>NC_080065.1:171169855-171487512 GCF_949987535.1 Balaenoptera acutorostrata
ATGTATAATTTTTTTCTTTCATAGATCATGCTTTTGGTGTTTATCTAAAACCTTATTACCAAACCAAGGTCTCCTAGATGTTCTCCTATGTTATCTTCTAGAAGTTTTGTAGTTTTGCATTTTACATTTAGGTCTATGATCCATTTTGAATATTTGTGAAAGGTGCAAGGTCAATGTCTAAATTCTTCTCCTTTTTCTTCTTCTTCTGCATGTGATTGTCCAGTTGTTCCAGTACCATTGCTTAACAAAGATTAGGTGGCTATATTTGCATAGGTTTATCTCTGGGTTCTCTATTCCTTTCCATTGATCCATTTATTCTTTTGCCAGTGTCACACTGTCATAATTACTGTAGCTTTATAGTAAATCTTGAAATTGAATAGTGTCAGTCTTCTGACTTTTTTCTTCATTATGATTGTGTTGGTTACTCTGGGTCTTTTGCAGCTCCATATTAGCTTTAGAATCAGTTTGTTGATATTCACAAAGTAACTTGCTGGGATTTTGATTGGGATTGCATTGAATCTATAAATCAATAGGAAGAATTAACAGTTTAACAATATTGAATATTCTGTTCCATGTACATGGCATATCTCTACATTTATTTAGAATTTATTTGATTTCTTTTATCAGACTTCTTAGATTTCTTCATATAGATCTTGTATCTATTTTGTTAAGTTTTTTCCTATGTATAATACTTTGTGTGTGTGTATGTGTGTGTATGTGTGCGCGCTAATGTAAATTTTATTGTGATTTTAGTTTCAAATCCAACTTGTTCATTGCTGGTGTATAGGAAGGCAATTGACTTTTGTATATTAACTTTGTATCCTATAACCTTGCTATAATCACATCTTAGTTCCAGGAGTTTTTTTCAATTCTTTGGGATTTTCTACAAAGATAATTATGTCATCTTTGAACAAAGACATTTTTATTTTTTCCTTCACAATCTGTATGCCTTTTATTTCTTTTTCTTGTCTTGTTGCATTAGGTAATTTCACTGACTGTGGATTTCTAGGTTGGTGGTTTTTTCTTTCAATACTTTCAATACTTCACTCAATTCTTGCTTACATGGTTTGTGACAAGAATTCAATGTAATTCCTATCCTCGTTCATCTATAGGTAAGGTGTTTTTTCCCTCTGACTTTTTTTAAGATTTTCCTTTTTGTCTTTGTTTTCTGCAATTTGAATATGATATGCCTAGGTGCAGATTTTTAGTGTTTTATCCTGCATGGTGTTCTCTGAGCTTCTTGGATTTGTAGTTTGCTGCCTGTTATTAATTTGAGGAAATTTTTAGCCATTATTACTTCTAATACTTCTTCTGTTCCCTTCTCTCTTTCTCTTCCTTTTGGTATTCTTATTATGCATGTGTTACACCTTTTGTAATTGTCCTACAGTTCTTGAATATTCTGTTCTGTTCATTTTTTCTATGTTTTTCTCTTTTTATTTCAGTTTGGGAAGTTTCTACTGACATATTCTCAAGCTCAGAGATTCTTTCCTCAGCCCTATCTATTGGTGAGCCCAGCAAAGGTATTCTGCATTTCTGTTATAGTGTTTTAGATTGCTAGCAATTTTTTTTTTTATTCCTTCTTAGGGTTTCAGTCTCCCTGCTTATGTTATCCATCATTCTTGCAATGTTGTTCACCTTTTCCATTAGAATTCTTAGCATATTTATCATAGTTATTTTAAATTCCCAGCCCAATCATTCCAAAATCATTGCCATATCTGAATTCAGTTCTGTTGCTTTCTTTTTATCTTCAGACTATTATTTTTTTTCTTGCCTTTTAGCATGCTTTGTATATTTGTTGAAAGCTGAACTTGATGTATTAGGTAATAGAAACCAGGTAAATTGGCTTTAGTGTGACGGTATACGTTGATCTGGCTGGGAGTTATATTGTGTTTGCTGTTTGCTGTAGCTGTAGTTGTCTGAAGTGTCAATTTCCTCTAGTGTCCTTGTTTTTGTTTCTCCTAGCAAGTCCTTGTGTTTTTTTTTTTGTTTTTTAAAAAAATTTATTTATTTTATTTATTATTTATTTTTGGCTGCGTTGAGTCTTCATTGCTGCGCACGGGCTTTCTCTAGTTGCAGTGAGCAGGGGCTACTCTTCGTTGCGGTGTGTGGGCTTCAGTAGTTGTGGCTCGCAGGCTCCAGAGCACAGGCTCAGTAGTTGTGGCTCATGGGCTTAGTTGCTCCGCGGCATGTGGGATCTTCCTG
The DNA here is from genome assembly GCF_949987535.1 of Balaenoptera acutorostrata. Lineage (NCBI taxonomy): Eukaryota > Metazoa > Chordata > Mammalia > Artiodactyla > Balaenopteridae > Balaenoptera > Balaenoptera acutorostrata. Next base: position 171,172,058 of record NC_080065.1, read on the forward strand.
GACCAGGGCTTGATCCCGTGTCCCCTGCATTGGCAAGCGGATTCCTAACCACTGCGCCACCAGGGAAGTCCCAAGTCCTTGTTAAATAGAGTCTGAGCCTTTCAGTATTTTTAACTATAATCCTCTGTCATTGTGCAGGGGTTCTGTTGCTGAGTTAGAAGAAGGCACTGGGGAGAGGGAACATTCTATAGTCCTATAATTATGTCTCAGTCTTTTTTGTGGGTCTGGGCCCCTGGGGTATGATCTTCACAAGTGCTTCTCAGCCTCCCCCTCCCCTCTTCTACATGACAGGAAGCCTAGAGGGGCTGGCTAATTGCCCTTCCCCAGGTCAGATAAAGTAGTTTCCCTTGAGTGATGGACTTTACAGAGAATTGGAGGAAGAACAGGGTGCTCTGGCAGATTTCAAAATGGTTGCTTTTACACTGTTCCTGCTGAAAGCATGAGGGGATTTTCCTCCAATCTTCACAGTGAGAACTTGGTGGGGCTCCTGGAGGTGAAACTCAGGAAAGTGGGAGAGGGGACTAAACTGGTCCCCCGCTAGAGTTTTGAACTCTCAAGCTAGTCCACACTCTGCCCCCAGCAGTCAGTTAATTATAGTTTGTGTTCCTACTGGTACTGTCCCCACCAGCAGGCTTCTCCTCTGGGGTTCCCTGTGAAACAGGAGGGAAGGGGGCAGAGCACAACCCTTAAAGAATGGCATAGCCATTGAGGATATGACATAAACTCATTAGAACCAACTATGCCCAATATGGTAGAAGATTTGACTTCCCTTAGACCTTGAGCCTCATTTTATGTGTATTGTAATGCATTAGCATTTAGAAGATGCACCCACAGGTGCCATGACTGTTCTGAGGCTGACCATAAAAGGCCAAAAAGTGGGTGGTGGCTCAGTTTCTGGAAATCTCTGCCCCTTCTCCAAGATGGAATAATCCTCCCATTTATTAGCCTACGGAATTACACAGCCCATAAAAACTAACCACCCCATATTTCAGGGCCCCTCTCACCTTTTGAGATGGACTGCATTCTATCTATAGAATGTGTATCTTACTAAATAAATCCACTTCTTACCTATCATTTTGTCTCTCACTGAATTCCTTCTGCTTTGAGACATAAAGAACCTGAGCTGCAGTAAGTCCTGACACCAGGTGAGTGATTTTAACTAAAAAACAGTGGGTTCAAGTCCCGATCTGAGTTTTGGCTGAGTAAAAGTCCTAGTTCGTGGGTTCAATTCCCAACCTGAGTTTTGGCTGGGTTTGAATCCCATCTGAGTTGTGTGGTTTCACCTATAAGCTATTATTCTCTGTATCTGCCTCTCTCTCTAGTTACAGTTTGCCTTGTGACTTCAGTTCTCTGATGGATCTAAGAAGAGATATTGTTTTTCAATTTATTCAGTTATTTTCTTATTGTAAGAATGGGAGTGATGCTTCTAAGCCTTTAACAGTGCAGAGAAGAAATCTGAAATCTAGGTTACTGTGCCTGAGCTTCCTTACCATGGCTGACAACAGAGGGACTTAATTCCACTTGAATGACCCATTTCTTTTCACTGACTTTGGTTTTTTTCATGCTACTGGTGTTTCTCTTGCATCTTTGACCTACTGAGAGCAGCAAAGAAGGTGACAGTTAAAATTGTGGTCAGCACCTGGCCCTACAATGAGGTTGTGAACTTCCAGATTAGTAGAAAGGCAGATGACAGGTGGCCCCCAGCTTGTGCGGGGTTTACCACTCTAAAGCCAGCTTCAGTCCCAACAAAGACTCTGGCCCGCACCCCCATGCGGCCCAGCTAACCTGCTACTTCTCTGTTTCCCAGTCCTAAGGTTCTCCCAGGTCTCTCACTGACCAGCTCTTCTCCAAGGGCTCCCTCCAGGGAAAGTCTAGAGAACATCCAGGGAGGCAGCAGCAGTGACATAATCAGAGTGCCAGCAGTGATGTGGATCTTTGTCTACAAAATCATCTCCAAATTGCTGCTGAGAAAGAAGACGACAATGAGAGTTCCTCGGCCTGATGTGGACTGTGGCAACCAGTATACAGGGGTCTGCTGGCTGGAGGAGGAACCCCCCAAGTCTCACCAGTGTTGGGGATGTCCTGAGCCTTGGCCGCTGTGGAACTGAGTTTCAGACCAAGACTTTGGGAGCAGGCACAGTCCCTGCACACAAAGCTGCCTGGAGCCAGAGTGGAGCTACCAGTAGTAGAACCAGGGAAGGAAGCAAGCAAAGTGGTGGGAGTGTGGTGAAGGCCCTGCCCAAGGCTGCAGATACAGAACCAGAGACGCCCATGCTGGAGTAAGGCTGAGAGAGTACCAGTATTATTGTTTGCAATGATTCTTTTAAATTATTTTTGAAGATCCTTTCCTAACCTTTAAGAATCAGAATAGTTAACATTTGAAATATTTTCTGTATCAGTTTTTAGGTGTTAGAAACTGGCAAGAAGCCTGAGAGGAGGCTTAATTCTGGAAAGTGTGTCTTTTACAACAATTTCAATGTGAAAAACGTTTTTCCAAATGAATTTTGACTCTCGTGGTGAACACACACTGATAAGCTGACGCATTCTAGTATCTGATATGGCCACGGTCTTCAAATGAAAAAGCAAGCACTTGCTGTCCTTTGAAATATCTGCTGCATCTCATGCTGCTATGTGTGTACGAGTGAACCTGCTTTTATGGTTGTATTTTTTGTGTTGAATAGCTACTTTGAATTTTCATGATTATGCTTTGATTATTCATAATTTTTCATTTTATAGAACTGATGTGTGTTGACAGTAAACTAAATAAAAGAAATAAATGTGTGAAATAAATAAGTGGTTAAAAGAGATCATTTCCTTTCGGGGACAGAGGATGGGAAGGAAACTGGAGAGGGGGGTCACCGAGGTCTGGGGAGTTTGAATGCATATGTTGAGAGGTAATTACCCTCCCTGGGGGTGGAGTCACTTGCCACTTCCCTAAGCCAACTCTCAAAGAATCATGTAATTTTCGATGATGCCTGCAAGAAGAGCTTGTCATCTTGTTTGCTAGGATTGTTGATCTACCCAGAGGAAGAGGAAACTGGGGGATGTGGTCCCTGAAGAGAGCATGGCCAGCCTGCACTCAGTATGCACACACGTGTGAGTTTCCCATGGGTCAAAAGAACATCTGGGAAGATAGCCAAGTTGAGCCACTTTGCTGCATCCTTCTCAAGCATGCTGTCTGCAGGTGAGGGAATCCAGAATCCAAGGAGCATTGGGCTGTCCTGGCAGGAACAGGATGAAACAGAGATTAGGGGTTCGGCCAAAGCTGAGGGAACTGAGGAATAGGGAGGATCTGGGGAGGTTGTGGCCGCACCACTTCTCTCATCTCCCCTTATTGCCTCATCGCTGAAGGAACAGCAAGAGCCTGTGAGAGGGATCCAGAGGAAGTTTCCGGAGGCAGAATGGCCCCCTCCCCACAGCAGGGCCCCAACCTGCTGGGATCAGAATTGGATACGAGGTCAGAGTTTGCAAACTGAACAGCATAATCAAAGTTGTATGAACACGATATGCTCTGTTCGAGAGGCTATGGAGGGACAATAAGGAAGGATTCCACAGAGGAAATCAAAGGCAGTGATTTGAAAACTATAACAGACATGACAACATGTCATGTTACTACCCTGTGGTGTTAAGAGTGTTCAATCAGATCAATTCAACGATACATTTAAAAAAGATTTTCTTGTGATTTTATTTTCCCATTGAGATGAGGCAGAAGGAAAAGAATCATCAGCTTACTTTCTAAATTTTAAACAGAAGCAATATATGCTCCCTGTAAAAATGTATGTGCACCATAAAAATTTATAGTGCCATAGTACCCCATAGTGTGAATAAACCATATATATCTGTTCTCCTAGTAGCAAGTAGGTAGTTCCAAACATCTGCTTTCACACAGCTGCTGTGAACATCCTCTTGTATCTTTAGGTATTGGTGTGAATATTTCTGTAGAACAGATTTCTGGATGTGGAATTCTTGGTCAGAGGACATTCATGTTTAGAAATTGGTACACATTACTGAAATTGACCTTGAAATGGCCCTGTCAATTTATAAGCCCACCAAGAATGCGCCCAATCCATGGGAATCTTTGTCTTTTCATGTAAGATTTCTATGGAGCCAATGATAACTTGACTTGCATGCTGTTGTCACAGTCTAGGTTGCTCTCTCAGCTCTGCCAGTTTTTGTGAGTTAACCATCACAAAGGCTGCCTCGAGCAGGGAAAGCCTCACATCATAAGTGTGTTTTGTACACTGGATTGGGATCCATACATAGATGCTGTGTTCACCCTTTCCCAGGTTGGAGGGATAGCTGCGTGGAAAATGTGAACAGTGGGGAGAACTGAATATACCATGTCCTATTTTTAGAAACTTGCCAGAGGGTCACTGGCTGTGGGCTGGAAGGAGACGGGTGTGTATTCTGAATGTTCCAGCCTCCTAGGTGGCCTCCAGCATGGCCTTTATGGGTCACAAAACATGTAGCTGAATGTCTAAGATCTTTAATGTTGCCTTTTGTACCAGCTATATACATAAATGTTTTAATACACAAAACTCTTAAAGCAATAGATGATTGCATATGGTCAAGGAACATATTTTTAATGTTATCACAAAACACCTGTGAGGACTCCAAAATATCTGCACACTAATGTAAATGTTTATAGAAAATAAAACTTTTCCTTTCTCTGAATATCATTCATGGTATGTAAATAAGGCTATAATTTTATTATAACAGGTGGCCGAGCATATTTTCATAAGCTCAAAAATGTTTGATTTGTTAGAGAAACCACAGGAGGTGACCAAATGCCTTACGTGAAATTGTATAAACTCAGTGATGGGCTGGAGCTGGTGTCTCACGAGAGCTGATCGAGGGCATCTCTTCCCAACTTCACCAATGAAGTCACATCAGCAGCTTGAAATCAGCCACAGTGCGAGTCAAAAAATGCTACAGATTTTTTTCCCCAGAAAGTCAGTTTTTAACTATTTATCAGACACCACTGCATTACTTTATCACTCCCTCTATATTACCATATTTTTAAATAAACCATTTGGGAATAATTATGTCCCATTATTCCTTAATACAGAAGTGTGTATTTTCTTAAAATAAGGACATTCTCCTAGATCAAAATCAGGAAATTAATATTTATCCAACATTACTATCTGATCCATAACCATTTTTGTTTAAAGATTTTTTTGGTTGTGGACCATTTTTAAAGTCTTTTTATTGAATTTGTTACAATATTGCTAATGTTTTATTTTTTTTTTTTGGCCACGAGGCATGTGGGATCTTAGCTTGCTGACCAGGGATCGAACCCACACTCCCTGCATTGGAAGGCGGCGAAGTCTTAACCATTGGACTGCCAGGGAATTCCCCGATCCATACCATTTTTTCAAAATGTCTCCTCTTCTTGAAATAGCGTCTTGTATAGGTCTGGGATCCCCCCCAGAGTCACCTGTTGCATTTAGTTGTCATGTCTCTTTAGTCTCCTTCAATCTGAGGCAATTCCTTAGTCTTGCTTTATCTTTTTTATGACCTTGACATTGTTGAAGAGTATCAGCCACTTTGTCTGATGTTTCCTCCTGATTTATGAATTTCGGGGGAAAGAATACCTCAAAAGTGATGTTGTTGTATATTCTTCTCACTGCAGTGTAACAGGGGACACATCGGGTGAATTTATGTCATATCTGGTGATGTTAACTTGTCACTTGGTTGAGGTGGCATCTGCCAGTCTCCTCCACTGCAAATTTTTTTTTTTTATAGCTACTTTATTTATTTATTTCTTTTTTATTATTTTTAGCTGTGTTGGGTCTTCGGTTCGTGCGAGGGCTTTCTCCAGTTACGGCAAGTGGGGGCCACTCTTCATCGCGGTGCAGGGACCGCTCTTCATCGCGGTGCGCGGGCCTCTCACTATCGCGGCCCCTCCCATTGCGGGGCACAGGCTCCAGACGCGCAGGCTCAGTAGTTGTGGCTCACGGGCCCAGCCGCTCCGCGGCATGTGGGATCTTCCCAGACCAGGGCTCGAACCCGCGTCCCCTGCATTAGCAGGCAGATTCTCAACCACTGCGCCACCAGGGAAGCCCTCCACTGCAAAGTTGATAAGTGTTTTGTACTTCTAAAATAATTAGTATTTTGTGTTGAGATACTTTGAGACTTCTTTGTAGGGTAAAGTTTTCTCTTCTTCCCCCATTTATTTGTTCATTGATGTGTATCAGTACAGATATACATAATCTTGGATTCCATTTTTCTCAATCTGTAACTTCTCTTAATTCTTTTGATGTTCAAATTTGGCTATTGGGTGTCCCTTCAAGTGGGCTTTTCTGTCCATTTGACATCTCCCCACTATTCTTTGAGGACTTCCTTGCATTCTGGTAAAAGATGGTTTAGACCCATTCTGCTATGTGTTTCTTCAACACCCTCAAGCTATTAAATCAATTCTGACACTATTTACCTAGAGATAGTGTCAGATCACACAGGTTAAGAGCTCAGTCCTATAAGACTGCCCCCACCCTTCTCACACCAATTACAAATCCAGGTTGCCTGTGTTTCTGTCCCACCCACCATAAATTGGAGATTCCCAAGACCCCTGCCTTGGGTTCTGTTAATTTGCTAGAGCAGCTCACAGAACTCAGGAAGAGTTTACTAACTAGATTACAGGTTTATTATAAAAAGGATATAGCTCAGGAATCAGATGGAATAGATGCATAGAGGAAGGTATGTGGGAAGTGGCACAGAGCTTCCTTGCTCTCTCTGAGCACCTGTCTGCCTGCATCTCCAAGTGTTCACCAACCTGAAAGCTCACTGAACCCAGTCCTTTTGGGGTTTCATAAAAAGGCTTCATCACATAGGCATGACTGGTTAAATCATTGGCCCTTGATGATTGAACTCACTCTCCAGCCCCTTTCCCCTCCCTGCGGTGGAGGGGGTGCGTGGGCGGGAGTTAGTTACAACCCTTTGGTCACACGGTTGGTTCCCCTGGCAACCAGCCCCATCCTTACTGGCTTTCCAAAAGTTATCTCATTAACATAAACTCGGGTGTGGTTGAAAGGGGCTTGTTATGAATATCCAAAGACACCCTTATGACTCTTATCACTTAGAAATTCCAAGAGTTTAAGAGCTCTGTTCTAAAATCTAGGTTGAAGACCAAATAAATATTTCCTAGTATAAATCAGAACATCACACCCTTCTTATATTTTCCCTGCCCCAGCCCTGGAGTCCACCATTTCTCCAAGGAGCCTTGGTTTCTTTCAGTGGTAAATAGTACTAAAAACTAAGTTCTGGTGCAAGGTGTGCTCAATGGTACAGGGGTGTTATTGTTTCTAAGCCCTCAAGGCAGGCAGAGCTAGGAACTATATGTATGTGCACACACTACCTATCTATCTATCATCTATCTAATCTATCTCTCTATATATCCATCTATGTATCATATGTGTGTTTCATCTATTACATAGTAAAAACCATGAGTTCACAAATATTCTTTCATTCTCTCCTATCGCTTCTGTTTTTCGTCTGTTGTTGTTTTTGTATTTCTTTTCTCTGGCTGAAGAGACAGCACACTTAGTGAATTTTTTTCTTTGATCAACCCCTTGTTGAGCAATTCTTGTCATTATTCATTTTAATGTTCAAATTGTCCCATGATTGGTCAGTGGAGCCCCTTCGACCTAGCTCCTATGTCTTTTTGTTATGTTCCCATCAGTTTTTTGACATTTAAAAAATTTTTATTTATTTATTTATTTTTGGCTGCAGTGGGTCTTCGTTGCTGTGTGTGGGCTTTCTCTAGTTGCAGTGAGTGGGGTCTACTCTTTGTTGCAGTGCGTGGGCTTCTCATTGAGGTGGCTTCTCTTGTTGTGGAGCAGGGGCTCTAGGCACACAGGCTTCAGTAGTTGTGACATGCAGGCTCAGTAGTTGTGGCACATTGGCTTAGTTGCTCCGCGGCACGTGGGATCTTCCCGGACCAGGGCTTGAAACCGTGTCCCCTGCATTGGCAGGTGGATTCTTAACCACTGTGCCACCAGGAAAGCCCCCCGTCAGTTTTTGAGCATGTTTGTACATTACAGCAAAAGATGTTCCAGATTTACCTGTACTTTCTCTGCTCCAGCCCTGGAACCCACCATTTCTCCAAGTTCATTTTAGTGGGAATTGACAGTGAAAACTAGGATCTGAGCCCTAGGTGAACTCATTGCTTACGAAGTGTCATTGTTTCTAGATCTTTCTAGAGCTAGAAAATATATACAAAACTATTAAAATACACAAGTTAACTGATACCTCTAATTTTATCCAGTGAAGTTTCTCCTCTTTTCCTCCCATTCCAGTTTCTTTCATGTCTTCCACAGTGACTACCCTGACTAGCAGCAACATGAATATATTTCTACTCATCAGCTCAAACCTACAACACGCACAAATAAGCTTTGGAATTGCCTTTTTTTTTTTTTCAAAGAAAATCATATTCATACATGTACACATACACATCTATTGATACATAGGCAAAGGTCTCCCTTTTTCCCATTTCTGCTATACTGAGCCTTTTAAGCCTTTGTTGGCGTTTTGGTTCATACACTGGGGTCGGTGTATTTGTTCCGTCTAGAGGAAGCGGGCGAGCAAAGCGCCGACTGGGTATCCAGGAAGCCGCCCAGGACCCAGTCCTGTGGCCACGAGGGCGCCTCACCACATGGCCAGGGCGGGGTCCGAGGGCTCATAGGGTTGTAACCAGGTGTCACTGTCCTCCTCTTCGGGGACGCGTTTCTCTCTAACTGGCAATGGGCAGATGGTAAGTGGATCTGGGTGTTCGCTGCCGTCATGGGCTCTAGGCCTGAAATACGCGCAGAGTGTCCCAGAGAAGGTGTCCGTGAAGGTGAAGATGTGGGAGCCATTGGATACGTTGAAGAAGGACAGCTTTCCCGCCTCGCAGTCCAGCAAGATGCCCACGCACCGGGGTGGCACGCGCACGGTGAGCGCGACGCGGTGCGGGTCCAGCACGAAGTACTCGCAGCCGTTCCACAGTCCCATCACCCAGTAGCCACCCGCCGGGCTCAGGCGCGCCTGCCCTGCGCGCGGCACCGCTGCCAGGCACGCGCCTAGGAACCAGCGGCTGCGGCGGCCCACGTGCACCTCCCAGTAGTGGCGGCCCGTGGAGAAGCGCTCCCGGCTTAGAACGCACATCTGCCCGGAGAACCGCTGGGGGTCACCCGCCGCTGAGCCTGGCGCCATCCTGCGGGAGGACACGCTCTTGCCATCCTCGGAGACCTCCAGGCTGGGGTGGGCGGAGCCAGGATCCAGGGTCACATCCACTGCGCAGAGGCATATGTTTAGTGCAGGTGAAGGACGGTTCTGCCCCCACTCCCACACCTGTCCCCTCCCCCGACAGGCAAACCCTCTAGTTCTCCCGATGGACCAATCAGTGGAATAGTCACGCCCTCTCCTGCAACCCCCTTCCCATCACCCTGGTACTGAAGGGGCATGAAAGTCACTTCCTAGTTTTTGAAAGTGATTGGAGGAATCCCATTTCTTTCCTGAACCGGAAGGTTCTTGAAATCCATAGTGCCATGCAGAGCAGAGAGAGCAAATGAGGTAGGTTTGTGGGGATAGAGGTGGGCTCACTTTCCCCAAGACCTGATCAACGGGAAGGAGCTTAGGGCTGATTCTGTCCCGGCTGCTCTCACCACCCTTTGTGACCATGAAATCACTAGTGAGCTCTGGGAGTCTTTTACAGCAATTTTAGGATTTTAAAACTGAAGGGGATCTCTGAGATCATCTAGTCCAGTACCCTGCACTCCAACACCCCATCCCCCCAAAAAAACCACACTCATTTGATGGATAGGAACCCTCTGTCAGATGATGTGGGAGGTTCCTTACAAACTCTGTATTCTCTGCTGCAAAGAGGCCCTAGTAGCAACCTTTCTGCCAGATGGAAACAAATCTAGTAATATCCTATAGTAAAAAAGTAATATCTAGTAATATCCTAATAGTAAAAAAGCTATGTGCGTGTGGGAGCATGTGTGTGCACACAAACGTGTGCATGTGTGAGTGCAATCACATTAGTGCATGCGAGCATGTATGTGTGCAGGCATATGTGTCATATTATGTGTTTTATAAGTGAGCTTGTGTGTCTGTATGTGGACTCTATACTTGGCTCCTGGACAGACCCTTCCTCTAATCTCAGTTCTGGATACCTCCCTTCTACTTAAGATCCAGCCAACCTAACTCACAAGGCACAGTTCCTTGGCTTCAGTTACCTGCATGTTGTTGGGCTGCTCTCCACTCTGAAACCAAACAGAGAGGAAAAAGAGGCTCAGAGATCTGAGTCAGTAACCCTAGAACCTTGAGGGAGGCTCAAGATGCAAAAGGGACGCCTACAAACTAAGTAACCTCATTCCCATCATGATAGCTGGCTTGGATCCAGACTGGCCTGGGTCCACCATGGCATCTTCCCGAGAATTTGGGATTGGGTAGGGGGCTGGTGTCAGTGCTGGCTTGTACCAAAGCTGTGTACAGGCTGAAGTTGTGCTGGGAACAGTGGGATGACAGAGTATGTGGGCAAAGAGAACCAATACAAGCAACTGGGATACCTTAAAGGATGGAAATGAAGCCTCAATCTCTGACTGGCTTAGTCTCCAGGAGGCCCAGCTGAGCTTGGCTCCTGTCCTAAGACATCCTCTGGACACCCTGTCTTGCCCTCTTTCTTACCATGAGCCATTCTGTGTGGATTTCTGTTTTGTTTTATCTTGTTCTATTTTACAACAAAGAGCGCCAATGTCACAAAATGCAAAAGCAATAGAAGACATTTTCAGAGCTCCATAAATTTACAGCAAGGCCTTGCAACCCTGATTTTGCATCAGAATAACCAGTAGATCTTTTAAAATATAGAGCTCTTGCATAGAATAACTCAATTCGATAAAGATGTCAGTTCTCCCTAAATTTATCTATAAATTCAAAGCAATCCCATGTAAAACTACTTTTGGATTTTTTTAGAAACTTCATAAATTTATCCTAAAATTTATATTTTAAAAAGGTCCATTAACTTTAAAAAGGAAGGGGAAATGGAGGAGGACTTGTACTTTCAGGTACTTTAAAAGCCAAAGTAATATGTGACCAAAAGACAGACCCATGAAGACATGGGAACTGAATATGCACTAAAGGTGATACCCAAATCAATGGGGAAATCATGGATGGTGTAGTAGGGGGCATTGGGAAAACTGACTCTTTATTCGGAGAAAAATTGCTGGATTCTTGTCTAACAACACCACATAAAATGGTGAATTTCAGATGGATTAAAAACCTGCACATAACACATATACAGTGAATAGAAGAAAGTCTAAGAGACTGTCATTGTGACCTAAATGTAAGGAAGATCTTCTTCAACAAAACTTCAAAAACACAAGCCATTAAGGTAAAAATGTGATGAATTAGCTTTTATCAAAATTGGTTATTTCTTTTCAATAAGGGGCACCACTGGACAAAGCGAATAGCAGGTGACAGAAGAGAAGAAGGAATTCACAATGTATAATAACAATGAGGGATTAATATCCTATATGTATATATCATATTCTATAATGATAATAATGTTGCATGAAGAATGCCTGCAAACCTAAAGGCTCCATTCCCCAGCACTGACACCAGCCCTGTCTTGTGAATCAACAAGAAAAAGATAGCAATGCCATATGGAAAATAGGCAAAGGACAGGAACTGGCAATTTTCAGAAGAGGAAGCCCAAAAAGCTAGCTAACATATAAAGAGATGCTCAAACCTCTTAGTGTCCAGAGGAGTGCAAACCAAAAGAACAATTACTCATCCCCACTGACTGGCAAACTTAGAAAGCTGGCTCACACGGGATGTGGGCACATGGCGCCTCCACTGCGTGAAGGATGATGGTGCTACCTTCAGGAGATCCTTCTATCCCACTTAGTGACACATCCCCCAAGGGCCAGCAGTTCCCCTCTTGGGTATACATCCCAGAGAAATCTCCGCACAGAGCCAGAAGGCAACCCGTTTTCAGATATTTATTCAGCATTGTTTGTGGTGGCATAGAGTTGGAAGCAGGCTGGATGTCTACTCCAGGAGGGTGGCTAGCTCAAATGGAGTGCTCTGCAGCAAGCAGATACAGACTAGATTTACATGCGGCAGCAGGGATGGATATTAAAGCACAGCGATGAGTGAGAAAAGCAAGGAACAGCATGAGGCTGTAAATGTCTTTACAGAAACTGAAGTGCACGTGCACAAAACAGAAATTCACCTCTTGCAAGAATACATACAAAATAAAGACACACATTAGACTGTTTGTTTTATGGGGGAAATGGAGGAAGGTACAGGGAGAAATATTTACGTATAAGGTAACCTGCCTTATATTTACATATAAGGTAACTCTCACCAGGAGTGAGGGTCTTTGAGGGGGGACACCAGGAATCTAGGTGATTCTGATGTGCAACCAGGATTGGCACCAATGATTTACCGTATGCTTACACTTCAGGACAATATAAAAGTAAAACTCAAATATAACCTATACCAAGCAACAGAGATTAATACATGTGTGTAGCTATGGAATAAACCAGAATGAAGCACAGTTGGTTAGTCAGAGCAGGTGACCGGGATGCTGAGATGTGACATGGACAGCAGGAGGAAAACGGGCTTCACTCACCAGCCTGGCCTTCAGCCCTTCTCCAGTCTGAAGCAGCCAAGGGAAAACAGAATTAGAACACCAGGTCCCTGCAGCTTCCTTGTTCACACGTCAAATTTTGCACCCACCCCTGCTCCTCTCCCCTCTCTCCTGCCACCCACACAGCCAGCAGAGTTCCAGCCTGGCCATCATACCTGGTTGGGAGATAAGAAGAACATATACGGATAACCAGATGCTACAAGGGGGACAACAAGAAATAGTTCTAAGGGGGGGTCACTTACCCAGCTCCACTTGAAGTTTCCCTGTAAGCAGAACACACAGAGAAAACATCAGCCTTTGGATGAGTGGAACCACCTTCCCAAGGCAGTTAGGCCACTGGGAAGAGGTTTCTCAGTCTTAAACCACTGCTCACCCCGATCCCATCCTGGATGCTGCATCACCCATCTGCAGGATTCTTACACCTCATCCTATCGTTTGCTCTAAGGCAGAAATCTGCACAGGGCTGGGAAGGGAAAACTGGTCTTGATACTGAGGAGCCTCTTTCAAGGGTTCTGGTCTGGTTTCGAGAGGCTACTGCTCACTTGCCCTGTAATACAAGCTTTTCCTGGGGAGGAAGTCCTGTGTAAGTCCAGGCACTGAGCACACCCTGCATGAGCCTCAGGGTCACTTACTGGGTACGTCATTTAAAGAACCTGGAGGACATCACACTCAATTATTTCCCCAGGCCAGATACCAAAACTCTGATATTTTGTCACTAGAAATGCATTCCCCTGATTTCTCTAATCTTTGTCCTCTTTTAAAAGTAAGACTGCGGGGCTTCCCTGGTGGCGCAGTGGTTGGGAATCCGCCTGCCAATGCAGGGCACACGGGTTCGAGCCCTGGTCTGGGAGGATCCCACATGCCGCGCAGCAACTAGGCCCGTGAGCCACAATTACTGAGCCTGCGCATCTGGAGCCTGTGCTCCACAACAGGAGAGGCCGCGATAGTGAGAGGCCCGCGCATCGCGATGAAGAGTGGCCCCCACTTGCTGCAACTAGATAGAGGAAGCCCTCGCACAGAAACGAAGACCCAACACAGCCAAAAATTAATTAATTAATTAATTAATTTAAAAAAAATTTAAAAGTAAGACTGGGAAAGGCAACAATATACACTAATTCGGCCTATGATGTTAATGACTTATTGTGGCTGTTTTTGTTGTTTGCTTGATTGCCTTTTTTGTTTGTTTGTTTTCCCCTCCATGACTACGTCGTAGACTGCAAGACAAGCTTCAACTTCACTCTTTTGTCTGGTGTTTTACTGGGGCAGACAAGGTGGTTCTCAAGGTCTTCCCCCACCCATGGTGGCCTTCTCCTCTATCCCCGCTTCCTTTGGATTCACTCTTCCCTCCTGCCCCCACATGGTTTCAAGGTGCTGAGTCACCCGGGAAGAAAAGTGGATTTGATAAATTGTTTTCACTTTGGTGCAAATTAAAGATGGCTTCCTTCCCAGTGACGTTTGCATTAAAAAGAGAAGGTTATCCTAGGAAGATGAACCAGAGGGAGTAGACCTTTTACAGTGGAATTGTAACTGAATTGTACAATTTGCAGGAGAGGGCCTGGCAGAGTCTTTCCAGAGGGTCTTGGGTCAGGCTTCCTCGGCAGGTGCGCACAAATCGGTTTCGGAGGGGGAAGGCGGGAGGCGCAGAGGGATGGATTTCAAATTAGAGTGCTGCCATCCATTGCTCTCCAAAGGGGGCCTAAAATCACTGAACCCCTGCTTCCACCGTGCGCCGGGGTTAACCCCCTAGCCCACAGCCAGCACTGTGGGCATGGCACCCAGAACTTACCCAGTTCTTCCGTGAGGTTCCCTGGAGAAAGAAACGAAGAAAAGAGGAAAATCTCCATGGATCACTGAGGCCTTGCATCTCCAAAGTGCACAGACTTGGAACCCCATGTGCTCTGGAGAACCAGTTTGAGCTGGACTCGAGGGAGGAGAAGTGGAAGGAAACTTCTGCCGCCCCCCCACCCACCCCCGTCTCTGCCCTCTCCCAACCCCCCCGCTGTGACCTACTCGTCTTCTTCACCCAGCGTCCCCACTTCTGCTAGTCAGGGATGTGCGCGAAGAGCGCCTCTTGCCCTCTGCTTACCTTTGTCCTTCTCCGCCTGCTTCTTCAGCTTTTCTGAAAGCAAGAAAAAAGAGGAGCAGACGTGAGTGTGCGCGCTCCCCTGCCTGTTTCCACGACCCATGCCAGCCCTGCCTCCGCAGGATGGCCCCTCAGCAGTGCCCCGCTATGGCCGCCTCCACCACTTTGCTCTTGGGCAAAGCCAACCCCAGGAGGGCAGCCCCCAGCCTGCCTGGTACCTTGGGACCTCCGTTGCTTCCGAAAGAAGTACAGCGCCAGCGTCGGGAGGAGAGCCAGGAGGAGAAGCGTTCCCACCAGAGTCCCGAGGAAAGCTCTCTTCCAGGGAGAGGTTCCGGGTAAAAATACGTCTGGAAAACACCCCACATGGAGTTGTCTCGATTTGGTCTTCGCTAAACATTGAGAAGACTAGTCTAGACACTGCGTGCCGGAAAACCTTCCCAGTGAGTGGTTGACGCTTCCTGGGCCCCAGCATAGCCCTCTGTAAAACGGGCCTGAGAACCAGTCTGCAGTGCTCTAGAGAGGTAACATCAGAGGACCAGCGGCGAACTTGAACTTGCTCAGCGCAGAGGAAAACACTGCAAACTGAAGGATGTGAAAGGAAGGCGCTGATGGGCTCTGCCCAGTCCTCCAGCTTAGAACTTCTGTGACCACAGCCCTGACCTCCCTCTACTTCTTCCTACTCTTGCTTTACATCTAAGGGCATGACAATCCAAGGTGCTGATACCTGAAACCCAGTGAATAACTGCTCTCTACCACTCTGACGAATCCATACGTCATCTCCCGCTTCTTGCAAACACCTGGCTTCTACTTCTCATCACACCTTTGGAAGAACTGTTAGCAAAGCTTTGTGGGGCTGACTGACGGTTCTCTTCCCTCTCCAGGCTTCCTAGGGAGGATCTGCCCAGAGGGAGAATGTGGGGCAGGGTTCGCAAGGACAGTAAAGAAATGAATGCAAAATAGAGAGCAACCCTTGAGAAACTCTTGCGGCAGTTTAACAGAATAATTTTGTGTCTGTTGAAGACAATAAGAAATTGGTGCTTTTATCTCAGTGGTCTTTAAATTTTTTTATTTTTTTATCGTAGTAAAATATACATAACCTAAAATTTACTATCTTAACCATTTTAAGCTTATAGGTCAGCAGCATTAAGTATATTAACATTGTTGTGCAACCATCACCACCAGAACTTTTTTCATCTTCCCAAACTGAGACTCTACACCCATTAAACACTAACTCCCCATTCCCCCCACACCCCCAGCCCCTGGTAACATCTATTCTACTTTCCCTCTCTATGATTTGACTATTCTGGGTACCTCATATAAAGAGAATCATACAATATTTGTCCTTTTGTGTCTGGCTTATTTCATTTAGCATAATGTGTTCTTTCGGTTCTCAATTTTATTTTTCTAGCAGTGCATTTTTATTGTCTTGGTTAAAAGTATTGAGCTACAAAGGATTGGTCCTTCACCACAGGTGTTTTTGTAGCACTGACTTAGGGGTTAAAGAGCTCAGGGTCCTTTGCCTCCCTGACCTGCAATTTCCAGCCTCTCCTGCATCTTCCCAGCTCCTCAGATAGCTACACACATTTCCATCTCAGGACCTTTGCACTTGAATGGCCTCTACCTGAATGGCCTCCTTGCAGATATCCATGTGACCCACACCCTTTGTCAAGGTTAAACACAAATTTAAAAATTGGATTTCCCCCGGTGCAAAAACGGAGGGAGATTCCCCTTTCCCTTCTCTTAGAGTATTTCCTTTAGAAAATTTGTAAATTCTTTCTCTATCCCCTCAAGATGTATACATATCTTTTTGAAAGTTAAATAAGCCCCTTGGCAATTTTAAAACCCAGGAATGTTTTTCTTAAGGAGCTCAGAGCCATCTCTTTGAAATGGAAACATCAAGGAGAGATTACCCCTATCTCCAGGTCTGCTGGGAGTTTCACTTAGGCACCTGGCTCCGAGTTGTAATTACATGCTTGTCATAGAGATAAGTGATATCTTGTTTCTCCTTTGGATAAAGACAATTAGCTAACACAGATGTTACTCATTACCCAATTACCAGGTAAATTTCGGGTGAACTATGTGTGACACATGGTGCTTATCAAGTCCTCTTACCTGAGGACAAGTTATCGCTTATAAGGGTGAGATTTCTTTCTGTTATGGTAATATAACTATTGATTTGGACCGATGTGAAACATGGCCCATAGGTTGGGTTTATCCTCAAGACTTAAAACAATCAGAGCCATGAACGTTAAATCCTTCAAGTGGGTGCCTCACAATAAAACTTTGATCCTAGATAATCGTCTTCCTTTGAGCTCAGTGCCTAACGGTCTTCTTCCCTGATCCACCACTTTTAAATCCATATATACACTCCACCCCGCCTTAGCATGCTTCCCTGCTTCATGTTTCTCTGTCTCAGATAACACCTTCTAACATGTGCTGTAATTTACTCTTTTGTGTATCGGTTTCCCCCACTGGAATGTGGACCTGAGGCCAAGGGTTTGGGGAACATTGTGGGTGATCAATAAATATTGTTTGAGGGATAAAATTAGGACCACACAGGCTCTCATGATGCCCTCCAATAACTAGAGTTTCTGGATTTTAGTGCCTGGTTTTTGGCTCATAATATTGGCTTTCTGGGTCCTCCCTCGATTACTGTTTGGGTTGTCAGTTGTACACTCAGTAGGTTCCTGATATTATGGCTGACTTTCAAGGTGTCAAGTTTAGCCCACCCCATACACAGCTAGGCTCCAGTGCCATTGTGTCCTAATAGATGGTCTTAGGGATGATGGACATGGAGAACTTGAAGACTAGGAAGATGAGGGTGAGCTGGCACCCACTGACCTGCTATCTGGACCACGAACTCTTTCTTCTGGCCCAGGAGGGGGTTCTGGATGGAGCAGGACACGTTGCTGTGGGCCCCCCCTTGGACGACCACAGAGGTTTCCAGACTGAACAGGCCTTGGGCATCCTTGACGATGACTTCAGTCTCTGGAGGCAGGCATCGTCCCTGATGGTCTCTCCACTGAGACTGTGGCTTGGGGTACCAGCCACTGGAGCTGCACCTTAGCTGAATGCCTCCCTGCTTGAAGCCCTCAAGGGAGATGTGAGGGTCCGAGCCCAGCCCTGAGAGAGGCAGGAGGAGTGGGAAAGATCAGGCTCCTTCCCAGAAGTGGTATGCGAAGTTCATGCCACCATTCACCATTTGCAGTCACCATAAGGCATCGTGACTGTGACTGCTCTTAACACACTTGTGGGCTTGCAGCCCTCCACCAATGGACTATAAATGACACGCTAAATCACCGGTGGCAATGTGGGGACAGCACTACCTCTGAAGGGCATTTTAAAATAGGGAAGGGCTACTGATATTTAGTCATATAATGCAAGGGACAGTCCCCCTAGAATGAAGAGTAATCCCACCCCAAATTTCAATAGACTGTCTTTTCTCTCTCTTGAATCCCACCGACACTCAAGTGGCTTTGTTATACATACTTCTTTACCTCTCTATCCAAGTAAGCTAGCTTTATATTTTGAATATGTAAAACATTAAGATGGTTTAAACATCAATACTGTAAAAAACAGTAGATCAAAAAAGCCCCAGGCATTTCTCCATCCTTTCCATCCCATTGCACCCTCTCCTCCCTTAAGTAACCAATTTCATTAGCTTCTAGTTTATCCTTCTTGTTTCTTTTGTGCCATGTTTCTCCTCCTTTCTTGCACAAAAGTTAACATGCTATAGAACCTCTTTTGCATCTTCCTTTTTTCTCTTAAAAACATCATATAAATCACTCCACATCAGCTTAGAGCTCTTTCTCATTTTTTTAGCTGCAGAGTGTGATAGACCACGCTCAGCATCTATGCTTGGACATTTAGGGAGTTTCCACTGTTGTACAATGTAAACTTATACATATGCCTTTTTTCATATTGGAGCTGTGGGAGGTGTATCTTCAGGGTTAACTCCTAGAGGTAGAATTGCTGTTCAAAGGGTAGATGCACAGGCAGTCCTGTTAGCCATTGCCTAATCCCCCTGACCTGGAGCTGCAGGACTTTGAACTCCACCAAGAAGGTAGGCGGGGGCTTCACTGGTGGCACAGTGGTTAAGAATGTGCCTGCCAATGCAGGCAATACGGGTTCGAGCCCTGGTCCAGGAAGATCCCACATGCCACGGAGCAACTAAGCCCATGTGCCACAACTACTGAGCCTGTGCTCCAGAGCTTGCATGTCACAACTACTGAAGCCTGCGCGCCTAGAGCCCGTGCTCCGCAACAAGAGAAGCCGCCGCAATGAGAAGCCCGCGCACTGCAACGAAGAGTTGCCCCCGCTCCCCGCAGCTAGAGAAAGCCCGTGCGCAGCAACGAAGATCAAATGCAGCCAAAAATTAATTAATTAATTAATTTAAAAAAAAAAGGTAGGAGGGGGCCTGCTTCTCCACCAAGAGTGTGTGATCCAAATATTGAATGTTTGCCAATCTGATGTGTAAAAAAAATGTATCTCTGTAGCTTTAATTTGCCTTTTTCTCACTATGAGTAAAAGTAATCATCTTTTCTTATGTTTCAGGGCCATTTGTGTATCTTTTTTGTGTGCATTTTTTTGTTTATTTTCCAATGAATCTTTCTTTTTAATACTTTTTTTAAAATTAGAGATATTTTCCCTTTCTCTGTTCTTTTCTATCTACTCTTGACCTGTTTCCAAATGGACCATTTTCTCCTCTCTGTTGGGGCTTGACCAGGTCACGCACCTGCCACCTCCAGCTCCCAGACCGCTTCCCCAGTGAAGTCGCTGGAGACGAAGCGGCACCCGTACGGACCCTCGTCAGCGGGGACCACGGGGTGGAGCCTCAGGGTCACGCTGCCATCAGCGATCTCGTCCGTGATGAGTTCGGTCCTGTTCTGGAACTGCGCCATCTGCTGGCCATAGAACTCCTGCCGCTCCCGGTACAGGTGCACCACGTCTGAGGCCTGGCTCCGGAACCAGAGGATCTCCATGCGCTCGGCGTCCCGGTACGGCGACAGGTGGCACGAGAATTCCACCTCATCCCCGACGTGTGCCAGAATGGGCTCCCCATGGCCTACCACCCTGACCTCCTCTAGGACGAGAATCCAGACAATGGCCCAAATCAGCGCTCCTCAAATATGTTTTTTTGCAGTAAACCATTCAAATGACAAAGGTGAGACACTCTACAGGATGACCGGTCCGGTTGCATGAACAAGTAATTGTCATGAAAAAGTTGAGTGTGCCTCATTAAAAAATACACAAGGAACATTACAACCAGATACAAATGTGTGGTGCCGAACTGGTAGCTGGTTTGAACCAACCAACTGCAAATATTATTTGGGGGACAGTTATGTAAATATGGCCAGGGCATTAAATTAAATGGACTCTTCGGCAAAAAAAAAAAAAAAAAAAAAAGCAAGTTTCAAAACCATATGTACACTATCCTCTTATTTGATTAAAAATTTGACATATTTGCATAAATGTGCAGAATAAAAGATCGGAAGGGAAATAGACCAAATTATTGATAGTGATAATTTCTGCCTGGTGGGAATAGATGTTTTCTTATTTTTGCCTTGTCTGATTTTCTAATATTTTATAATGCACATGGACAGCTTCTGTAATAACAAAGGGTATTAAAATAATCTAGGGGGGGTTCCTTGTTTCATGGGTTTTCCTATCTAAGGCCAAATCCTGCTTTCAAGATTTTAATTTATCTGGATCTTTCATTTGATTGTTCTCTGCAGTGATGTCTCGGTATGGCTCCTCTACTCCCTGTTTTCTGCAATTTCCATGAGAGTTGCTATTCCTGCTGCAGTGCCTTTCTACCCAGCATGACTTCATTCTTTTTTTCTGCCTTCCGTACACCTCCTTTCCTTCTTTCAACGCTCAGCTTAATCCCACCCTAAATTCTTCCTTTATGAACCTCTCCCATCCTTCACTTCGCGCATATAGCATGGGGGCACATTTCTTCACTCCATTTGAGACCCCTTGTTGCCCACTGGGTGTAGCCCTGACACCATCCCTACCAGCTTTCCTCTCCAGGTTCTCTCCAGCTGTCCCTGCCCCCATGCCTGATGCCTGGCCCTCTTCCTGGGCACACCCTGCCTCAGTTTACTCTCCATCTGTCATCTTCCTGGAGAATGTGCATCCTGCAAGGCTCTACTCAAATAATACCTCTTTTCTATGGCCCTTCATGGCTTTCTGGAAAAAACAAACTGGTCTCTTGATTGTGCTCCCAAATCCTTGGGTACATTTCTCTTGCAGCTCTGGTCACACAGCTGGACAGCCGTCTATGTCATGTCTGTCCCCTTCCCTTGAATGACTGAGGATCTGGGCTGTGCCTAGTCACCTTGGTATCCCTGGTTTCCAGCTCAGGGAATTAGGGACTTGTATTTGCATAACTAGTTTACACTCTCTGTTAGTTGCTTCTTTCATGAGAGATGGTAAGGTTAGGATCCTTCCTGCCGTTCAAAAGCTATGGCTTATATGCAGGAGAGGAGTTAAAAATATTTTCCAACTGGTTCAGCCTAAGCACAGACCAATAAGAATTTCCTGGCACCCTGCTGCTATGCCTTCTGCCATGCTTGTGAGCTGTGGAGTTGTGGGTGGCTGCAGGGATGGTGGGGGAGCACTGTGGGGCTGGATGGTGTTTGAGGGCAGTAGCTCTTTAACACCTGGGATGGAAATCTTATATTTTAGCCCCTGGCACAGCCAGGTACCAGGCTACAAGATCTCAGCCCTGGGATCACCTGCAGGAGGGGTGGGCAGAAGCTGAGGTGCTCACGTCCTGGCTGTCTGGGCTGTGGATTAGACATGTTACCTGAGTGCATCTCCCCGGGCTGAAGGAGGAGGAGGAGGTGAGTGAGGAAGAAGAGACTGCTGGGAAGACGTACTCGCTGGTAGGAGTCCAGGGAGACTGGGAAATCCATCACTTTTCCTCAGCAGTGGGGGCCACCTGGAGAGGGACAAAGAGGTACTGGAGTGACGCAGGAGAGCTGGAACTCCATGCATCAGGCCTGACGTCTGTCACTGCCTCAATTATTTTTTGTCTGGTTCTTGCAAGCTCCAGTGCCTGGCTTCTTTTCAATCATAGCCAGATGTGAGAGCTGCTTCTAATTTTAACAGGCGACACTGCTTATGGCATTGTTGGCCTTGCTTGGACTCAGAGCTGAGAGAGGACAAGGCCAAAGTGTCCCAGAGGAAGCAGCTTCTGAGCTTCTCATTGTTTAGAGCCAGGAACAGAGCCATGCATTGTGTTGGGGCTGAGCTAGGATTTAGTGACTTTGCCCAAGCAAAGGGAAACCTATAAGGATTCCCAGATGCATTTTCCTTCTCTCTGCCCAACCTTGCTCCCAGTTCCCTTTGACCTGGAACATCAGGTCCACAAAACAGAGGAACAAACACAGAGTTCTAATCTTTCCGAAGCAGGATGCACGCCTGGGCTGCCTTTTAACTCCAGCCACATCTAGGACACCTTCTTCCATCCCTGAGACTTCAAGTGGAGCTCCCAGGAGGTCAGCTGGTGACTGTCACTGAGTCAATAGCATCTTTGAGACCATAGTGACGGTGCCGTCCCATCTAGCCCTCCCCATGCCTCATCTGTGGCACTGGAGACCCAGCCCCAGGCAAGAGCTGTTCCCTCTTCACTCCTGATGCCCCTTTGGGACCTGAAGTAATGCCTCACAGTGTGAGAGCCAGTGAGCCTGGGCAGCTGTACATCTTGGGAGATATATAAGCCTCTCCACATTTCTCCTCTATTTAGTTGTGAGACTTTAGACAGATTATGTAACTTGCTGAACCTTAATTTTTTTGCTTAAACAATGGAAGAAACCAGCCCAATCAGAGGGTTGTTAAGCTTAAGCCTCCTATGGGTGGGATAGGTGCTCTCTAAAGAAAAGTCAGGGACTTCCCTGGTGGTCCAGTGGTTAAGACTCCATGCTTCCAATGCAGGGGGCCCCCGGTTTGATCCCTGGTCAGGTAACTAGATCCCGCCTGCATGCTGCACTAAGCTCTCTCATGCCACAACTAAAAGATCCCACATGCCACAACTAAAAAGATTCCGCATGCCCTAACGAAGATCTCGCATGTGGCGACAAAGATCCCGCGTGCAGCGACTAAGATCCGGCACAGCCAAACAAATAAATAAATATTAAAAAAAAAAAAAGTCAGCTCCTCTCTCTGCCTCCATCTTCCAAACATCTGCTCTCTGCTCTCCATCTTCTTCCAGAGGCTGCCTCCCTCTCCCTTCATGCCATCATAGCACCCCCAGAGCAGAAAGCCCCATGCAGTTTCTACTCTCCAGCTCCCCCAGTCTCCCTTCTCCCTCTGTCTGCCACCCCACTCCACTGTTTGGTTTTCCTTTTCCCACAGACCTGCGAGGTGGCACGTGTTCCTGGGGTCCTGTGGCTGCAGAGTCCCAGCCACACCCTCAGCAATAGCACTAGCGGGATGTAGATGAAGGACTTTATTTTTTTATTGAAGTATAGGTCAGTATACTTTATTGAAGTATAGGTCATTGATTTACAATGTTGTGTTAATTACTGCTGTACAGCAAAGTGATTCAGTTATACACATATATATTTTTTTAATGTTTTTTTCCATTATGGTTTATCATGGGATATTGAATATAGGTCTCTGTGCTCTACAGTAGGACCTTGTTTATCCATTCTATATATAAAAGCTTACAGTAAAAAAAAAAAAAAAAAAGTTGAACTCAAAAAGAGTAGAATGATGGTTACCAAGGGCTGGGAAGGGGAGGGGGGAATGGAGTAAATATTGGTCAAATGGTACAAACTTTCAGTTATAAGATGAATAAGTTCTAAAGCTCTAATGTACAGCATGGCGATCATAATTAATAATACTGTATTGTATACTTAAATTTTTCTAAGAATAAATTTTTAGTGTTCTCACCACACACAAAAAAAGGTAACTTTGTGAGGTGATGGATATGTTAATTAGCTTGATTGTGATAATCATTTCACAATGAATGCACATATCAAAATATCACATTGTATACTTTAACTATATACAATTTTTATTTGTCAATCATACTTCATAAAGCTGAGAGAAAAAAGTATTAGCTTTTAGTAAATTATTTTTCTGCAACTATTGTGGTAATCATTTCACAATGAATGCACATATCAAAATATCACATTGTATACTTTAAATATATACAATTTTTATTTGTCAGTCATACTTCATAAAGCTGAGAGAAAAAAGTATTAGCTTTTAGTAAATTATTTTTCTGCAACTATTGTGATAATCATTTCACAATGAATGCACATATCAAAATATCACATTGTATACTTTAAATATATACAATTTTTATCTGTCAATCATACTTCATAAAGCTGAGAGAAAAAAATATTAGCTTTTAGTGGATTATTTTTCTGCAACTATTCAGGTGGTCATATACTTTTTTCTTCTTTATTTCCTTTCATCTGTTTTTCAATTGATTTATTTAATTTACCTAAATTGACAAAATTCTTAGACTAAAATTGTTAACAATAAAAAAAGAAAGCTTACAGTAGATGAAGGACTTAAAAAGCTGCTGCTCGGGGGCTTCCCTTCCCTGGTGGCGCAGTGGTTGAGAATCTGCCTGCCAATGCAGGGGACACGGGTTCGAGCCCTGGTCTGGGAAGATCCCACATGCCGCGGAGCAACTAGGCCCGTGAGCCACAACTACTGAGCCTGCGCGTCTGGAGCCTGTGCTCTGCAACAAGAGAGGCCACGATAGTGAGAGATCCGCGCACCGCGATGAAGAGTGGCCCCCGCTTGCCGCAACTAGAGAAAGCCCTCGCACAGAAATGAAGACCCAACACAGCCAAAAATAAATAAATAAATTAATTAATTAAAAAAAAACAAAAACAAAAACAGAGCCCTGGGATTAAGAGGTACAAATTAAAAAAAAAAAAAAAAAGCTGCTGGTCATGCAGCAGAAGACTAGTCTCAGGAGGTGTGCAGGTGAGTTAATGGAAGGGAGGCTCCCTGACTGACCTCTGTGCTGGAAGGACATTGGCTGACAGGACTACAGCAGGAGGGAGGGGCAATGGCCTATGAGTCGAGTGGGCCGGGGTCTGCGGGCCCTGCCCTTCCACACGCAGGTGGGAAGACAGAGGGGCAAGTTGGGATGGCTCCCTTCATGTTTCAGAAGGGAGCCCTCAGGGAGGAGATAGGAGTCCCCTCTGAAGTGTGCCCGGCTGATAGCCAGCAGCTATTGGAATCATTATTCACACAGTAACCAGCAGAACAGAGCCCAAGCTTGGGCCAGGGGCCAGGCTCAGGCTGGACAGCCCAGCCTCTTGACCTTTCGGCTGATGGCAGGAATGTGTCTGTGACAGGCCTAGAAACTGGCAGCAAAGGACATAGAGCCCCATGGGGTGAAGCCATGAGGGTTTATCAGCACCAGCTAATGCCTTCCAAAACAAGAGGGGCTCAGAGAGTGTTTCTGGATCCATTTGGATCAGCCAGACTCTGAGGAATTGGTCAAGACTTGTGCTAGGTGGTAACTTGAGTCCTTCCCAAGGCAGCAATGGGGCATTAGACAGGCCCGCAGCAGGGGGCAGGGGCCCCTCCCAGCAGGAGCACACCCTCCAATATTCCCAGGCAGGGGGAGGCTGCCACCTGTCAGTCAGTGTGTTCCAGACACAGGAATTACTATCAGGGCTGCAGTTCTCTGCTGTGATACATTCATGGGATTTCAGTCACTGAGGCTGCAGGGGGAAGAGGTCATAAACACACATGTACACATGCATGTGCCCACAGTAATAAAAACTAATATAAATTGAGCACTTACTATCTACCAAGTACTTACCTATATCAGAAGTATTATTACTATTATTATAGGACCAAATTACAGGCAAGGAAACCGAGGGGCAGGGAGGCCAAGCGACTTGCCCTGCACACACGGCTAGAAGGTGGTGGAGTAGGGGTTCCTCCCAAGCTCTGCCCTTCTCTTGATACAGATTCCACACCAGCTGTCGTGTGTCAAAGTTGGGTGCACCCTCAGTTTTCCTGTCCCCCAAACTGTGACCCCTGTTAGGAATCGCCTGGTCACAGACTGCAGTGCTCACCCTGACAGCATCTCACATGCACTGAAGAAGTGGCTTGGGCTTCCCTGGTGGCGCAGTGGTTGAGAATCTGCCTGCCAGTGCAGGGGACACGGGTTCGAGCCCTGGTCCGGGAAGATCCCACATGCCGCGGAGCAACTGGGCCCGTGAGCCACAATTACTGAGCCTGCGCATCTGGAGCCTGTGCCCCGCAACAAGGGAGGCCACGATAGTGAGAGGCCCGCGCACCGCGATGAAGAGTGGTCCCCGCTTGCCGCAACTAGAGAAAGCCCTTGCACAGAAACGAAGACCCAACACAGCCATAAATAAATAAATAAATAAATTTTTTAAAAACCTCATTAAAAAAAAAAAAAAAGAAGTGGCTTGAGCCCCCATATGTCAGCCACAAGACTAACCAACCAACAAATGCGTAAAAATTTAAAAATCCACTTCTGATAAAACAACTTAAAACTGGAGTTTCCTTTAGACCTTATCAACAGCATCTTCTCTAGCAGGAGGTAATGCCTTGTGGTACCTTTCCTTCCAACACTCAAGGACCTGACTTTAAAGACTTTAATAGGAAGGAGACAGTCTGGCAAATTCTTGAAGGGATTTCAGAAGGGCTGAATGCCCCTTCCTGATCTAAAGGCCACCCTACTCCCCACTCGCTGCCTGAAGTTTGCCTTTTCCAACCTCCCTTTGCAGTTGAAAGTCTCTGCTCCTTACCCCTCTGAAGGGAAACACTTTCTGATTTCAGCTATTCTCATCACAGTGTAAATGGATTTCAGATTCTCTTTCTGAAAAGAAAAAGAATGGGGAGGTTTTGCGGGGGAAAGTTGAGACTGGCCACGTTGCATATTTGGGGAAGAGAGAGGACCCAGTGAGGGGAAGGACAGCCAGAAAGGGGGTCTCAGGCTGGAGCTAAGCTTTGCTGGTGGGGTACATGCTCCCTGCTCTCCAGGGAGCCTCTGAAGACGCAAGGAGGAATAAGCGTCGTGCACACCGATGCCAAAGAAATGCTGCTGAAATGCGGCTACCTTCCACCCAAGCCTATCTTTCCTCTTCCTTCTTCTTTCCTTCTCATTTTTTCCCTGGCCTCACTCCAACCCCATTCCAGTTTTCTCCTCTTGCATCCCCGATTCCTAAACAACATTTATGTTCCCTTGATTTCCAGTTTTCAGCTCTTGAGTTTCTCTTTAAAGATTATTATATTTTGCTTTTGCTAATTTGTAAGCTTGGGCTGTGTGTGCTTTGCCCTTCTCCCATTCTCCGTATCCTAAGCTATGAGCCCCCAGCCATAGGGCTTTCGCACTCTTGCACCCGCTCCCCTTCTACCACCTGCTGCAATTCTTTGCCCTTCACAAGCTGTCAATGAATGCTCTCTGGCTTGCTTTGGTTTTTATTTCAATAAGTCCACAAGAGGGTTTCCACCCCTTGTCTCTACAGGAGATGAATTGTCCCAAGGAGGGACCCTCTTTGAGGCTTCCCATGGCTTGAGGGGGAAATGGGATGTCAGAATCCTTCCTCTTCAAGTGGAGCTGCCTAAATGGACATCTCCCCTTGGGCACACTGACATCCCTATCCTGCAGCCAGGCTCAGCTGATAAGGTGGTGCCAACCCATCTTGCACTCTCACCTAAGCCCTCATTTCTGCCTCCCATTTCTGAAAGGTGGAGGTTTAGACAGGCATTGAGAATGAGGCACATACCTGGCAAGTAGCAGCAAAGGGTCCAAAATGGCGGATGAATCCTGGTGATCTCAATTTCCCTGCAAGGGAGACAACTGTGAAGTATCCAGATTCCAGATGCTAAGGTCCGCTAGACATGGGCTGGCAGTTCAGTTGAGGGGGACCAGCTCATCTTTGACAAAATTACCCACCCACCTTCCACCTTAAGACACACGCTGCTTGCCCTGCCCTTTGCTATAAAAACCAAGATAGATAGAACAAAACGAGGAAGTCTCTGTCACATCCTGCCTGTGTGAGGAAAACCATGAATTGAATTTCCATGGAAAATGTCCCTCCAAGGTCTTAGAAGGAGGGGAAAGGTATCTGGGAGGTTTGTAGAGACTGCAAACTACAGAGGCTCAGAGCAGGGAAAAAACGCTCCAGCTGGCTGCCCGGGATATCTGGGGCTCCAGGGAGGCAGGATGGCCATACCTGGCTAGCCCCTCTCTCTTCACCATCGCAGCAAAAGATACAGAGACAGGACAGGAATATCCACTAACTAAGGGTTAGGAAAGGTCTGGCGCTCAACTCTTAACCAGCTATACCCTCCTCTGCAGGGTAAGGACAGTAAGAAAAATAACCCGGTAACTTTGCCATAAGTAAAAACCTGCAAGAGCTGTTCACATACAACTTGGAAATACAGTGGGGTGCTGTCCTGGGATTTCTCTAATGGAGTGGAACTCAAAAAATAAGAAGCAATGACTACCCCACCCCACCCCATTTTGCCATATGCCACTGTGCAACTTTGGTGTTCGTGGGAGAGAAGCACAGTGGACCAAGGTGCCAGCCACCTGGCTGTACCCCGACACTGACATCCTTCCTAGGGGACAAGTCAGATCTGTGACACGGGGTAACTCAAGCACATGGAAGACTCCCAGAAATGCCTGTTTGGGGAGGGGGGGTCTGTGCAAGTGCTAGGGTTCTGGGTTAGTGGATGGAGGTGAAAACAGTGAGCTTTGCTTTTTTTTTTTTTTTTAATAATTCTTTATTTTATTTATTTATTTATGGCTGTGTTGGGTCTTCGTTTCTGTGCGAGGGCTTTCTCCAGTTGCGGCAAGCGGGGGCCACTCTTCATCGCGGTGCGCGGGCCTCTCGCTATCGTGGCCTCTCTTGTTGCGGAGCACAGACGCGAGACGCGCAGGCTCAGTAGTTGTGGCTCACGGGCGTAGTTGCTCCGCGGCATGTGGGATCTTCCCGGACCAGGGCTCGAACCCGTGTGCCCTGCATTGGCAGGCAGATTCTCAACCACTGCGCCACCAGGGAAGCCCCTGGGGCACCAATTTGAGGGTAATGCTTCATATGCAGGCAGGCTGGTGCATGCATCCCAGGCTTATGCATGCACACAGACATCCCAGGACAGCAAAGGGGGCTGAGTGGTGAGCTCAGGTCCCTGGGGCTGGGGAGACAGAGGGGTGCTCAGGGACAGATGAAACATCAAATTGACACAATAAAGGGCAGGATCAGGGAGATGATGGGGGCAAGGGGAGGGGGACAGAAACTCTGAGTGGAGGGAAGTGGTCAGCACATATGGGGCAGGAAAAGCTATGGGCTTGCCACGAGCATTTATGAAAGTCCTCAGTGGAATGGAAGGCTGGACAAAAATAGATGGGACCAGATTGCAAAGGACTCTTCATTCCACACAGCGAAGTGAAACATTGATCTACTGGGCAGTCAAGAGCCATTTTGAAGTTCAAAGGACCTGAAGTGATTCAGGCTAGAGAAGAAAATGATGGTTGTATGGAGGGGTTGTTTGGAAAGGTTCATCCTGAGCTTTTCATTGGCCTTCCCCTGTGGTCCTCCATACCACCTGGGGAGAGGGGAGATTGTTACAGCAAGAATGCAAAGGCAGCAGGCAGAGTTCACTTCTGTGACTTCCAGAAGTCACAGAAGTCACTGCTGGGATATGGGAGGGAGACCCCACCTGCCACTTTCTACACCTCAGGGTGCATCCTCTGGCAGGGACACGGCCCAGTGCCCCTTCCCGCCAGCTGCATATGGGCACCTCCATTCCAAGGCCTCAAGAAATGCGTAAATGCCTGTATCCAAAAAGAGAGTGAGCTCTGGACTCCTGGAGAACTGAAAGTGAAAAGGGAAGGACCCTCACCTGCCCTTGGACAGTGGGGAACTCAGAGCTACTCCGTTGGGTCACTTAGGCCAATTCTCCTTGATGTACACCGGCCCTCACCATGAGGTTGTCTGAGGGGATTCAGGAGTGTGGGGGCAGGAGAACACCCCAAGCACAAAGGCCATTCTCACACATAACATGGGGAGATGGAACAAAAAGTAATGCCAAACTCTCAAGCATATGAATTAATCATTCTCCTCTGCTAAGGAAAAATAGCAAAAGAAATGGCGGTAAGAGCAGCTTAAGATAAGCTTGTGAGCACAGATGCAGGTTTGGGGGAGAGAGGGGAGTCATGGTCTCTCCCGAGTTTGAGAATACATAAAATGTTTTCCCTCATCTTCAGTCCATGCAGAAATTTGTATCACCCCTCTCTCTACCTCTCAGTGCTCATTCTAGCTTTTCCAAACTTCTTTCTTTATATTCTTAGCCCCTAATCTTTACAAGTCAAGCACCCATGGTGGTCACTTCCACCCCCATGCATTTTCACCCCGCGTCCTACCCACCTCTTCTCTCTGCCAATCTCTTTCCCCAAGTTCCTGCTAAAAACTTCTTCCAGTGTCTTCATGGATGAATTCCGCCACCTCTCTCTGTGTACACACTTCCTCCTTCTCACTCTTCAAGTTGCCCCGCACAGTTTGAACTTGCATAAATGTCTAATGGGGCCACATTTACAAACGTCTTTATGTGACCATATTTTCTTTTCATCTACAATTCTGGCTCCTGGTGTTCAGTGCCAAGTCTCCTTGACCCTTGGCATATTCTTGGGTACCAGCAGAGATTCCTCCTCATGAAGGATACTAGCTAATCGCATAAGTTGATACACAAAAGAGGACACGGTCATTAAGGGAGATGGCTTTTGCTCTGCACTGCTCAGGGGCAGAAAGATTTGCTAATTTCTTACCAAACTTCCCCCAGCCCAAAGCGTGGCCTCCTGAGCTTTCCTCAGTACATACCTTCTTTTCTTGTTTTCCAGGAAACTCAGACTGAAAGTCCTGTGCCTGTCAGCTGGCAGGGCACCCACCATTGTGCTTTTGTCACACATACGATGAAGTGCACACATGCATTGAGAGACAGGGAGAAGCACACTACCTGCTCTCTGAAATGCAGGCGCTCATCTTTAGCTGCGTCCTGGAAGGTGTAAAGGGCTGCAAGGGCTGTACACACCCTTCCACTGCCCAATCACCAGTCTCCAAGGTCAGCAGGCATTTCTGGGGTGACTTGAAGAGTATTGCTCAAAGGCATCAGCATTGGGCACTCCAGCCTCAGAGGAATTCCTCTCCGGTAAAGAATTAGTCAGCATCCTCTTACAATGTGCAAAACCATATAGAATGAAAACTGGTTGTAAAGAAGCCACCAGCTGAATGCAGATCCTGTTGAGAACTGCCTGAGGGGGGAAAAAAGGGGGATATCATTCAGAGTTGACCTCTTCCGGGGACTACTAAAATGTTTGTCCAGTACTGAGTTGGAAGAGGAGAGGAGATGGCTGGGAGATGGGGAAGCTGATGGTGGATTGGGGTGGCCAGCCCTTTCCTCTGCATGCGGGCTGCAGTCCTCAACAAGCACAGCTGGGACAACACACCAACTCCTGAGCAGACCCCAGGAAGGAAAATGGAGGAGGGAACGAAGAGACTAAGATTAGAAGTAAGTTCCTCCACAGCAAGTAGAAGACAGAATATCTTAGAGATCACCTCTCCCAAGCCCCTCATTGCACAATCCAGAACTCAAGTTGCAAAGTGCGTGAGTGACTCCACCAGTGTAATAGGAAGGCAGAGTTTCCATGACACCACATCCCTTGGGAGGTGCACACCCTACGGCCTGGGTGCAGTTCTGAGAATCTGCCCCAGGTGAGGCCGAGAGCTGGTCATGGACACAGTATCTCTGTTCACACTTGGCTTTCAAGCCTGCAAGGGTTCACATCATCCCACTCTTGTTGCTATGTGCACCTTTTCTATCTTGTCTGTCGTGGCTTCTGATGGGCAGAAATTCATTATTACACACACAAAAAGCTGCACTGAATGTGTTCTGTGCATTTGTGTAATGATTTCCTTAGAACAGAAGGGGATTTCTGGATAACAGAGAACATGCATTTAAGGTTTTGATGACTACCCTCCAAAAATGTTACACCTATTGCCACTTTTAGCAGCAGGATATAATGGTGCCCATCTCTGTGCACACTATTAATAAATGCTGAAGTCATAAATCTCTTGCATTTTGCTATATTTATTTTAGTGTGTCTTTTCCTATCTCTCATTCATGTTTATGGTCTACTTGTATTTCAGGGCTGTGAGTTGTCTGTTCTATCTCATTTATATTGGATTGCTTACCTTTTCTTACCAATTTGTAGGTGTTCTTTAGATATTTTGGATACTGACTAGAATTATTTTACCCATTGTTTCTGTTTTAACTTTACTTATGGCATCTTTCATCTTAGAGAGATGTAAAGTTTTAATGCAGATAAATATGCCAATATTTTATAGCTCCTGGGGTCTGTTTCATGTTTTGAATATCAATATAATTTTAAATGATAAACACGATACAAATATTTCTAGTATCTTCTAATCATTCTATAGGTTTTATTTCACTGATGTTCATCAGCAGTGTGTGAGCGTGTGTGTGGTGAGGGAATATAAAATTTCCAGTGAAAAGTAAATGTCATATCACTTGTTAGAGAAAACTGCAGTTTTTCCCATGATTGAAGTGGCATCTTTATTAATTACTACATTTCCATACAATATTGGGTCTGTTGCTAAAGTCTCTGTTCTGTTCTGTTTACCTATTTATCTCTTCCCACATCAGAAACACATTGTTTAGTAACATTTTGGTATTTGAAAGGCATCTCACTTCTGATTTTGCTTCCTTTTTTAAAGTGTCTGAAGTATATTTACATATTTGCTTCTCCATATGAACTTCAGAATCGTCTTCTCTATTTTTCAAAATAAACATCCTGGGATTTGGGTTAGAATGACTGACATCTTTATAATATGTTAATTTTCCATCCAAGAATATTGTCCACTTTTTGTCCTTCAGTATAGTCTTTTCGTTTGCTTCTTCAGGCACATTGTTAAAATTTTTTCTCCTAGATTTTATTTCATAGATTGTGTGGCTATTATGAAAGGGGTTTTAAAAAGTGTTTTTATTCCTTATTATTAGTGTATGGGGAAAAATCATTGTCTTCTTGTTTATATCTTGCACCTGACCACCCTTTAAAGCTCTCTCATCAGTTCAAATAATTTTTCAGTGGATTCTCTTGGGTTTTATAGGTAGACAACTTTATCATTTGCAAGAAATAAATTTTTCTTTCTATTTAAATATTTATGCCTTTAAAATCATATTTATATTCAAAACATGAAACAGACCCCAGAAAGTATAAAATAAATTATTAGCATATTTATCTACATTAAAATTTTATATCACTCTAAGATGAAAGATACCATAAACAAAGTTAGAACACAAACAATGGATAATATATCTGCCACAAGATGAAGTCTCTGTATTTTAATAGGAGAACTTAATTTGTCACATTTATTGTGGCTACTGATTTGCTTTGACTTATTCTTGTCCCTTTACTTTATATTCCTATGAAACATGCTTTCTTCTTGTGTATTTTCTTTCCTGACTGGTTGGATCATACAGTTTTCTTTCTTGTGCCCCCTCTAGTGGTTTCAAAGTTCTAGAACCTACTTCTATTTGTAACTACTTTAAAAATGTATAAACCTGCATTTTTTTCCTCAGTGTCTAGAAGTCCTGGTTACTTCTGAATGAGATAAAATATTGGGCATGCTTTACCTCTCTTCTCTTCCTTTCTACTCATCCCCCTCCAAACTCCCAGGTTTGATTGAAGTAATCTGGAAGTTTTGTTTCAGATGTTTTCAAATACACTTTTTCCTTCTTCTATTTTAGGAACTATTTTCTAAAAATTACATTTAAAAATCATGAGTGCATTAGTAGCAATTACAGTAACAACCACAACTTTGGGCAACTTTATTGCACATCACTGTTTCTTATGTTACATGTCTCATCTACTTTATCTTTCCTTGGCTTCATCTTGCTTGAAATATCCTCCAGTATTTTATTTCCATAAATGTCCTTCGCTAGTGTAATTTCTCTGATTTCCTTCATTTCTGAAGATCTTCTTTTATTTTCTTAGTTGAAAGATTATTGTTCAAAAATGTAAATGTGTGTATGGGAGGAAATGAAGCTGTAATAGTCCCGTGGGAAGGGGGGTGAGGAGGTAGAAGGTGGTGTAAATGACTTAATCCTGATGCCTCCGAGTAGAGTCAATAGACAGGGACTGGTGGTGTTAACACATAATTTAGACGTCAGGAAGTAACTACCGAAAAACCAAACCCAAAAGCCACAAAGTTCTCCCTCTGGCGACAAAACTAGGATGATTAGGGAAGAGATGAAGCAGGGAGGGAGGTTAAAGGACTATTGTTTTTTTGTTTGTTTTTAAAGAAGCCATCCGTGCTTGACTTTTTTTTTTTTAATTAATTATTTATTTATTTATTTATTTTTGGCTGTGTTGGGTCTTCATTTCTGTGCGAGGGCTTTCTCCAGTTGTGGCAAGCGGGGGCCACTCTTCATCGCGGTGCGTGGGCCTCTCACTATCGTAGGCTCCCTTGTTGCGGGGCACAGGCTCCAGACGCGCAGGCTCAGTAGTTGTGGCTCACAGGCCCAGCTGCTCCACGGCATGTGGGATCTTCCCAGACCAGGGCTCGAACCCATGTCCCCTGCATTGGCAGGCAGATTCTCAACCACTGCGCCACCAGGGAAGCCCCAGGACTATTGTTTTTTTATTATGTTTTTTGTCCAATTTTACTCTTTAAACATGAGCCTGCATTACTTTGATAAACTTAGGTTTTTAAAAATGCAAAGAAACTTAGTTCCAACCAAATCTGGGATGTGAAGTCAGGTTTTATGTGTGAGTGACTCAGTTTATTGGCCATATAAAGAGAGAATAAACCACATGGGAGCTCACAAAATGAACCTCCCCGCTCCCCATCTCTTTTTTATTACACACACACACACACACACACACACACACACACAAATACATCTGTGTGTGAGGAGTGTGGGGATGTGCATGTGTGTAGCCAGGCTTCTCCATGGCTCTCTCTCTCCTTTCCTCCCAGGAGATGAGTTTTTGACCTCTCCTTCCACAGTGTCGTCCCCTTAGCTATTTTGTTTCTAGACAATAACTCCTCAGCCCAGCCCACCCCCATACTCCTCTCAGTTCTTGGTTTCATATCTCCTACCCCTTCGGGACACACAGAGAACCAGCCCTCACCTCTACCACTCACCAAGTACTCCTAGACTCTCTGCTCCCTCTGGCCCCCTGGACTCAGTCCCTCCTCCAACACCAGCCCTGCCCCCTCTCCTGAGGCGCCTCAGGATCCACGCCTCCATCCCTAGGCACAGTGCATGGATCTGGCTCCTGATTTATGCCCTACGACCCGACCCCCATCACTGTCCTAACATGGGAAAGCTCAGAAGGCTACCCCAGGAGACAAGGTCCCGAGAGCCTCCACTAGCCTAGGTCTGCAGTGGTTTGACCCTGACCCCATCCTGGGTTTGACTAACAGCCCCTGGAGCCTGCAGTCCTGTCTATGGCTGCTTTGTTTTGCTTTTCGTGTTTATTATGAAAAGCAATATGGTGGTTGGCATTTTGGAGGCAAGATGTTCATTAGCACTCATATTCCTAGTCTGACTACCGCTTTACGTGAACGTTAACTTTTTCACTTATTCATGAGGTTTAGGCAAAGACTCCTTGACCAAATTCAGGTTCTTCTGAGCCCTATTCTTGACTACTCCTCAGCCTTGTAGTCTCCCAGCACAAATGATTTCATCTACCACCCAACCAAAGAGACTTGAACAAACTCTAGCATCATTTCTAACAACTCAAGGCTGTGTCCCTGGGGTGACCCAGCCCCCTTTAAAGTTCCTGCCTGGGAAAATTCAACGCAGACAAAAGAGTTTACTGTTTGTATCAGTTGACATTTGAAGATAGGATCCCTGTCTCCTAGTCTCTGTAGGAGGGCAGGAGCCAGCTTCCACAAGTGCCTCTTCTTGTAAATTTCCATTTTTCTGACTCTACTTGAGCCCCTGTTTACCCCCTCCCTAGTCCCTCATCCTCCCTTTCAAACAGCCGGTCACCTCTGCACAAGTCAGAGTTGAGCTCCGTTTTCCTATTTCAATAAAGTATTACTCACTCAGGACCCCAGCTGCACAACTCTGAAGCCTCTGTCTTCACTCCTGACTTACTGATCAGGAATCCATCGGTGAGTCTGACTCCTGACCCAGTGCTCAAAAAAAAAAAAGTCTGTCGAAGCTGATAATGATAAATTTTGACTCTTGAGATTCTGAATATACTATACAAGCTCAGTTAGAATCCCAGGCAAACAGAGGCTGGGTTATGGTCCCAGAATTCTCTGTTCATAAGACATGAAGCCTGGGTTAAAGGCAGGCTTCTTTGTTTGCAAACTACCATTAGTTAAGAACATGGGAGAGGGCTTCCCTGGTGGCACAGCGATTAGGAAATCACCTGCCAATGCAGGGAACACGGGTTTGAGCCCTGGTCCAGGAAGATCCCACATGCCGCGGAGCATGCGTCACAACTACCGAGCCTGCACTCTAGAGCCCACGAGCCACAACTACTGAGCCCTCATACCACAACTACTGAAGCCCACATGCCTAGAGCCTGTGCTCCATAACAAGACAAGCCACCGCAATGAGAAGCCCTTACACCGCAACGAAGAGTAGCCCCTGCTCACCGCAACTAGAGAAAGCCCACACGCAGCAATGAAGACCCACCCAGCCAAAAATAAATTAAAAAAAAAAAAGAACTTGGGAGATTTTCAGCCAACTGAAATCCCCCCCTTTTCAAACCCTTGCAGCCAATACACTTCACCACAGTGGCATTCATTCTGTTCATGTCCTTTCCTGTGGGCTGATTTTACTAAAGATAATTTGGAATTTCAGTGGCTTCTCTGGGAAACTTAATATCTCCCCCAAACAATCTCATCTGAGATGTATCCTTTCCCATCTCCTCTGCTCCTCCATCCTTTTACCACCTTAAGTTTCCCCTTCAGCTCCCTTAAATCTTTTGCTAAGTCTCCCCTCAAACCCCTATCTCCTGTATGCCTCTGTTCACACACTAGACCTTCCCTTCCCACTCCAACTCCAGCCTCCAATTTTCCTGAGGTCACTCAAACTTTAGGCCCCCTGCTCTCCCATCGGAGGTTCTCAAGGGATCCAGGGACCCAAAAAGCAACCACCTGAGGCTGAAGAAGTAAAAAGAGCTAATGGGAAACAGACTAGATATTTTATCCACTCATACAGGATTTGGAGATACCCGGATTGCCATTTACTGTCTCCTCTGTCCCTCACTTCAAATTTAGCCCCTGTGAGGTTATACGTCAGGGCAAAAGAAAATCTTAAAAGTCTCCCCCCAGAAATATGATGAAATGTTTTAGTACCTATATTGAGCAGGTAACTTTAACTTGTTCCATCTGCCAGAAACACAATTCTGATAAAAATATAAAGTGGGCAGAGATGAGGACCAAATCTGACATAGACTAGTGAGTTTTGTATCATTTTTATGGTTGACTCATAGCTAAAATTTCAGGATGAAAGCCATAAGATTTCTATTTATATCTGTCTGTATGTTTATGCATGTATGTTATGTGATATTTTCCTACCTGCAGATGGTATTACCAAATTCACGTATATGAGCCCTTAAAGAAATTCTATTTGAATTGGCTTAGATAAAAATAAGTGATTATAGAAATTAAATATTCCTAAAACTCCCAAAAATACAGAAATATTTCTCAAGTTCACTTGATTTAGGTAAATCTTTGATAAATAAGACCACTCTGATATTGTAGGTTTAATTTTTAAAAAGACATGTCTTCACAATTGTTAGAATTAAATGTAATAGTCATACATTTTTATTCTACTTGAGTTTACTAATCAAATAAGCTAATATTATATTTATTAGATGTATAAGATTATAAAAACTATAAATTTGATTTTAATCAAATTGAGTCATTATTCTGACAAACTTTATTTCAACAATAATTACATTTTATAATGTATTTACTTAAAAGTAGTTTCCAAAATCTCTTTAGTAACTTGCAACCTTAGACTTATGCCAACTTAAGCAATAGATATTCACTAAATATATAGATCATTTCTGAGTAAGATAAAATACTGAAACATTCATTATTAAGCAAAAGTTTAAGTTTATATACTTTTGGCTTCTTAATTTTATATGGTACAGAAAGGCTAAAGATAGTCTGTGTCTGTTAATAAACATGTTCTTTTTTGCCACACTAAAAAAATTGTTCCACAAAGAAACATATACCTATAAAAATTGTATGTTATATTTATAAAATTTGCTGGTCTGCTGCAGAATGCTGATATATGACAGTTTACAACTGTCTACTTCCTAGTTTTCTCCATAATGATTAAAAAGTATAATCAATATATGTAAATAAAACTACTAGAAACAATAAGCGTGAAAGAAAAATATTTTACATGAAATGTATGCAAGGAAAGTAGGACAGGTTTTTGGGGGGGCTTTTTTGGGTTTTTTTTTTTTACACCTTTATTGGAGTATAATTGCTTTACAATATTGTGTTAGTTTCTGCTGTATAACAAAGTGAATCATCTATATGTATACATATATCCATATACCCCCTCCCTGTTGAACCTCCCTCTCACTCACCCTATCCCACCCTTCTAGGCAGTAACAAAGCACCAAACTGATCTCCCTGTGCTATGCAGCTGCTTCCAACTAACTATCTATTTTACATTTGGTAGTGTATATATGTCAATGCTACTCTCTCACTTCGTCCCAGCTTACCCTTCCCTCTCCCCATATCCTCAAGCCCATTCTCTGCATCTGCATCTTTATTCCTGTCCTGCCCCTAGGTTCATGAGAACCATTTTTCTTTTTAGATTCCATATACATGTGTTAGCATATGGTATTTGTTTTCCTCTTTCTGACTTACTCCACTCTGTATGACAGACTCTAGGTCCATCCACCTCACTACAAATAACTCAATTTCGTTTCTTTTTATGGCTGAGTAATATTCCATTGTGTATATGTGCCACATCTTCTTTATCCATTCATCTGTCAGTGGACACTTAGGTTGCTTCCATGTCCTGGCTATTGTAAATAGTGCTGCAATGAATATTGTGGTACATGTCTCTTTCTGAATTATGGTTTTCTCAAGGTATATGCCCAGTAGTGGAATTGCTGGGTCATGTGGTAGTTCTACTTTTAAACTTTTAAGGAACCTCCACACTGTTCTCCAGAGTGCCTCTATCAATTTACATTCCCACCAACAGTGCAAGAGGGTTCCCTTTTCTCCACACCCTCTCCAGCATTTATTGTTTGTAGATTTTTTTATGATGGCCTTTCTGACCAGGGTGAGATGATACCTCATTGTGGTTTTGATTTGCATTTCTCTAATAATTAGTGATGTTGAGCAGCTTTTCATGTGCCTCTTGGCCGTCTGTATGTCTTCTTTGGAGAAATGTCTGTTTAGGTCTTCTGCCCATTATTTGATTGGGTTTTTGCTCTTTTGATATTGGGCTGCATGAACTGCTTGTATATTTTGGAGACTGATCCTTTGTCAGTTGCTTCATTTGCAAATATTTTCTCCCATTCTGGGGGTTGTCTTTTCGTCTGGTTTATGGTTTCCTTTGCTGTGCAAAAGCTTTTAAGTTTCATTAGGTCCCATTTGTTTATTTTTGTTTTTATTTCCATTTCTCTAAAATGGGTCAAAAAGAATATTGCTGTGATTTATGTCATAAAGTGTTCTGCCTATGTTTTCCTCTAAGAGTTTTATAGTGTCTGGCCTTACATTTAGGTCTTTAATCCATTTTGAGTTTATTTTTGTGCATGGTGTTAGGGAGTGTTCTAATTTCATTCTTTTACATGTAGCTGTCCAGTTTTCCCAGAACCACTTATTGAAGAGGCTGTCTTTTCTCCATTGTATATTCTTGCCTCCTTTGTCAAAGATAAGGTGACCATATGTGCATGGGTTTATCTCTGGGTTTTCTATCCTGTTTCATTGATCTGTATTTCTGTTTTTGGTCCAGTACCATACTGTTTTCATTACTGTAGCTTTGTAGTATAGTCTGAAGTCAGGGAGCCTGATTCCTCCAGCTCCGTTTTTCTTTCTCAAGAGTGCTTTGGCTATTCGAGGTCTTTTGTGTTTCCATACAAATTGTAAAATTTTTTGTTCTAGTTCTGTGACGAGTGCCATTGGTAGTTTGACAGGGATTGCATTGAATCTGTAGATTGCTTTGGGTAGTATAGTCATTTTCACAATGTTGATTCTTCCAATCCAAGAATATGGTATGTCCCTACATCTGTTTGTATCATCTTTAATTTCTTTCATCAGTGCCTTATAGTTTTCTGCATACAGGTCTTTCGTCTCCGTAGGTAGGTTTATTCCTAGGTATTTTATTCTTTTTGTTGCAGTGGTAAATAGAAGTGTTTCCTTAATTTCTCTTTCTGATTTTTCATTGTTAGTGTATAGGAATGCAAGAGATTTCTGTGTATTAATTTTGTATCCTGCTACTTTACCAAATTCACTGATTAGCTCTAGTAGTTTCCTGGTAGCATCTTTAGCATTCTCTATGTATATTATCATGTCATCTGCAGTGACCGTTCTACTTCTTCGTTTCCAATTTGGATTCCTTTTATTTCTTTTTCTTCTCTGATTGCTGTGGCTAAAACTTCCAAAACTATGTTGAATAATAGTGGTAAGAGTGGGCACCCTTGTCTTGTTCCTGATCTTAAAGGAAATGGTTTCAGTTTTTCACCACTGAGAATGATGTTGGCTGTGGGTTTGTCATATAGGCCCTTTATTATGTTAAGGTAGGTTCCCTCTATGCCCACTTTCTGGAGAGTTTTTATCATAAATGGGTGTTGACTTTTGTCAAAAAATTTTCTGAATCTATTGAGATTATTGTATGGTTTTTAATCCTTCAATTTGTTAATATGGTGTATCACATTGATTGATTTGCATATATTGAAGAATCCTTATATACCTAGGATAAACCCCACTTGATCATCATGTATGATCCTTTTAATGTGCCGTTGAATTCTGTTTGCTAGTATTTTGTTGAGGATTTTTGCATCTACGTTCATCAGTGATATGGGCCTGTAGTTTTCTTTTTTTGTGACCTCTTTGATTTTGGTATCAAGGTGATGGTGGCCTCATAGAATGAGTTTGGGAGTGTTGCTCCCTCTGCTATATTTTGGAAGAGCTTGAGAAGGATAGGTGTTAGCTCTTCTCTAAATGTTTGATAGAATTCACCTGTGAAGCCATCTGGTCCTGGGCTTTTGTTTGTTGGAAGATTTTTTAATCACAGTTTCAATTTCAGTGCTTGTGATTGGTCTGTTCATAGTTTCTATTTCTTCCTGGTTCAGTTTTGGGAGGTTGTACTTTTCTAAGAATTTGTCCATTTCTTCCAGAGTGTCCATTCTATTGGCATATAGCTGCTTGTAGTATTCTCTCATGATGCTTTGTATTTCTGCAGTGTCAGTTGTTACTCCTCCTTTTTCATTTCTAATTCTGTTGATTTGAGTCTTCTCCCTTTTTCTCTTGATGAATCTGGATAATTGTTTATGAATTTTGTTTATCTTCTCAAAGAACCAGCTTTTAGTTTCATTGATCTTTGCCATTGTTTCCTTCATTTCTTTTTCATTTATTTCTGATCTGATCTTTATGATTTCTTTCCTTCTGCTAACTTTGGGGTTTTTTTGTTCTTCTTTCTGTAATTGCTTTAGCTGTAAGACTAGGTTGTTCATTTGAGATGTTTCTTGTTTCTTGAGGTAGGATTGTATTGCTGTAAACTTCCCTCTTAGAACTGCTCTTGCTGCATCCCATAGGATTTGGGTCATTGTGTTTTCATTGTCATTTGTTTTTAGGTATTTTTAAATTTCCTCTTTGATTTCTTCAGTGATCTCTTGGTTATTTAGTAGTGTATTGTTTAGTCTCCATGTGTTTGTATTTTTACAGTTTTTTTTCCTGTAATTGATATCTAGTCTCTTAGTGTTGTGGTCAGAAAAGATACTTGATATGATTTCAATTTTCTTAAATTTACTGAGGCTTGATTTGTGACCCAAGATATGATCTATCCTGGAGAATGTACATGTGCACTTGAGAAGAAAGTGTATTCTGTTTTTAGATGGAATACCCTATAAATATCAATTAAGTCCATCTGATCCAATGTGTTATTTACAGCTTGTGTTTCCTTATTTGTTTTCATTTTGGATGATCTGTCCATTGGTGAAAGTGGGGTGATAAAGTCCCCCACTATTATTGTGTTACTGTCGATTTCCCCTTTTATGGCTGTTAGCATTTGCCTTATGTATTGAGGTGCTTCTATGTTGGGTGCATAAATATTTACAATTGTTATATCTCCTTTTTGGATTGAACGTTTGATCATTATGTAGTGTCCTTCTTTGTCTCTTGTAATAGGCTTTATTTTAAAGTGTATTTTATATGATATGAGTATTACTACTCCAGCTTTCTTTTGATTTCCATTTGCATGGAATATCTATTTCCATCCCCTCACTTTCAGTCTGTATGTGTCCCTAGGTCTGAAGTGGTCTCTGGTAGACAGCATATATACAGGTCTTGTTTTTGTATCCATTCAGCCAGTCTATGTCTTTTGGTTGGAGCATTTAATCCATTTACATTTAAGGTAATTATCAATATGTATGTTCCTATTACCATTTTCTTAATTGTTTTGGGTTTGTTATTGTAGGTCTTTTCCTTCTCTTGTTTCCCGCTTAGAGAAGTTCCTTTAGCATTTGTTGTAAAGCTGGTTTGGTATTGCTAAATTCTCTTAACTTTTGCTTGTCTGTAAAGGTTTTAATTTCTCCGTCAGATCTGAATGAGATCCTTGCTGGGTAGAGTAATCTTGGTTGTTGGTTCTTCCCTTTCATCACTTTAAATATGTCCTTCCACTCCCTTCTGGCTTGCAGAGTTTCTGCTGAAAGATCAGCTGTTAACCTTATGGGGATTCCCTTGTATGTTATTTGTTGCTTTTCCCTTGTGCTTTTAATTTTTTTTCTTTGTTTTTAATTTTTCATAGTTTGATTAATATGTGTCTTGGCGTGATTCTCCTTGGGTTTATCCTAAATGGGACTCTCTGTGCTACTTGGACTTGATTGCGTATTTCCTTTCCCAGGTTAAGGAAGTTTTCAACTATAATCTCTTCAAATATTTTCTCAGACCCTTTCTTTTTCTCTTCTTCTTCTTGGACCCCTATAATTCGAATGTTGGTGTGTTTAATGTTGTCCCAGAGGTCTCTGAGACTATCCTCAATTCTTTTCATTCTTTTTTCTTTATTCTGCTCTGTGGCAGTTATTTCCACTAGTCTATATTCCAGGCCATTTATCCGTTCTTCTCCCTCAGTTATTCTGCTATTGATTCCTTTTACAGTATTCTTCATTTCATTTATTGTATTGTTCATCATTGTTCGTTTGCTCATTAGTTCTTCTGGGTCCTTGTTAAACGTTTCTTGTATATTCTCCATTCTATTTCTGAGATTATGGATCATCTTTACTATCATTACTCTGAATTCTTTTTCAGGTAGACTGACTATTTCCTCTTCATTTGTTTGGTCTCGTGGGTTTTTACCTTGCTCCTTCATCTGCTGCATATTTCTCTGTCTTCCCATTTTGCTTAACTTACTGTGTTTGGGGTCTCCTTTGCACAGGCTGCAGGTTCATAT
Source organism: Balaenoptera acutorostrata (assembly GCF_949987535.1). Taxonomy (NCBI): domain Eukaryota; kingdom Metazoa; phylum Chordata; class Mammalia; order Artiodactyla; family Balaenopteridae; genus Balaenoptera; species Balaenoptera acutorostrata. Next base: position 171,215,422 of record NC_080065.1, read on the forward strand.
TTCCTCTTATTTCTGGTATCTGCCCCCAGTGGATGAGGTTGGTCCAGTGGCTTGTGTAGGCTTCCTGGTTGGGGGGTCTGTTGCCTGTGTTCTGGTGGGTGGGGCTGGATCTTTTTCCTCTGGTGAGCAGGGTCATGTCTGGTGGTGTATTTGGGGGTGTTTGTGAACTTAGTATGACTTTATGCAGACTCTCTGCTAATGGGTGGGTTTGTGTTCCTGTCTTGCTAGTTGTTTGGCATGGGGCGTCCAGCACTGGAGCTTGCTTGCCATTGGGTGCAGCTGCGTCTTAGTGTTGAGGTGGAGATCTCCAGGAGGGCTCTCACTGATTAATATTACATGGGGCCGGGAGGTCTCTGGTGGTCCAGCATCCTGGACTCAGCTCTCCCACCTTGGAGGCTCAGGCCCGACACTCGGCCTGAGCACCAAGACCCTGCCAGTGGCACGGCTCGGAAGAAAAGGAAGAAAAAAAAAGAACAGACAGAACCCCATAACAAATGGTAAACGCAAAACTAAACAGACAAAATCACACGAAGAAACATACACACACACACTCACAGAAAGAGAAAAAAAGAAGCAAGAGAGCAACAAAACCAATAAACAAACCCACAAATGAAAACAATCACTAAAAACTAAGATAAACATAATGCCAAAAACAAATCAAACGCAGAAAGCAAACCCCAAGTCCATAGTTGCCCCCAAAGTCCACAGCCTCAATTTTGGGAACACTCGTTGTCTATTCAGGTATTCCACAGATGCAGGGTTTATCAAGCTGACTGCAGGGATTTAGTCCACTGCTCCTGAGGCTGCATGGAGAAGTTTCTATTTCTCTTTGTTCACACAGCTTCTGGGGTTCAGCTTTGGTTTTGGCCCCGCCTCTGCATATAGGCTGCCCTCAGGCATCTGTTCCCCGCCCAGACAGGAGGGAGTTAAAGCAGCAGCTGTTTAGGGCTCTCTTGCTCACTCAGGCTGGGGAGAGGGAAGGGTACAGTAGTCACAGTTGGAATGTGGGGCATACCTGTGGTGGCAGAGGCTGGCGTGACGTTGCAGCAGCCTGAGGCGCCCTGTGTGTTCTCCATGTGTTGGCCCTGATCATGGGACCCTCGGCAGTGGTGGGCTGCAAAGGCTCCTGGGAAGGTGTGGGTAGAGACCTGCAATTGCACACAGGATCCTTGGTGGCAGAGGCAGCAGCAGTAGCGGTCCATGCCTGTCTTTGGGGTCCAAGATGATAGCCACAGTTTGCACCTGTCTCTGGAGTTTGCTTAGGCGGTGCTCTGTTGTCTGTGGGCACGCAGAGCAGGAAGCCCCTCTCCTCGTGCACCCCGAGACAATGTTTTCTTGCCTCTCCAGCAGGTCCAGACATTTTCCCGGACTCCCTCCCGGCTAGCTGTGGTGCACTAGCCCCCTTCAGGCTGTCTTCACACAGCCAACCCCAGTCCTCTCCGTGGGATCCGACCTCCAAAGCCCAAGCCTCAGCTCCCTGCCCCCACCCGCCCCAGCACGTGAGCAGACAAGCGTCTCAGACTGGTAAGTGCTGGTCGGCACCAATCCTCTGTGCGGGAATCTCTCCGCTTTGCCCTCTGCACCCCTGTGCTACACTCTCCTCTGTGGCTCCGAAGCTCCTCCCCGCACCGTCCCTGCCAGTGAAGAGGCTTCCTAGTGTGTGGAAACCTTTCTCCTTCCCAGCTCCCTCCCATCCCTACTCTTTTGTCTCCTTTTTTCTTTTGCCCTACCCAGGTATGTGGGGATTTTCTTGCCTTTTTGGAAATCTGAGGTCTTCTGCCAGCGTTCAGTAGGTGTTCTGTAGAAGTTGTTCCACGTGTAGATGTATTTTTGATGTCTTTGTGGTGAGGAAGGTGATCTCCACGTCTTACTCCTCCACCATCTTGAAGGTCTCCTCTAGGATATGTTTTGTTCAGAAAAAAAGAATAATTTTGTCCTAAAGTAAAATGACTTATTGTTCCAGAACGAGAAAGAGGAAAGTGTAGGATAAAACCTGAATAGATAGGGAGAATTTTAGAAGGATTGTGAAAAAGGAATCTCATCTCTTGTGGTCCAAGCTGGCTAAGATTGGATGGATTTATTTAAAGTGTTTTTAAAAATGATCTTTAGTATCATTACTGATACAAAGCTAGAGTTTGGTTTTCCTCTGTTAAAATGACAAAGTTTTCTTTAATTGTTGGTCAGCTCTTAAGAGATCGTATTTTTTGCCTTTTAAGTAATCTGCCTAGGAAACAAAGATTCTGTGCCTTAACTTTTTTTCTGGTGTTGGCTTTATCATGTACTTGATTGTTTGAGAGAGCCAAAGTTTTCTCAGTTTTGAAAGAACAAAAGTTTTGTTTTTTCTTTTAATCATGTTACCGCTTATATTTTCTTTTGAAGTACTCTGTTGTTACTTTAAATAGGTAGCTTCACGTTGTTTCACAGTGACATCCTATTTATCCAAGTGTTCAAACCTTTTGACATTTTTGACAACTTTGCTGTCCCAAAGTCAAATTCTAAATAAAATATTCTGGATCTCAGACTGACTTTGAGATTTCCCAGAGGTCCCAAAGGGTTTGTTCTTTCACCAGGTAAAAAGAGAGATGTTAAGACTAATTAGGTTCATTTGATTTATTAAATTACATAAGAAGCATTGTCAAGAAAAGATGCTTAACCTTCCCTAGGTTATATTTGTATGGGTAAAATGTTATTAATATAAATATTTTGAATTGTATAAAATTCCTAGAAATTTGTCAATGCTCTTGCTGTCTATGAAATGTCCTAGTGCTCCTTTGCCTAATACTAAGCAACAATGTAATATTATCTGTCATAATTCCAGTTACTATTTTAAAATGTTGTATGTCACAGAAACAGCCAAATTTCCTTGTCAATTACATTTTTTTAATAATAAATTTTCATGAGATTTTTAAACACAGACTTTTAAAGTCTTTTTACATTTTACATCCTCAGATATTTATTGCTTTACTGTGAAACTGTTTTCAGTTACAAGCAAGAGTGCTCGTTTTGAACAGAAAAAAAGAAAGAAAGAGAGAGAAAGAGAGAGAGAGAGAAAGAGACAGAGAGAGAAAGGTGTCATGCACCTGGTCGATTTCCTGCACCACATTGTTGGGCTCCATGGAGCTTATGATATACACGCTCCATGAAGCGCAGGGAGCACAGCTTGACCACCCCGTTCTTTCTTGTGTTAGCTGCCCACCATTGGGTGTTTGATTGACTCCACTCTGCTCTGAGCTTCATGCAGAGTCTTTTCTGACTGACCTGAAACATAAGTGTCTGCCTATGAAAACCACTGATTTTCTGCAATAGCTATGCTGCTGAACTTCTACCCTGACTCCTGGTCCTCTTCTGGCCATTGATTTTCTGTGTTGCTTTTTTTTTTTTTTTTTGGCTGCGTTGGGTCATCGCTTCTGTGCGAGGTCTTTCTCTAGTTGCGGCAAGCGGGGCCCACTCTTCATCGCGGTGCGCGGGCCTCTCACTATCGTGGCCTCCCTTGTTGCGGGGCACAGGCTCCAGATGCGCAGGCTCAGTAGTTGTGGCTCACGGGCCCAGTTGCTCCGCGGCATGTGGGATCTTCCCGGACCAGGGCTCGAACCCGTGTCCCCTGCACTGGCAGGCAGATTCTCAACCACTGCGCCACCAGGGAAGCCCCAGCAGACACTTTTCTTAATTAAATTTTTCATTTTGAAATAATTGTAGATTTAAGCTGCCGCCTTCCCTAGTTTTGACACAGTGGTCTTGTGTAGGCCATGAACCTCGTCAATCAGCCTAGTTCATGCTCCCGGTTGTGTCTCAAACCCTTGCGATTGGCCAAGCCACCTTTTTTCTTAGTGGCTCCCGGTAGCTCTGGGTGTGCCAATACCTAATAGTGTCCTAAATGGGAGGATCACAGTCAGCACCCAGATGCAGACCAGTTGGAAGCAGGACCCTCAGGCAGCATCTGGGGACACGCTATGACCTACTAGGGAAGAAATTGGGAGGTAGGATTTTTTTACCTGCTCCCTCTGTGTTGAGCTGGGGTGTTATAACCATGGGATGGTTGATCCTAAGCCCATTAAGAACTGCTTTTTGACCACAGTCCTGTGGGACTCCTGAATGCATGCCCTGCTGTCTATCAGAGCCAGTGATCCAGGGGCACTTCCCTCAGGCAGCAGCTGCAAAAGATCAGGTAGCAGACATGTGTATAAGATTCTTCCATGGAGATACTGGTGACTTGGAGTGAGCTAGAGAAAGAGGGCAAGGGGGATGTTCCCACACTTCCCTTGTCTCCCTGGAGGATTGCAGTCAGCCCATAGATGCAAGCTTGAATAGAAGCCTGACCCTCAGGTAGCAACTTCTGAAGTATGCAAATAGACCCCTTTAAGGGAAAAACCGGGGAGATGGGAATTTCTGCTCCCTCTACAATGAGCCCTGGGGAGATAGCCAGTTAAGAACTGCTTCTTTGTTTGTTATAGTCTGTGGGACTCCTGAATGGAAGCCCTGTTGGCTATCAGAGCCATGTGACCAGGGGAGATGTCCCCTTGGGCAGCAGCCACAAAAGCTGAGGCAGAGACATATGTACAAACTCCTTTCAGTGGGACAATGGCTACTTGGGGTGGGCAGGAGGGAGAGGGTGATGGCGAGTGCCGGCAGGCTTCCCTGGTCTCTGAGGAGGCTTGCATCAGCCTTGAGATGTGTGCTAAATTAGAAGCCTGATCTTCAGGTAGCAGCTTTTAAAGTATGCAGATAGACTCCATTCAGGAAAAGACTGGAAGATGGGCCCTTTTTTCCTGCTCCCTCAGCCCTGAGCACTGGGATGATAGCTGCAGTTAAGTGTTCGCGCCCATTAATAACTGCTTCTTTGTTTGCTCTAGTAGTTTGTGGGTCTTGTGCACACAAACCCCATGACCTGCAGAGCTAGGTGTTTTGGAGGCCAATCCCTCTGATGGGAGCCTTAAAAGTTGAGGTGCTAGTTGTGTATTCCAAACCCTTCACTCTTCAGACAGAAACTGGGAATTGGAGGGGATGGTCCCACTCTGAATTTTTGGCACTGTGCCAGGGTTGGGGTTTTTGGCAAGAGTGTGTCCCAGCCTTTCCTACCTGTTTTGATGTGGGTATTTGCTCATTAGCCCAATGTGTAGGAGTCACTCAGCCAGTTTCTGGATTTCTTTCCGAGGGGGTTGCTTCATGTATAACTACTTCTTTTGTGTGTCCATGGGAGGTGGGGACATGGTAGCAAATGTAGAAATGAGACTTTTCTGACAAACAAGGAAAATAAGCAAAAAATGGATAGGCTGGGGAAACAACATAAACAGGCCTGAAACAGTTAAGCAATCCTGGTTATTCTTTAGCTGTTACTACTAACAAACACTTGTCGCTAGACTTGTCCTTCACAAAGCTAAACAAAGCTAATTAACTCTGACTCCGTATGAATCGTACAATCCACCTGGCATTTACTCTCGCTGCATTCTTTTGTAGCAAATCACCCCTTGTAGCTGTTTACATCTCAGAAAAAGGTCGCAGGCCGATAACGCAGAGATGAACGGAACCAGTTACCAGGCTGCCTGATGCCAGCAGCTGTTACCGAGTCCAAGCTCGCTCTGCTCGCCACGCGAAAAGCCGGCGAACCGAGAAGATGGTAGACTAATGTCTGAAAAACCATCTTTTCAGGGCTTGGATGCCAGTTTCTTTTAAAGCACAGAGAGGAGGAGGAGGAAGTAAAGTAAAAAGGCCATAAGTTTTGCAGATATCCCCTGGCATGGCCAGCCTCTGGGAGGGGATGTGTTAATTTCTTCTTTCTTGCAGCCTTCCACTGGTGGGCGGGGTCAGATTATCTCACTGTGAGCTGAACAGAGACACTTTAGTTTAACATTCAGGCAGAGGGGCAGGGTTCCCTGAGGCAGGCCATTATGTATGATTAAAATAACAAAAGCAAGGAAAAGCAAAGGTTAAAGTCAAAGAAACAGATCAAACATGGAGTCCGATTTAGCTCTTCCTTGTTACAATGTGACTGTTTTAAAATATTGCAAGAAGAAGAAGCAGAAGGCAAGACCTTCACCACTTTGATCTTATCACTTACCCTGGACAGAGAGTTCCACCTATAAGACCCCCAGTAATTCCCCAGGACAGGGAGACACAGTTCTTGAGGTGCTAGCCTGCTGTGTCTTCCTTTTGCCTGGCAAAGAAAATAAAAAACCTCTCTATTTCTTAGCTTCCAAATCTCTGTCTCTGTATTTTTATTCAGCATCGGTGCACAGGGAGCCAAGATTTGGCAACAGGGAGTTTAGAAGCCTCCAATGTCACCACCTCTGGCACTTTACTCTTTTGGTGCCTATGGTTTCACTCATTGGGCTATTACAACAGCTGAATCTGGAATATTGACATCAGATGCTGGTGAGCATGTAGATCTGTATAAATCTTGATCTGTGTGTATTTTATCTTTTTATGTAAAATGAGCTACAAGATCAATTTCAGTTTCTTCTAAATGGATAACAACTGTGCCAGCATCCTACGTGAATGGACTGTGTTTTAACACACAATGTCAACTCTGTCTACATCAAGTTTCTGTTTAACCTTGGATTTGTTTCCTGGCTCTCTGTTCTTTACTATTGGTCCACTTGGCTATCTCTGCGCCCAAAATGTTGGCTGGCTTAATCATCACAGTTCTGGGATATGTCTTGATATATATGAGACTAAGATTCCCAGTCTTGTTCTTATTCTGCTGTGTCTTGTCAATTCCTGGCTATTTGCTCTACCACATAAAATTCACTTACCAAGTTCTAACAAAACTCCACTGAGATTTTCAAAGAAATTGTTTTGAATCTATAGATTAATTCTGGGAGAAATGATGTCTTTAAATTACACATATTTTATCTGAAAGATTTTATGTCTCTCCTCATTTCAGTTTTCTTTAGTGTCTTAATAAAGTTTCATAATGTTCTTTAATAAGTTTGCAAATAATTTATTGGACTTATTCCTAATTTACACACTTTTGATATTGTACATGGCATGTTTATTTTTCTGTCTTTGCTGTTTCTCTGCTGTTGTATAGAAATGCAGTTTGTTTGGGTTATTAATCTTAAGTCACATGAATGTGATGAAGTCATCCGTAGATTCTTCTAGATTTTCTGTGTAGTGGCCATTCTATTTATTCCTTTCTAAAGTTATAACTTTTTCCTATTTTATTCCTTATTGAAATGACTAGTACTCCAGTATAGTTTTGGAGAGCTATATTTAATGCAATCATCTTTATTATGTTCCCGATTATGTGTGATATTTGCTATGATGATATACAATTTGCATGATGTTTGCTAAGTTTTTTTTTTATCAGATTAAGGAGGTTCTCTTTTAATTCTAGATTCATAAGCAATTTTCTTCTATTTTGGATTCACTAAAATTTTAAAACATGAATGGATGTTGAAATTTATTTGTTTTTCACATCTGTTAAAAAATTATAGTTTTAGTCCTTTAATTCATTAAGATAATAATTACATTAACACATATTCCAACATTGACCTAATCTTTCATTCCAGGAGAAGCTCAATTTGGTCACCATGCATTATGGTCTTTATACCCTTTGGTTTGAGTTTGCAAAATTTCTGTATTACTTTTATATTTTTGTTTCTGAATAATGTTGATCAATACTTTTCCTTTTCCAAACTTTGCTTGTCTGTTTGATATCAAAATTATGGTAAGCTAACAAAAAGACTTTAGTATTTCCTATTTTTCTATTTCCAGGAAAATTTGCTGTAAGACTGAAATTTTCTGTTTTCTTGGACGTTTGGTGGATACTGTGTGTAAAACAATATGCTAAGGTGTCTCCTTTGTGGGAATAGTTTTAAATAGTGATTCAATTTCTTTCATGGTTATAGAACTACTTAGGTCATTTATTTTTCCTTGAGTTAGATTTTGTATTTTATATCTTTTTCTAGGAACTTTTAATTTTATCATTCTTGAATAGAAAAAGGCAGTCATTCAAAATCGTTTATTGTATACCTCTCTGCTGAATCTTTGGCTCTTCCTCCTTGTTATTTCCTACACTGCTTAATTGTGCCATCTCTCTTTTATTCTTTTTTTTTTTTTTTTTTTGGCTGTGTTGGGTCTTCGTTTCTGCGAGGACTTTTCTTCGTCTGCGAGGGCTTTCTCTACTTGTGGCAAGCAAGGGCCACTCTTCATCGTGGTGCGCGGGCCTCTCACTGTCGCGGCCTTTCTTGTTGCGGAGCACAGGCTCCAGACGCGCAGGCTCAGTAGTTGTGGCTCACGGGCCCAGTTGCTCTGCGGCATGTGGGATCTTCCCAGACCAGGGCTCGAACCCATGTCCCCTGCATTGGCAGGCAGATTCTCAACCACTGCGCCACCAGGAAAGGCCCCTCTCTTTTATTCTTGATTGATGTTGCCAGATGCTTATCTATTTTAATAGTACTTTGAATCATCTAACTTTAGCTTTTTTAATCTGTACTATTTGTCTTTTTATTTCTACAAATCCTTCTCTTTATAATTTCTATCCTTCTATTCTCTTCCAGTATATTATGATTTAGATATAAATGACAAACAGATAAATGTTCAACTTTTTCATTTCTAATAATAATATTTAAGGATATAACTTTCACTCAAACCAAATTAGCTCCATTTCATACATTATGATATATTGTGATTTCAATATCATTCAGTTCTAAAAATTTTATAAGTACTATTATAATTTTTTCTTTGAGTCTTCAGTTATTTTAGAAGTGTGTTTAAAATTTTTCAAATATATAAGAATTTTACACTATTTTTATTATTGTTATTTAACTTAATTATATTGTATTTAGATTAGAGAACATTGCCTGAATGACACCAATTATTTGAGATTTTCTGAAAACCATTTTATGTGCTTGTACATGGTAAAAGTTTGTGAATGGTCCATGTGTGCTCCAAAATAATGTTTTCTGAGGAATCAGTATTCTAAGAATGTCTACTTGATCAAACTTATTAATTTGTAGTTCAAATATTATATTCTCATTAATTTTGTCTACTTATTTAGCCAGGTGCGAAATGCACAGTATGTCAATTTTTCCTTGTATATGTATCAATATTTGCTTTGTGAATATTAAAGATATAAGGTGCATATACATTAAATTTTTAAATATTTTCCTAGTGAATTAACTTTTTATATTGATGGAATAATTATCTCTAATAGTGCTTTTTATTAAAACCTCTTTTTATTTTATTATTTGACACTAACATTATGGTTCTCCTTTGGTTAATATTTGTCTGGCATATCTTTTACCACTTTTTATCTTCAATGAATAGTTCATATATTTTATGTTTTTCTCTTATAATTGCAACACTGGAATTTTTTAATCCACTCTGATATTTTTGTCTTTTACTGGCAAATTTTGTTATTTTACACTGGTTGTGATTGCTGATATATTTCAGTTTACATTAGTTATCTTATTATTTTTCAAATTCCCCCTGAAATTATTAATAACTTTTGTTCTATTCTTTGTCATAGTGTAACAATGTTTTCTAAAAAATGGGTAAACAATTTTTTCTTGTTCCTCAAGTTAGTTTTCTTAAGTTTTGTATGTGTTACAGACTTAAACAACAAACTTACGGTTACCAAAGGGGAAAGGCAGGGGAGAGGGATATATTAGGAGGTTGGCATTAACATATATGCACTACTATATATAAAATAGATAATAAACAAGGACCTACTATATAGCACAGGTAACTCTACTCCGTAATACTCTGTAATAACCTATATGGGGAAAGAATCTGGAAAATAGATATATGTATATGTATAACTGAATCACTCTGCTGTATACCTGAAACTAACACAACATTGTAAATCAACTATACTCCAATATAAAATTTAAAAATTTTTAATGTTTTGTATGTGTTAAATTTGAAAGGGTGCACCATGGGGGTGAAGGAAACACTTCATTCTACCACTCTGGAATTATAAACAATTTTGTTTCCATCTACTAATAATTAAATGTTTATGATTTTATTTTTTATACCTCATTGACTTTTTTTTTTTTTTTTTTTTTATGGCTGTGTTGGGTCTTCGTTTCTGTGCAAGGGCTTTCTCCAGTTGCGGCAAGCGGGGGCCACTCTTCATCGCGGTGCACGGGCCTCTCACTATTGTGGCCTCTCTTGTTGCGGAGCACAGGCTCCAGACGTGCAGGCTCAGTAATTGTGGCTCACGGGCCTAGTTGCTCCGTGGCATGTGGGATCTTCCCAGACCAGGGCTCGAACCCGTGTCCCCTGCATTGGCAGGCAGATTCTCAACCACTGCACCACCAGGGAAGCCTTACCTCATTGACTTTGATTTTCAAAACTAATCATTAAAACAAGGCAGTACTAAACAACAATCCTGAGATAGAGGCTTCTGTTTTCCCTCTGGTACTCAAACATCCACCCCTTCCCTGCTCCTCCATCTCCTCCCCACTCGCCTCCTATCCATACCTCGGACTCCACCTTGAGGCTCAGATCAGGATGCTGGATAGAGCATAATATGCTCCTGGGATTTTCCTGGACTGTAAGGGAGGTCTCCACATCAAACAGACCATGCCTGTCCACATTTACCTTGGAGCCTGACAACAAATCATGTCCCTGTGGACTTCCATTTCAGTGTGGGCTGGGATAACCATCCCAAGGACTGACAGAGTGGATGAATGCCTCCATCAATGTATTCCATGATAGAAATGAGATCAGTTGAGCCCAGTACTGAGGAGAAAACAGGGAAGGAATGAAAGCAAAGATTATATTCCAAGGCCACAACTCTTCTGATTCAGGTTCATCAAGCCCATAGCTATAACACCTACTCACCTCCATCTCTCTCTCACTCTCTTATATAAATATAGACTGATAACACTGCTGTAAGCCCTTTCATGGACTTTGTTCATTCAACATACATTTAACAACTACTATATGCCTGACTGCTCCTAAATACTAAATATGATGAAGTGAATAAGACAGAGCCTCTGTTTACTCACTAACTAAACATGGAAACAACTGTAAACAAAAATATTTCATTGTGAAAAGGGCAAGTATGGAAGCATAGTAAAGTTAGCACAGAGTAGAGAGTAATTAAATATCAGGGGAAGTCACAGCTTCCTGTAGGCATCATTTACACCCTGTGGTATCAGATAAATAGGTGGGTTTTGTTTTGTTTTATCTTGTATTTGGTAGACAATTGGATGAGAGGGAGAAGCATGATAGGCATAGGGTCAAGTACACACCATGATAAGGAGAGCTGATATGCTGTGATGTGTTCAAAGACATTTGGTAGTTCTAGACTGTGATGTGTAAGAGGGAATGGGTGTGAGGTCTGATGAAACCAAGATGCAGACCATGGAGACTGTGCATATACTGAAATAAAGGTGTAGACAGTTTCCCCATAGCCACTGAAGGAATTGTAGCTCTGTAGAGTTGTTTACTGACTTTTGGCAGGAGGAAGTTACAACCAGACCTGCATCTTAGACAGACTCCAAGGCAGCAGCATGGAAGAAGGATGATTGGAATCTCCCAGGTGTAGAGTGGCAAACTAGGCAGCACTAAAGTCATACAAGTAGAAGAAGAGAGCTAGAAAAGAGGAAGGCTACAATAAGGGGATAGATATTAGGGAAGTTGATTCAACAGAAATAACTGGAATCCTGAGTAGAATTTAGTCTGACCGCCACTCTTATGACTTGGGACGCTAAGGTGAGCACTCTCTACACAGGTGACCTCTATTTGATCATTTGTTTTTGCTCATCTCTCCTCACCAGACAGAAATTAGCCTCCATGTGATGTTTTCTGACATTCCCTGGGGTTTTTATCAGTGCACAGACCCTAATATATGTTTGTTGGTTGAATAGATGAAAAAGAAATGATGGTGTAAGCACCAGAGAAAGGGGTCTGGATAGGATAGCATAGACTTATCTCCCCTTGAGCGTCCATCTAAGTAAAATTACAAACCCTGGAAATAGCATGAGGCAACCATAAGGAAACATTGAAAATTTGAAAGAAGAAGATGTACTGACTAGGGGCATAGGTCTGGAGGAACAACATAGCAGCCAAGCATCTTATGATTCACCCCCTTACTCAGCAAAGGAATGTGGCCCAAGTAGGCTCACTCCACACCCACATCACTGACAACATCAGGTGGGCAAAGTGGTACTAGCCAAAGGATTGAGCAGGAGCCTCCACTGACAAGAGGCCAGGGGAATCATTCTTTTTCTCTATGGGCCAGGGACTCCCCTCCATCACCTAGAGATACCAGGAAGTCTGACTTAGGGAAGCATCTCTACTTGCACAGGAAACACCACCAGAAGGGATCAGTAAGAATCTCTAACATCACCAACTAAACCAAGCGGACCAAAACAGCACAGTGAAGTCTCTGAAAATTAAATAGTTCTTGAAACCACTACTGTAAAAAGTGGATGAGGACCTGAGTGCTAAACCCAAACAGTGCGACTGCCTGATAAAACAGAAGCATCTTTGACTAGGATCTGGGATTTACTAATGTAATATTAAAAATATCCAATTTTCAATTTAAGAATAGGCAATTGACTGATGCCAACACCGGATTGAATCAGATGTTCAAAATGAGGAGGAAATGAAGACCTTCTCAGATGAAAAAAACTAAGAATATGTTGCTAGTTGACTTAGTCTTAAAGAATGGCTAAAGAAAATGATTAGGGCTTCCCTGGTGGCGCAGTGGTTGAGAATCTGCCTGCCAATGCAGGGGACACAGGTTCAAGCCCTGGTCTGGGAAGATCCCACATGCCGCGGAGCGACTAGGCCCGTGAGCCACAATTGCTGAGCCTGTGCGTCTGGAAGAGTGGCCCCCACTTGTTGCAACTAGAGAAAGCCCTCACACAGAAACGAAGACCCAACACAGCCATAAATAAATAAATAAAATTAAAAAAAAAAAAAAGAAAATGATTAAAACAGGAAGAAAATGATAAAAGGAATCTTACAACATCAAGAATGAAGGGAAAAAAACGGAATGATCACAAGTAAAGACAATAGATTGCCCTTCTCATGAGTTTTTGAAATTATCTTTCATGATTTAAACAAAAGTTATAATTCTATCTGATTTGATGCTCAATATAGGTAGAAGAAATACTTAAGGAAATTTTACTTCAAATGTGGAGAAGGTAAAGAGCACTAAATGGAAGTAAGTATTCCACATTTTATTCAAAGTGATAAAATGTCAGTACTAGTAGGTTGTGGTACGTATATTTATATCTAATACCCAGATGAAATGCTAAGGTGACTATACAAAGTGATGTACTCAAAAATAGTGGAAATAAATCTAGATGGAATTCTAAAAATGTTCTAGTAAGCCCTAGGAAGTCAAGAAAAGAGAAACAGAGGAAGGATAACAGAGGAAACAAACATAAAACAAATAATAAAATGACAGACTTAAGCTCTAAATACCAATAACTACCTTAAATTAAAATGCTATAAATACGCTAATGAAGAAATTGGCCATGGGAATTCCCTGAATATTCCATTGGCACTGGGAATTCCAGTGGTTAGGACTCCGTGCTTTCACTGCTGAGAGCTGGGGTTCAATCCCGGGTCGGGGAACATAGATCCCACAAGCCGCATGGCACGGCTAAATAAATAAATAAATAAATAGGCAGAATAGATTAAAAAAAAAAAAACCACATCCCAGTTATGTGCTGTCTATAGGAAACTCATATCAAATACAACGTCATTGGTAGAGTGAGTGCAAAGGATAGAAAAATATATACTGTAGTGGTCACACTTCAGAGGGCGAATGGATCCTCCTCCTGCCTTTCACAAAATTTGGTTCAGTTGTTGAGACTGATGATGTCATACATGCATCAAAAAGATATGAGGAAGTTTGTTAGTCACATAATGAGGCTTTCTGGGGAAAGCAAGGCAGGCTCCTAAGCAGATGTGAAAAATGGCATAAGAAAGCAAAGAAAGGAAACTGACTTGGGTTTCACTACAGTTAGGGGAAGCGGATGGGGTGAAAATTCCTTCACGCATGAGGCAGCGTTTCCATGGTTTGAACTTCTCTCTGATGCCAAAAGAGGGAGTGTTCAGGCTCTGTTCTCAGCTTGCCTAGAGGCGAGGTAAAAGGAAAAGGGGTGGTGGTAGTATAGACTGGAAGCTGTCTGCAGTCAAACTTTAAAAGTGAAGGCATGGGACTTCTCTGGTGGTCCAGTGGTTAAGACTCTGCGCTCCCAAAGCAGGCGGCCCAGGTTCAATCACTGGTCAGGGAACTAGATCCCACATGCCACAACTAAAAGATCCAGCATGACGAAATGAAGATCTCACACACAGCAATGAAGATCCCACATGCCGCAACTAAGACTCAATGCAGCCAAATAAATAAATAAATAATTTTTTTTAAATAAAAATGAAGGCAGGGTAGTGTAGTAAAAAATATGGTGGAACAGGAAGTTCCACTTCTCATTCCTTCAAAGAGACACTAATTTAACAACAATATATGGACCGCAGTACATTTATAGGAACTCCAGAAACCAGCTAGGAAGTTGCAGTACCACAGGTGAGTGCAAAACTGAGTACAGCTGTTTTGAAGTGGAGAAGAAAAACAGTTGCATTTTAGCTACTACCCCCCATCCCCCTGCCAGCAAAGCGCAGTTCAAATGCAAGAAAGCACCCAAACTGTGATTTCTCACTTAGGGGGGAGGGGAAGAGGGAAACATGTGTCCAATATTCTGGTTCTTTGCCGGATAGACTGAGGGACTGGCTTCTGTCTCTCCTGACGTGGAGAACCAAAGGGAACCAGCATAGTCTGGATGCCTAAGGGCTGCTGAGAACAAAGAACGGGGCATTTGGCAGCAGTGTCATAAATTCTGAAGTGCTGCAGACAGACACCAGAGGGAGCAAGAGATTATGAGCTCCCGAAAAAAGAAACAGAGAAACCTTCCTAACTGGGGAAATACACACACAAACCCAGAGAAGAAATCACCAGAAAAGATTTGAGATGCCCCAGACTCCATAGCAGAGGTGACTGGTGAAGGTCTTCCCCTGCAGGAAGCCAGTCTTCAATTGTCTCTGTTTGCAGATAACATGATCTTATATACAGAAAATCTTACAGACTCCACCAAAAAAAAAAAAAACTGTTAAAATTAGTAAACAAATTTAGTAAAGTTGCAAGATAGAAAATCAATATACAAAAGTAACTTACATTTCTATACACTAATAAACTATCTACAAAAGGAATTAAGAAAATAATTGCATTTACAATAGCATCAAAAAAATAAAATATTTTAATAAATTTAAGCAAGGAGGTGAAAGATGTGAAAACCATATGATATTGATGAAAGAAACTGAAGAAGACACAAACAAATGGAAAGATATCCTGTGTTCTTGGAGTGGAAGAATTAATATTGTTAAAATGTCCATACTACTGAAGTGATCTACAGGTTCAATGCAACCCCTATACAAATTTTAATGGTTTTTTTTTTTTTTTTTTTTTGGCTGCGTTGGGTCTTTGTTGCTGCGTGCGGGCTTTCTCCAGTTGCAGAGAGCGGAGGCTACTTTTTCGTTG
Source organism: Balaenoptera acutorostrata (assembly GCF_949987535.1). Classification (NCBI taxonomy): domain Eukaryota; kingdom Metazoa; phylum Chordata; class Mammalia; order Artiodactyla; family Balaenopteridae; genus Balaenoptera; species Balaenoptera acutorostrata. The sequence goes on from NC_080065.1 coordinate 171,230,921, forward strand.
CAGTGCGCGGGCTTCTCATTGTGGTGGCTTCTCTTGTTGCGGAGCACAGGCTCTAGGCGCGCGGGCTTCAGTAGTAGTGGCTTGTGGGCTCTAGAGCACAGGCTCAGTAGTTGTGGAGCACGGGCTTAGTTCCTCCGCGGCATGTGGGATCTTCCCGGACCAGGGCCCGAACCCATGTCCCCTGCATTGGCAGGCATATTCTTAACCACTGTGCCACCAGGGAAGTCCCTTTAATGGTATTTTTCACAGAAATACAATAAACAATCCTAAAATTCATATAAAACCACAGAAGACCCTGAATAGCCAAAACAGTCTTGAGCAAGAACAAAGCTGGAGACATCATACTTCCTGATTTCAAAATACACTACAAAGCAACAGTAATCAAAATACAGAACACTAGGGGAATTGCCATGGCTAGACTACCTGGGAACATCTAGAAACAAACAAACAAACAAATGAACTAGGTAGTTAGTGGTCTGCTCACTCAGACCTTTGTGATAGTTTCATGTCCTCTGTGAGTAGCCATGCCGAAATGTGGCCCCTGCCTAACCACAGAGTCCTTCCAGCTAGCCTTACCCAACCATGGAGCCAATCCCACTGACCATGCCAGCAGCCCAGTCTGACTAGAAAGACATGCCAGCAGCCCTGCCCAACTGAAGAACCTATGGCTGGTCCTGCCCAACCATACAGCACCAGTAATGGGCCCCACTTGACCATGGACCCCACAGACCCCACCATTAGGCCCCAATTACCTAAGGATGCTACCAGCTGGCCCACCTAGATTCCCAGGTGAGACTGACTGGTGAAGGTCTTTCTCAGCTGAACTAGCCTGGAAAGACTGAAAGGGGTGATTACTTCCTCAAATGACAGACACCAATGAAAGGATACACAGATCGTGAAGAATCAGGCAAACATCACATTACAAAGGAAACTAATAAAGCTTCAGTAGCAAAAAGTAATAAAAATGGAAACCTACAAACTACCTGACAAAGAATTCAGAGTAATTATTTTAAAGTAGCTCAGTGCACAACAAGAGAACACAGGTAGACAACTAAATGAAATCAGGAAAGCCATACATGAACAAAATGAGAAGTTATTACAAAGAAATAGATACCATTAAAAAAGCACAGAAATTCTATGGCACAAGAATACAATTACTGAACTGAAAAATTCAGTAGAGAGCTTCAACAACACACTTGATCAAACAGAAGAAAAAATTAATGTCCTCTAAGTAAAGTCATTTAAAGTTATCCAGACAGAGGAGCAAAAAGAAAAAAGAATAAAAAATCATGAAGAAAATCTGAGACTTATGGGATACCATTAAATGAAACAATGTATGCATTATTGGAGTCCCAGAAGAAGAGGGTGAAAGGGGGCAGAAAGCCTATTTTTAAAAAGAAAGTCTGAAAACTACCCAAATTTGGGGATGAAAATGGACATCCAAATTCATGAAGTCCCAAAATCCCCCCAAATAGGTTAATCCAGAAATCTACACTGAGACACATTATAATTAAGCTGTCAAAGCTCAAAGACAAAGAGAGATTTTGAAAGCAACAAGAGAAAGTGATTCACCATATGCAAGGGAACCCCCATGAGACTATCAGTGGCTTTCTCAGGAGAAACCTTGCAGACTAGGGAGAGTGAAATGATATATTCAAACTAATGAAAGGAGAAAACTGCCAATCATGAATATTACACCTGGAAAACTGTCCTTCAAAAATAAAAGAGATACAGACTTTTATAGATAAACAATAACTGAGGGAGTTTGTCACCACTAGAAGTGCTAAAGAGAATTCTTCAAGTTGAAATGAATATACACTAAACAGCAACATGAAATTATATGAGAGTACAAATTTTCCTGGAAAAGGTGAATATATAGACAAACACAGAATATTATAACACTGTAATCGTGGCATGTAAACTACTTTTAACCCTAGTATAAAAATTAAAAGAAAAAAAGTATTAAGAATAACTATAACCACAAAAAATGTTAATGGATACACAATATAAAAGGAAGTAAATTCTAACAACAGTAACATAGAGTGTAGGGGAAAGAGGAGTAAAAATGTAGAGTTTTCATACGTGATTGAACTTAAGCTGTTATTAGCCTAAAATAGACAGTTATAACTTTAAGAAGTGCTTTGAAAACCTCATGGTAACCTCAAAGTAATAATCAAAGAGAAAAGAATAAGGCACATCACTACAAAAAATCATCAAACTACAAAAAGCAAGAAAGTAAGATAGGAACAAAAGAACTAAAAATCAGAAAACAAATAAAATGGCAATAGTAACTCCTTACATATCAATAATTACTTTAAATGTAAATGAATTAAACTCAGTAAACAAAAGACAGAGTAGTTAAATGAGAAAAAAAACAAGATCTAACTATACCCTTTCTACAAGAGACTTGCCTTAGATTTAAGAACACAACAGGCTGAAAGTGAAGGGATGGAAAAACATATTCCATGCAAATGGTAACCAAAAGAAAGCAGGGTGGCTATACTCATATCAGAAAAAAAAATGGCTTTTAGTCAAAAACTGTCACAAGAAACAAATAAGGTCATCATATAGTGATAATAAGGTCAATTCAACAGAGAGATATAACAATTATAAATACATGTACACCCAGGATGAAAGCATCTATATGTAAAGCAAATATTGACAGGTGTGAAGGGAGAAATAGAGAGAAATACAGTTAAGAGTAGAAGATTCAATACCCCACTTTCAATAATGGATAGATCATCCAGACAGAAAATCAATAAGGAAACAGCCAACTTTAACATTATAGACCAAATAGACCTCACAGACATACAGAACATTCCATCCCAAAGGAACAGAATCCACATTCTTCTCAAGAGCACACAGAACATTCTCCGTGATAGATCATATGTGAGGCCACAAACAAGTCTTAACAAATTTAAGAATATTGAAGTCATTCCAAGTATCTTCCAAATACAATGGAATGAAGCTAGAAATCAATAACAAAAGGGAAATGAAAAAATTCATGTGGAAATTAAATGACACACTCTTGAACAACAACTGAGTCAAAAAAGAAATCAGAGGGAAGTTAGAAAATATCTCGAGACAAATGAAAATGAACTCATAACACAGCAAAACTTATAAGACACAGCAAAAGTAGGACCAAAAGGAAAAATCATAGCAATAAAAGCCAACATTAAAAAAGAAGAGTTCTGGTTCAAGATGGTGACATAGGAGGCTCCTGAACTCACCTTCTCCCATGGACACACTGGCTCTACAGCTCCATAAGCAACAATTCCCTGAAAGACACCTAGAAACTAGATGAGCAAATCCTACACGTTCAGACACACAAGAAAATAACCAGATCAAAATGTGTAGGAGAGACCAAGACACAGTATCACCATAAAACCCACCCCAGGCATGGTGACATGCAACCAGGAGGGAACTCACAACTCACAGTTTCTCCCTGAGGAGCAAAGGGTTTGGACACCACAGACCTTAAAAGGTGTCCCACCTTTCAAGTCTTTCACCTGAGAGGTGATCTTAACAAAACATTTAAAAATATAAGCAATATATAAAAAGAATTATACACCATGACCAAAGGGGATTTAATCCAGGGATAAAAGGCTAGTTCAATATCTGAAAATCAATCAGTGTAATCTACCAAGTCAACATGCTAATGAAGAAAATTCACATGACCATACCAATCACTGAAGGAAAAGTATTTGACAAAATTAAACACCCACTCATGATTTTTTTAACTCTCAGAAAAAGTAGAAACAGGAAACTTTCTCAACTTGATGAGGAGTATCTACCAAAACAAAAACATCTATAGCTAATAGGGTTCTTAATGATGGAAGGCTAATTTCTTTCCCCCAAGACTGGGAACAAGGCAAGCATCTTCACTCTCACCACTCTCATTCAACATGATAATGAGGGACTTCCGTGGTGGCACAGTGGTTAAGAATCCGCCTGCCAATGCAGGGGACATGGGTTCGATTTCCTGGTCCGGGAAGATCCCACATGCCGCAGAGCAACTAAGCCCATGTGCCACAACTACTGAGCCCACATGCCACAACTACTGAAGCCCGCACACCTAGAGCCTGTGCTCTGCAACAAGAGAAGCCACCACAATGAGAAGACCATGCACCACAATGAAGAGTAGTCCCTGCTCAATGCAACTAGAGAAAGTCTTCGCACAGCAATGAAGACCCAATGCAACCAAAAATAAATAAATAAATAAAATTTTATTTAAAAAAACATAATAAGGAAAGTTCTAACCAGTGTAATAAGGCAAGAAAAGGAAATAAAAGACCTAGAGATTGGTAAAGAAAAAATAAAACTGTCCCTATTTGCAGATGACATGATTGTCTATGTAGAAAATCCCAAGAAATCCACTAAAAAAAATCTCCTAGAAATAATAAGTGAGTTAATCTAGATCACTGGGTACAAGAAAAACATACAAAAATTAATTGTGTAATGAACATGGGAGCACTGAAATTTAAAATACTATACCACTTATAATTGCTCAAAAAAGGAGAAATACTTTGACTTAAATCTCTTGAAACATGTACAGGACTTGCATGCTGAAAAATACAAAATACCGATAAAAGAAATCAATGAAGATTCAAATAAATGGAAAGACATACTGTGTTCATGGATTGAAAGAATCAACATAGGGGCTTCCCTGGTGGTGCAGTGGTTGAGAATCTGCCTGCTAATGCAGGGGACACGGGTTCGAGCCCTGGTCTGGGAAGATCCCACATGCCACGGAGCAGCTGGGCCCGTGAGCCACAACTACTGAGCCTGCGCGTCTGGAGCCTGTGCCCCGCAACGGGAGGGGCCGCGATAGTGAGAGGCCCGCGCACCGCGATGAAGAGCGGTCCCTGCACCGTGATGAAGAGTGGCCCCCACTTGCCGTAACTAGAGAAAGCCCTCGCACGAACCGAAGACCCAACACAGCCAAAAATAAAGAAATAAATAAATAAAGTAGCTATAAAATTAAAAAAAAAAAAAAAAAAAGAATCAACATAGTAAAGATACCAATTCTCTCCAATGTAATATATGAGTAAACCTGTGCATTTGTATCAAAATCCCAGAAAAACATCTTGTATACATAGACAAGATTATTCTAAAATTTATATGGAAAATCAAAGAATAGCTAAAATCATTTCAAAATAGAAGAATGAAGTACAAGGAATCAGTCTATCCAATTTCAACACTTTGTACTTAGCAACAGTAATCAAGACTGTGTGGTATTGGCTGAAGCATAAACACATAGGTCAATGGAACACAATAAGGACCCCAGAAACAGATGTATACAAATATTCCCAACTGATTTTTGACTGATGTGCAAAAGCAGTTCAATGGAGGAAGGATAGCCTTTTCACAAATTGTGCTAGAATAATTGAATAGTCAAAAAAAGAACCACAATTTAAACCTCACATCTTATATAAAAATGACCTCAAAATGGATCACAGACTTAAGGGCAAAATATGAAACTATAAAATTTTAGGAAAAAAAAGAAGAAAATCTTCAGAACCAAGGACTAGGCAAAGTTCTTATACTGGATACCAAATTCATAACCCATAAAAGGAAAAATCAATAAACTGGACTTCATCAAAATTGAACAACATTTTCTCTGTGAAAGGCCCTGTTAAGAGGATGAAAATACAGGCTACAGACTAGGGGGAAAATTCTGTAAACCACATATCCAAAAAGGACTATTATTTAGAGTCTGTAAAGAACTCTCAAGACTCAACAGTAAAAAAAGCAAACAATCCAAGTAGAAAATGGGCAAAAGACATGAAGAGACATTTCGGAAAGAAGATATATACATAACAAATACGCACATGAAAAGATGTTCAACATAGTAGTCATCAGAGGAATGCAAATCAAAACCACTATCACCTTATACCACTACACACCTATCAGAATAGCTAAAATAAAAACTAGTGACACACAGGGAACTCTGCTCAATACTCTGTAACAACCTAATTGGGAAAAGAATTTGAAAAAGAATAGATACATGTATATGTATAACTGAATCACTTTGTTGTACACCTGAAACTACCACAGCATTGTTAATCAACTATACTCCAATATAAAATAAAAAGTTAAAAAAAATTTTTTTAATGGTGACAACACCAAATGCTGGTAAAGATGCAGAGAAACTAGTGCAATTCACTGCTGGTGGGAATGTAAAATGCTACTCTGGAAAATGGTTTGGCAGTATCTTAAAAACTAAACATGCAATTACCATACAACCCAGCAATTGCACTCCTAGGCACTTATTCCAGAGAAATGAAACTTATATTCACACAAAAACTTGTACACAAATGTTCATAGCAGCTTTTTTTTTTGTAATATCAAAAACTGGAAACAACCTTGATATGATATTTAAATGAATTTTGATACATCACTACCATGGAAAACTACTCAGCAATAAAAAGGAATGAACTGCTAATAAATGCAACAACTTGGATGGATCTAAAGGGAATTATGCTGAGTAAAATAAAAAGCCAATCCCCAAAGGTCACATATTGTATATTCCTCTTATGTAGCAGCCTTTTTGTAAAAATAATTTCCATGCTTAGCTATTTCTTTCTTTTTTTGTAGCAGCTTTATTGAGGTATAATTCACATACAATTCACCCATTTTAAGTAAAAAATTCAATGGTTTTTACCATAGTTACTGATATGCACAACCATAACTGCAGTCAATTTTAAAACATTTTCATCACTCCCAAAAGAAACCTCATACTCTTTCGTTGCCACCTCTCAATCCCTTCATCTGCCCCTGCCATAGGCAAACACAATCTACTTTCTGTCTCTATAAATTTGCCTGTTCTGGACATGTGGTCTCTGTGACTGAGTTCTATCACTTAGCACAATTTTTCAAGTTTCATCCATGTGGTAGCATGTACCATTCCTTCTTTATAGCTGAATAATATTCCATTGTATGGATATACCACATTTTGTGTGTCCAATTATCAGGTGATGAACATTTGGGTTGTTTCTAACTTTTGACTATTATGAATAATGCTACTATGAACATTCATGTACAATTTTTCATGTGGACATATGTGTTTATTTCTCTTGGGTATATATTTAGGAGTAGAATTCCTGGGTCATATAGCAACTCTATGTTTAACCTTTTCAGGAACTTCCAGCCTGTTTTCCAAAGTGGCTACATGATTTTACTTTCCCACCAGCAACATAAAAGCGCTCCAATTTCTGCATATCCTCACTAAGACTTATTATTATCTGTCTTTTTTTTTTATAGCCTCCTAGTGTGTGTGAAGTGATATTTCATTGTGGCTTTGATTTGCATTTGTCTGATGACTAATGCTATGGAGGATTTTTTTCATGGGCTTATTGAACATGCATATATCTTATTTGGGGAAATGTCTATTTGGATCTTCTGCCCATTTTTTATTTGGGTTATTTGTAAGAGTGATTTGTTAGAGTCCTATATATATTCTAAATACAACTCTCTTATCAGTTATTATTTGCAAATATTTTTTCTCATTCAGTGTGTTGTCTTTTCACTTTCTTGATAGTATCCTTTAAGAAACAGAATTTTTCAGTTTTAGTGACATCACATTTACCTGTTGTTTTCTTTGGTTGTTTGTGCTTCTGGTGTCATGGATGAGAAAACACTGCCACATCCAAGGTTATGAAATTCACCCATTTTTTTCTCTAAAAGTTCTATAGTTTTAATTCTTACATTTAGGTATTTGATCCATTTTGAGTTAATTTTTTTATATGGTTGGAGGTAAGGATCCAAAGTCATTCTTTTGCTTGTGGATATCCAGTTGTCCCAGAACCATCTGTTGAAAAGACTCTTCTTTTCTCATTGAATTATTTTGGCATCTATGTAGCATTCTTGAAATATCAAAATTATGGAGATGGAGAATAGACTAGTGGTTTCCAGTTGTCGGGGAAGGGAGGGAGGTGAACATAGCTATGAAAGGACACAGGAGGAATCCTTGTGATGATAAAACTGTCCTGTGCCTTGCCTGTATGAATGTTACTAAAGTGTGCTATTTATAGTAGATACATATAGGTTGTGATATTTTACCATAGTTTTGCAAGATGTTACCACTGGGTTCACTGGGTAAACTGTACATGTGCTACCGCTGTATTATATTTTTACAACTACATGTGAATCTACAATTATCTCAAAATAAAAGATTATTTAATAAACATTTTAAACATGCACACATGTAGACACAAATGTCCCCATCTTTTCACTAGACCATTGTCTTGAAGCCTCAAGGATGCCTGAGAATACCAGGAATGTGCTGTTTCGGGAACTGGTATCATTTTATGATGCAGCTTTGCACTTCACAGAAATGGAAGGGGAGCTTTGACCTTGGCTCAGAGGAGACCCTAGGGATACATGAGCCTGGAGAATTACAGAACATAGTCTCTCTGTGTTTCCAAAGTTGAATCAGGGGCCCCTGGGATGGTGGTTGCAGCACCTCAGCTTAGCAGTTTGTTCTTTGTCTTGAAGGTTTTCCAAGGATCAGGCTGGAGTGAAGAATCAGGCTTCCTACTCTGACTTTGCAGTGACCTTTGTCCATGAGTGTGGGGCTGGGTTCTGTGTGCATATACAAATATTACCTTCAGAACATTTGTTCCCAGGATGCAGAGAGCACCTACTGTGTGCCCGTTTTTTGTATGGACACTGGAGAAACAGTGGTGAACAACACAGGCAGGTTGACATTCTAGTGAGAGACAGAAAATAGGCACATGAACAAAGACAGAACATCAGAGACAAATACATGCTATGAAGAAAAAATAAGGGAGGGTGAAGGGATGGGGGCTCTATTAAATAGGGTAGTTCTAGAGGTTTTTGAGCAGAGATCTCCAAAAAGTGAGAGAATAAACTGGCTTGCAAAAACTTTGGAAAGATAGCTTCCAGGGAGAGGGAACAATGAGTGAAAACACTCCCTGACCCGACAAGCACGCCTAGCACTTCTGGGGGAATGTGAGGGGAGGGGCAATGTGACTTGAGCTCAGTAAACAGGGCAGGAGGCTGTCGGGGGACAGTAGGGGTGGGAAATGAGATTGAGAGGTGGGTAAGGCCAGATCATACAGGGCCTTGGAGAAAATGATAAGAATCTTTTGTTTCATTTCAAGTGTCACAGGAAGCCAGTGAAGGGTGGAGAGCAGGACAGAAGCATAATCTAATTTATATTTTTAAAGTATCCCTCTGGCCTTTGTGTGGAGGATGAGTGTTTTGGGGCTCTAGAAGGGAAGCAGAGATCCTTAAAAAACTGAAAGTAGAACTACCACATGGATCCAGCAATCCCACTCCTGGGCATATATCGGAAGAAAACCATAATTCGAAAAGATACATGCAGCCCAATGTTCATTGAAACACTATTTACAATAGCGAAGACATGGAAGCAACCTAAATGTCCTTCCACAGAGGAATAAAAAGAATGAAATAATAAAAGAACGATCTACTCAACAAATTTCAAGTATATACAGTATTATTAACTATAAAAAAAAAAGAGGGGAAACGGAGACCACTATGAAGGCTGTCACGGTTGTCCAGGTGAGCTGTGAAGATGGCTCTGAATAGTGTAATAACAGTGCAAAGGCGAGAAGTGATTGGGCCAGAATGGTTTTGCAGGTAGAGCTGATACCTTGTTTCTGTGGATTTGACTTTGGGTACGAGAGAAAGGGAGTCCAGGTTTGGGCCCTGAGCAACTGGTTCAACAGTAGTTCTGTTTACTGAAGACTGGGGGAAAGCTAATAGACAAATATCTAATATAATGCTAGGTAATGATATATGCTAAGGAGGAACTAGAGTAGGGTCAGAGTCTGGATCACGGTAGAGCTGGGTTGGGGAGGTGGGCAGGGGCAATTTTAGATAGGACGCCCATTGGGGCAAAGAAATATTAATAGGTGTTCCATGTAAAAGGGGGTTCCATGGGCAAAAAAACATTTTGGGTAACAGTAGGTTAAAACAAATTGAAATTCCTGCAGAATTCCTCAGAAACATCAATAGCCTAATGACATCATGAATCCAAAGGAGGGCAGGGGGAGGGCAGAATGTAGCACATAAAGGCTATACTCCTGTGATCATGGGTGCCCTCTGGGAACAGGGTTCCAAGGAATGCTGGTGCAGATTGAAGAAGAATACTGTTGATACACCAAGGTCCCTGCACCAGGAGCATGGGGCTCTGCTCTGGGAACCCCTGTGGCCCCTCAAGCCATTTATCATCTTGTGGTGTTTTCCTTCTTGCCTAGATGGAGTGCCAACTCCCAGCTGGAGCCCAGAGAGCACCCCCTGTGTTTTGGATCTGCAGGGGCTGTGAAAGCAGAGGCACAGAGGCCCACCCTGGAGAGTAAAGCTATGCAGCCTGTCTATGCACCCACTAAATGCCCTTACTTTCTTCCTCTCTCCAAAACATGATCAAAGCCTTTCTCACTTAACACACTCTCTGAGGCTCCTAAACTTAACAAAGCTCTGTACCCTCTGACCTTTACCATTATCTGATTGAGAGTGACCTGAACTCTGCACCTTCCATTAGCTGACTGAGCAGCAATTGCTGTGACAAAGTCCAAGTGTGTGCGCTTCCTCAAACTCTGCCTTCCCTCAGCTTTTTTCAAACTTTCAATTTGGAAATGTTCAAACACATACAAAGTAAAATATAAGAAACCCTGATGTATTCATCACTAGCTTCAAAAATTACCAACTCCTGGTCATCTTCTGCCATCTAAATTCCCACCTACTTCCCCTCAATCCTCCACATAATTTTGAAACAAATCTCAGACATTTTATTATTTCATCCATAAAGACTTCAGTATAAAAAAAAAAAAAAAAAAAAGACTTCAGTATAAATAATACCACAATACTGTTATCGTGTCTTAAAAAAATTAATAACATTTCATATCATCAAGTATCCAGTCATTGTTCTCATTTTCCCAATTGTTTCACACAAACAACATATAGATATATTTACTTTCTGTGTTTTATCAACATCCAAATAAATTAGAAATATCATCATTAGTTGAAACATGTCTTAAGTATCTTTTAATATGACAGTTCTCTCTCTTATTTGTCCTTGCAAATTTTTGTGAAGAGACTGAGTCATTTTTCTGGTAGTTTCCCACAGTTTATATGTTGCTGGCTGACTCTCTTTTAACATGCTTCTCTGTTCCTATATTTCCTGTAAATTGGTAACTGGATCCAGAGAATTGATCAGATTCAGGGTTTTTTATTTTTTTTGTTTGGTTGGTTGATTAGTTGATTTTTGTTGGATTATTTGGGTTTTTTGTTTGTTTATTTTTTGTTTTGCTTAGATCCATTCTTTCATTGGGAGTGGCAATGACATCCTAACCCCATGGTTACCCACTGATTATCAGGAAAGCTTTTATAAAGGAGATTTCTCATCAAGTATTTGGTTATACTCATGTATGTACAGAATAAATGCTTGATTTCACATCCCCTCCCCCCACACACACACACTTTATTTGCCAGTTTTCAAAATAATAAAGTGGTTCCCTAGCAGTAAATGAGGTTGTTACCAAACTCAGGTTTGGCAGCTCACCACTAGAAAGCCAATATTTGAGAGGCAAGTGCTGGTAGAAAGAAAAGTTGGTTTAATCGGAAGGCTGTCAATCTGGGGAGAAGGCAGACTCTTGTCCCCAAAACCAACTCCAAAGATTCTGCTAAGCCATGACAGTTTTTAAAGAGAAAAAGGAGAGAATCTCAGTGAATCATCAAGGCAGGTGGTCAACCTCTGCATCATTTTCCATTGCGTGCAGGCTGGCTGACTCCTTGTGATCTTTCTTTAGGATGTTATCTCATCGGCGTGATCTGCCTGCAGGATTGCTAAGGGGGCTGCTAGGGGTAGAGAGCTAGTCATACTTTATTTAATTCTTCATTCCTACTTCTTTTAATTTTTTTTTAATTTAATTTTATTTATTTATTTTTTATACAGCAGGTTCTTATTAGTTATCTAATTTATACATATTAGTGTATATATGTCAATCTCAATCTCCCAATTCATACCACCACCACCACCATCCACCCCCTCCCCGCTTTCCCCCCTTGGTGTCCATACGTTTGTTCTCTACATATGTGTCTCAATTTCTGCCCTGAAAACCAGTTCATCTGTATCATTTTTCTAGATTCCACATATATGCGTTAAGATATTTGTTTTTCTCTTTCTGACTTACTTCACTCTGTATGACAGTCTCTAGGTTCATCCACGTCTCCACAAATGACCCAATTTTGTTCCTTTTTATGGCTGAGTAATATTCCCTTGTATATATGTACCACATCTTCTTTATCCATTCATCTGTCAATGTCATTTAGGTTGCTTCCATGAGCCGGCTACTGTAAATAGTGCTGCAATGAACACTGGGGTGCATGTGTCTTTTTGAATTATTGTTTTCTCTGGGTATATGCCCAGTAGTGGGATTGCTCCTACTTCTTTTAATCTAGGGAAAGAGTCAACAGATTCAGCAAGTTATTGTGTGCATTTAGTAGAGCGTAAGTCAGGAGTTAGGTTAAATGTTACCTAGTGATCTCATTTCTATAAGGTTTAAGGGGAACAGAAATAGGCAAAAAGGGAAGGGGCAAAAGAGCTGCTTATAAATCTCCACTGTTAGACATCATTCCATTTCTATAGGATTAGGGGCGAAGGTCCATCTTCTGTAACTTCTTCATGCTAACATAGAGCGCCACACACTTAGAGTGGAAGATGTCGACCTGGGTCTGTAGCATCTCTTTGCTGACAATTTTAGTTGTTCACTTACATATATGGGCAGAGTAAGCTGCAATTATTTTGATGCCCACACAGATATAGGTTATTATGAGCGATAATGTTAATCCCATTCTCTTGAGGCCAGTTCGTGGAATTGTGCTAGCCATAGACCCCGTACTGCTCAAGATGGAGCAGCTTATGTCATGGCTACAGTCTGGTCATCATGCAGTTAGCTTTTTCCCTCTGGTGGCAGTTATAGCATCTGTAAAACAACTCAGGAATGTGCATCAGACACTGAAAGATTCTGTGACTCTATTGTCCTAATCATTAACTACTGGAGCCCGCTCTTTTGTGACTCAGGGAGGCCTGGGAGATTTCAGCTTTTCTACAAACAAGAAGCAGGGGACACGGAGGGGCCTTTGTACTTGGCAAAGGGGGGGAGGGTTTTGCTCAGTTTCAAGGTGTTGGATATTTTTTGATGCCTTTATCAATCCGCGGATTTAAATTTATTAGATGTGTTTGGTCCACTGCAGTTATAATTCTCACTGAAGTGCAAATCAGTTTGCCCAAAGCGGGTAGCTTCAGGTTGGCCCTGGATTCCTCTTGCCTGGCCCAGGTGTTTCAGGTTCACTCCCTCCCCAGTCAGCCATTTCTCCAAGGACCCCTAGTTTCTCTGCTTCGCTAATGGGATTTATATATTTACCAGCCTTTTTTGCTCCTGGCCACGACTGGGGAGCTCAGAAAATGCTTGTTTCATTCTGCAGGAATTTCAATTCATTCCTAAAGGTCTACAGCCACCCCCGGTTTTAGGTTTAACTTTGAAACATGGTAAACTAGAGCTCCGAAAGAGAACTTAAATTCTGTGGGTCAGCAGGGCGGCCAGAACCAGTGAGACGCGGTCCTCCCGGCCTCCTAGAGCGGAACCAGAACTTCACTAGAGGGCCTGTACAGCGCAGCGCCCCGGCGGCCTCTCTGTCTTGGTTCCCTTTGCTCAAAGGTTGGGGTTACGGCCGCAGTTGTTGCGGGTACAGGGCAGGGGCCAAGCAGCTGTAGACTCCGGGACGTCAGATAGGTGCGGAGAGGTAAGGGCTGGAAGAGAACGTGTTCCCCTGCCTCTGGCTGCTGCGGAGGGAAAGGGTGGGCAAGCGCCTGTTCGCCTGGCGCGGTCCACTGGCTGCGGGAGGGCGGAGCGAGCGGTGGCAGAACTCGCTTAACCCCAAGGAGAAGTGACAGGGAAGTGGTGGGAGCTTGGCTAAGAGGCTTGCTCTGCGCCCTCTCTCAGTCTCCCCGGTTGGGATCTGGGAGGTCACACCTGCAGCGTGAGCAACACGGTGTCCTCTCCAGAATCGAAATTTCCGCGTGGCATGGTGGATTTTTTTTTTTTTTTCCTGGAACGGTGAAGAGTTATTTAAGTGGGGGTAAAATGTAGGAAAGATCATTGAATTAACCCTTCTTTGGGTGGCCCTTACTACCTCTGGCAGGGACCAGACTATGCCATCCCTAAATAAGCCCCTTCCGCATAAGGTTCGTTTTGAGCTAAAGGCAATTGGGAATCACCAGGTACAGAAAAGAGTTCTCTGCCCCTATCTGCCTAAAAACAAGGCATACATTTCCCCATGGGAAGGCGGTGCTCTGTTTGTGGGTACCTGGAAGAGGAAAGCCACTCTTATCCCCAAAGACAGAGTCTGCACCCCAGATAAGTCTGCAAAAAGAAGCCTTAGTAAAATAACCCTTATCTTGTGTTGGTTCCCACATATGTTTCCTAGTCACCTATCCAGAAATTGTCCTTTGCTACCCAAAACCTCTTACGTTTGTTAAGAAGGGTATATAAGCCCTTGAGTCTAATCTTTCCTTTCAGTTTTGAAACTGAGTCCCCCTAAACCGAGTTTCTCTGCCTAGTTTACGGTTAACGTCTCTATCCAAAGCTTTTTTCTTTCTCTTATCCTGTACCTGTTCCCCTTTTGGAATGAGGAGTATCAAGGAAAAGAGGAGATTGAAACTGAGCAGGATGCTGCAGGGCCTTTCTTGTGCAAAAGCCCTGCCAGACTGCACCCCCCACCCCTTGAGTTTGTAGGAAAAGGCTTTAGTCTCCTAGCCCTTTCCTGAGTTCCAAAGAACAGATTCAAGCAGTTACTAATTAGGAAAGTGAGGGAATGCAGAAACAAAGGAAAAGCAGTCCAGAATTAATAGTTCAGCATAAAAACAGTCCTAATTCCTCCTCAAGTGATATATATATATACATATATACATATATGTCAATCTATATGTATATAATAATCTGATACATATCTTTGAATATTCAGCAGGAACTAAGGCCCCCACTCAGGGGGCCTTAATTTAACTTAACTACATGCTGAGACCCCAAACTGGTCTGAACCAGAAGGTTGATGATTGAGATTCCTGGAATACCACCCTGTTACCTCACCACCAACCAATCAGAAGAAAGTCATGCACCCTGCAGCCCTCACCCCAAATGTTGCCTTTAAAAAAATCTTCCTTTAAAAAAGCTGTTGGAGAGTTTGGGTCTTTTGAGCACAAGCTGCCCATTCTCCTTGCTTGGCCCTGCAATAAAGCTTTCTCTGATCCAAGCTTCAACATTTTGGTTTGTTTGGCTTCACTGTGGGTGAGGCATATGAACTTGGGTTCGACAGCAGTTTCTTGTCTCTTCTGTGAATTCCTGTGCATGTAAAATTTTAATAGAATTATATACCTTTTTTTCCTGTTAATCTGTCTTTTGTTAGTTAAATTTGTATGCCCTCAGTCACTGAATGTAAAAGGGTAGAGGGAAAGTTATTCCTCTTTTACACTTTTAAGTAAATACCAGTTCAAAGTGAGTCTTAATCCTTTTTAAGCTCATGGGATAACTCTCTCCCTTTACAATGCTACTGTTGTCCTAAATCAGAAATAAATCCCAGTAAAGGGTCATGGTTGTCTTAAAACAAAAGGACAGCTTTGTTGTTTAAAGGTTTGCAAACTGGGGATATGCAGCCTTTGGCTGTGACTGAAAGTACATTTCCCGGGAGTGGAGGAGGCGATGGATTTTTAAAAGCAAAAACTGCAGAAGACACAGTTGGGAGGCTTGTAAGAGACTTGGATGGCTCTTGAAGCCTGACCACAAGTCCTTAGAGCTTGACTGAAACTGCTTAATGATTTGTTGTCATTGGAGCTTCTTGTTAGGGGCTTTCCAGGCAGGATCCTTAGCAGAATCAGAAGTCCTTATAGCTGTGTGACTGTGGTTTTTCTAAGAATATGGAATACATGACTGAACCCCCAGCCTGTCATAACCTCCTGGCTCCATTTTATTTTGGGTCCCTGTTAGCCACGCTGGGTCCATTTTGTATGTTCCTTCCACAGGGGATTCCTCTTAGTTTTACTTTTCCTTAGGGGATTTTATTTTATCTTTACACTAAGGAGCCCCCCCCCCATACCTGCAGAATCGCAGGCTGCATTTCCCCCCAGAACCTCTGTCCAGTCTCTAAACACTTTTTATTTCTGTAGCTTTAACTTTTCCTAGGATATTTTATCTTTCTTTCCACCCGAATCTGCACCTATGAGTTGGTGTTCCTAATAATTACACCTAGATCCATCCTCTCTGTTCCTCCTGGTTTTTGTGCCAACAGTATTTACCTCACAGGATTGTTCTGAGGATTAAATGAGATGATCTGTGAAGTGCTAAGCCCCACACTTGGCACATAGTAGGTGCTTAAAATGTTGGTTGCAGTTAATGTGGATGCTGGTGTGTAATTTTCTCTTGCTTGGTCCTGCCAGCCCTGCCAAAGGGTCCTGCCACAAGCCAGGGTCTAGATGACACAAACTCAGTTTTGTCTGTCTTATCTGATTCACATTATCCAGGCTCACAGTTGACAGAACAACACAAATGCTAACTTGTTAATTTACAATGGGAAATCTTATGTGTCAGGGACTGAAATATGCACATGAACAGGCATCATGAGATGCCTTGGTAAGCAGGAAGCTGAATTTGTAGTCAGGAGATCACCAGGATGGGCAAGGACAACTAAGAGAAGGATGTTCTTTTAAGTACATGTATGTTCTCCCCCACTAAAACTACTAAGGCAGGCTTTGTTTACAGAAGTTTTGAAAAGTTTTGAAAAGCTAACAAACAAAAATGTCAAAATCCCACCACTAGAAATGAATTTCTTTCTAGCCTTTTTGCCCCACTGTAGAGAATGTCCTTTTGCATGTCTCTTTAAATAGGTAAATCATTTACAGTATAATGCTTTTTATCCTGCTCTTTCTTTCAATAGGAGTATTTTCCACCTTACTATTGATATTATGCCTACTCCCTCCCTATTTTCTGCAGTTCAGTGTTTCTCAGAGCCTAATAGAATTCCTTGGAAGCTTGTGACAAATACAGTCTTAAGTACCACCCAGAGCTATTAAAACAATTTCTGGAGGGTGGATCTTCCCAGGGTGATTATTTTGTACACTGGAGCTGAGAATGAAAGACAGTTCATATCCATTAACCAGAACTAGTTAGGAATGCTTTTGCTGCAAGTAATGAAAGACTGACTAAATGGCTTGAACAATGAGAACATTTCATCTTGTCGTGTGTCAAGAGCATGGTGATGCAGACCAACGTCAGGACTGGTGCAGCAGACCAGTGGCATCGTTGGAGACTCAGGCTTACCCCATGTATTTGTCAGAGTACTCCAGAGAAACAGAAACAATAGGGGGAGAGAACGAGAGAGATTGACTTATTATAAGGAATTGGCTCTCACAGTTATGGACGCCAGCAAGTTTTAAGATCTTCAGGGTGTCAGCATGCTCGAGATCCAAGAGAGCCAATGTTTTAGTTCCAGTCCAAAGGCAGGAAAAAAGCCAACGTCCTAGTTTGAAGGCCATCAGACAGGAAGAATTCTCTCTTACTTGGAAGAGGGTAAGACTTTTTGTTCTATTCAGGCCTTCAATTAATTGGATGAGGCCCACCCACATAAGGGAGGGCAACCTGCTTTACTCAGTCTATCAAGTGTGAATCTCATTCAGAGGTAAAGAAAATGTGGCATATATATACAATGGAATACTACACAGCCATAAAAAAGAATGAAATATTGCCATTTGCAATGACATGGATGGACTTGGAGGGTATTATGCTAAGTGAAATAAGTTGACAGAGAAAAACAAATACTATATGATATCACTTATATGTGGACTCTAAAAAAATTTTTTTTTAAAACTAATGAATATAACAAAAAATGAAACAGACTCAAAGATATAGAGAACAAACTAGTGTTTACCAGTGGGGAAGGAGAAGGGGGAAGGGACAATATAGGGATGGGGGATTAAGAGGTATGAACTATTATGTATAAAATAAGCTACAAGGATATACTGTACAACATGGGGCATGTAGCCAGTATTTTATAATAACTATAAATGGAGTATAACCTTTAAAAATTGTGAATCACTATGTTGTACACCTGTAACTTATGTAATATTGTACATCAACTATATCTCAATTTTTTTAAGTTTTTAAAATGTGAATTTCCAGAATAGAAATATCCGGGCACCAGTCAGTTGACAAAAAATTAGCCATCACACCCTATCTTCTGCCCCACACTCATCAGCTGTTTGCCTTTGGATTCTCCTGTGTGCTGCTTCATGGTTACAAGAAGACTGCAGGTGCTCCAGGAATCATACGGACCTTTAAGCAGGAAGAAGAAGGAGGAACAGGCAGTATCAGCCAGCTCTCTTCTGTGCTGGTTTCCTTTTTTTAATTAAAAACAAAATCTTTCCTAAAGCCCACAGCAGACTTCCCCTGAACACCTCAGTGGCCCAAATTGGTTACCTGGCCTCCTTTGGCTACAAGGGGGAAGGCTGGGAAATTGAGTATCTGAAAAAACAATAAGAATCATTACACCAATCCTGAACAGTCTGGGCATATTGCTGTCCCTTATAATTTGGGGGCTCTGTTAGCCAAGAAGAAGGGAGGTAGAAACTACTGGGGAAGCGTCCAACAGTATCATCCACAGTCCACAAACTGAAATCCCATCCCAGAGTGCCTCTCTGAGACTGCACTCTTGGCATCATTGGGATTTGGGATGTTTATAAGCTCAATCACATTTGTATAGACAATTTCTTGTCTTATCTCCTCAAAACTGATTCTCTTTATTATACTGAAGTTTAGTACTTTAATTCCTAGATGGTAGCCTTCTTCCTCCTGTTTCTGTGTCTCTTGGGGTTGAGGGAAGGTGCCTTGCTGTGGACCCCATATGTGGCCAGATTGAAACTTCTCAAGGTGGAGGATGGAGGTCCTGGCACTGACTATCAGCGTCAGTGGCCGTGTGGTGCCCAGATCCCAGGGGCAAACAGCTCAGCTCCAGAGTAGCCTCCCACCCCTTCTGCAATCAGAAGCCTCCCCCTCTCCCCTTCTCCTGCTGGTTCTGACAGATGTCCTGGATGTGCTCACAGGTGATGCCTGTGCCACCTCCCTCCCCCCAACAGCCCATCTTCTTTTCTTTTTTTCATTTATTTTATTTATTTTTATTTTTGGCTGCTTTGGGTCTTTGTTGCTGTGCGCAGGCTTTTCTCTAGTTGCGGCGAGCAGGGGCTACTCTTCGTTGCAGTGTGTGGACTTTTCATGGCGGTGGCTTCTCTTGTTGCAAAGCACGGGCTCTAGGCTCACGGGCTTCAGTAGTTGTGGCACTCGGGCTCAGTAGTTGTGGCTCATGGACTCTAGAGCGCAGGCTCAGTAGTTGTGGTGCACGGGCTTCATTGCTCCGTGGCATGTGGGATCTTCCTGGACCAGGGCTCGAACCCATGTGCCCTGCATTGGCAGGTGGATTCTTAACCACTGCGCCACCAGGGAAGTCCCAACAGCCCATCTGCTGACCGAGCGCCCCATGCTGTGCCATCTTGGATTGGGTGGAGTGGGGGGGGGAGTGCACATCTCTACAGGATGCAGATGAGATGTTGCTGCTTCCATGATTCAGTTCTTTCAGCAGATGGTACCCCACACCTGCAGAATGAAGTCACAGGACCTGAGAATTTGGGATTTCTAAAAAAAAGATGGGGTCTAGCTGCAATTCTTACTGCCACCTCCCCCCAGTCTGATCTGTAAGGAAGTTCCTGTTCTTGAACTCTCCCTTCAAAATACACACACACAGGGCTTCCCTGGTGGCGCAGTGGTTGAGAGTCTGCCTGCTAATGCAGGGGACACGGGTTCGAGCCCTGGCCTGGGAAGATCCCACATGCCGCGGAGCGGCTGGGCCCGTGAGCCACAACTGCTGAGCCTGCGCGTCTGGAGCCTGTGCTCCGCGGCGAGAGAGGCCGCGGCGGTGAGAGGCCCGCGCATCGCGATGAAGAGTGGCCCCCGCTTGCCACAACTGGAGAAAGCCCTCGCACAGAAACGAAGACCCAACACAGCCAAAATCAATCAATCAATCAATCAATCAAAAAAAAAAAACATACGCATCTGATTCAAGATCCTCATTAAAAAAAAAAAAAAAAAGAAAGAAAGAAAATACACACACACACACCTGGTTTACCTCACCCTCAGCATGATCACTGCCTGGCCTGAGACAGGGTCTCTATCACTCTAGTTGCTGCTCCCTCAAGGATAGATGCTGTCAAATCCTCTTTTGAGGAGCCTTTACTATCCACCTCCACGCCCCAACCACTTGATTGTTACACTTACTAGACTATACTGTAATCATTTATATGTCTAAAGTCTGAAGCACAAGGGAATTTGTGGCTTAGTTTTACGACCACTGCAATAATTAGTGCTACTTGGATACGGGAATTGCAGACAGGTCATTGCAACTAAATAGATGCCCCATAGCAGAACTTTTTCTATGTAGTAATGTATATGATAAAGTATTACAGGGACTTCCCTGGTGGCACAGTGGTTAAGAATCCGCCTGCCAATGCAGGGACACGGGTTCGAGCCCTGGTCCGGGAAAATCCCACATGTCACAGAGCAACTAAGCCCGTGTGCCACAACTACTGAGCCTGTGGTCTCTAGAGTCCGTGAGCCACAACTACTGAGCCCATGTGCCACAACTACTGAAGCCTGCGTGCCTAGAGCCCGTGCTCCACAACAAGAGAAGCCACCGCAATGAGAAGCCTGTGCACCACAACAGAGAGTAGCCCCTGCTCGCCGCAACTAGAGAAAGCTGGCGCGCAGCAACGAAGACCCAATGCAGCCAAAAATAAATAAATAAATAAAATATTACATATCAACTGGGAAGGTAAATGAGTAAATGGTAGTGGGACAATCAGTTCTTTGCAGGGGAGGGAAATTTTCTCTCTCTTTTTTTTTTGGCCGTGCCACACAGCTCATGGGATCTTAGTTCCCAGACCAGGAATTGAACCCTGGCCCATGGCAGTGAAAGTGCCAAGTCCTAACCACTGGACCGCCAGGGAATTCCCAGGAAAGTCATATTTTAAAATAAATTCTAGGAAGACTGTTGTGGTTTTAAAATATGTCCACAAATTCTTTTATATTCTTCCTTTCAAGAGATGCGGTTTATATGCAATATTTTGGTATGGTGACATATCATAACTAGACTTATCATAGTGATCATTTTGAAATGTATAAAAATATCAAATCACTATGTTGTGCAACAGGAACTAACATAATATTGTAGGTAAATTACACTTCAAAAACAAACAAACAAATCATAGAAAAAAGATCAGATTTTTGGTTACCAGAGGTGGGATGTGGGGGAAGGTGGAATTGGATGAAGGTAGTCAAAAGGGTACAAACTTCCAGTTATAAGATAAATAAGAACTTGGGATGTAATGTACAACATAAAAAATAAAATTAACACTGCTGTATGTTATATATGACAGTTGTTAAGAGAGTAAGTCCTAAGAGTTCTCATCACAATGAAAAATTTTGTTTCCATTTCTTTAATTTTTTATCTATATGAGATGATGTTCACTAAACCTATATGTGATAATCATTTCATGATGTATGTAAGTCAAATCATTATGCTGTGCACCTTAAACTTATACAGTGCTGTATAATTGTATTTCAATAAAACTTGAAGAGAAAAAAAAAAGATGGAGTTTAATTCCACTCTCCCTGAATGTGGGCCGGCCTTAATGATTGCTTCTAAATAGCAGGGTGCAACTTCAGAGACTAGGGCATAAAAAAAAAACCTTCAGCGACTAGGGCACTGTGGCTTCTGCCTTGCCCTCTCTCTTGGATCACTTGCTGCCATGCCATGAGGACCTTGGAAGGGAAAGCCCCCCACCCCCAAACTTTAAGGGAAGACTCCTATGTCAATTGAATATAAGTTTTGCAAACTTGTGTAACAAGTAAGGCCATGTTTTGACCACATCGTTGGATCATGCCAACTGATGGTGCAAGAGCTCAGTGTGGCCATAGAGCCTTTCTCTTTTCCCCTTTTTGAGGTCCCCTGACTATGGCAAGACTATTAGTGTTCACCAAATATCCACAAGCTCCCCCACTTCCCCACCACCTTTACAGTTAGAATGGAGCTCCTGTGACTTGGTTCTCTGCAAAGAGATGTGGGCGTCAGTGATGTAAGGCACTTCTAGGCTTGCCCCTTGAAACACTCCACAGGATCTTCCAGCTTCCTCTTCTTTACAGTGACAACCCTGAAGTCTACGTATTCCAGATGTTATGGCTACAAGATGAAGGAGGGCAGGCTGATCTGCACTGAACTTTACACGAGCAACAAATAAATCTTCTTATGTTCAGCCACAGGGGTGGAGGGTTTATTTGTTAATGCATCCTAGTCTAACCCATCCTGACTAAACCATTGCCTCTTTCTAGTATCTCTCTCTAGGTCTTTGGGGTATTCCATGTATTCTCCAGGGCAAGTCCAGGTTGTATGTGTGTCTACACTGCTGTCCCCTCCAGCTTAGTTAGATTGCTTTGTACAAACAGATCATCTCCAGAGTTTTAGGAACACTGGTGCCCACCACGCAGGTAAAAATATGGACCTCAGCCTTTTCTGTAATTTTCTCTAGCCCAGCCAAGAACAGGCCGTGATGTTTCACAAGACCTCACTATTGGGAAAAAAAACCTATCACTGGCTATACTTGATACCCACAGATCCTAGGCAGTCTGGGTCCCTTACAGATACCCCCGTGCTAGAGGCAGGCCTGCTCCCGTAAGTCCTTCTCTGGGCTCCAAGAGAGCCAGACCCATGGAGAAGGAGACAACATTTGACCCTGCATAAAGCTGCACTTCCACGACCTCAGGT
Organism: Balaenoptera acutorostrata; assembly: GCF_949987535.1. Classification (NCBI taxonomy): domain Eukaryota; kingdom Metazoa; phylum Chordata; class Mammalia; order Artiodactyla; family Balaenopteridae; genus Balaenoptera; species Balaenoptera acutorostrata. Next base: position 171,253,823 of record NC_080065.1, read on the forward strand.
CCTGTCTAAATATCTTTCTCTTCCCTGAGGAATGAAGGAGGATGATCTACTCCCCTTAGGAGCCAATGCCTATAGGAATGTGACCCCAGTAACAATAGTAGTTAATACTGATATAGTGCTTATTATATGTCAGGCCCTGCTCTAAATGCTTTATATATACTAATTTATTTTTCACAACAATTCTATGAAGTAGGTACTGTTATTACCTATTTTCCAGATAAGGATGCTGAGACCCAGGGCAGTTAAGTACCAGCCCAGGGTTACACAATTACCTAGAAACCCAGAGCCCAACACTGATTCAAGAGAGATACCTTGGAGCACAGTTCCATTTTCTGAGAGCTGGCTCTCCAAATTAGGGAAATACAGAGCTCCTTTGATTTTCAACTTCCCCAAAGTCTTATATAACTGTGAGTCAATCCATGTTTACAACAGGAAGTCTAATTATCTCTCTAAAAAAAAAAAAAAAAGGCCTCCTACTTGGTCTTGTTGTCCTGTGGTCTGTGAGCGACAAGTGGAGAAAAATGGCATCTCCAAGAAGAGATCAGTCAGCTGGGCTTGGACCAGCAGGTGCCAAAGATGTTTTCAAGACAATGTTTCAAAGATGTTAAAGAGGGCTTCCCTGGTGGCGCAGTGGTTGAGAATCTGCCTGCCAATGCAGGGGACACGGGTTCGAGCCCTGCTCTGGGAGGATCCCACATGCCGCGGAGCAGCTGGGCCCGTGAGCCACAACTACTGAGCCTGCGCGTCTGGAGCCTGTGCTCCGCAACAAGAGAGGCCGCGACAGCGAGAGGCCCGCGCACCGCGATGAAGAGTGGCCCCCGCTTGCCGCAACTGGAGAAAGCCCTTGCACAGAAACGAAGACCCAACACAGCCAAAAATAAACAAATAAATTAATTAATTAAATTAAATTAAAAAAAAAAAAAGATGTCAAAGATCATAGCTTCTAAACTGCCCAGCTGTGTATCCTTGGGTGATTTGCTTACCCTCTTTGTTTCCTCATCTATAGGATGCGAGGTGGTATATACAGTGCCTTCATCATAAGGTTGATGAGAAAATTCAATATATCACTATATGTAAAGCACTTAGAACAGTACCTAGTACAAAATACACACCATAAGAGTGCTCAATATTGTTGATTATCACTGCAGATACAAGTTTCAGCCAGGACTTCTGAAAAAAAAAGACATCTACTTTTGCCCCCAAAATGAGAACAGTAGGAGAACTACTGTCCCTTCCAGATCTTTTTCCAGGGATTGTGAGTTATCCCTTAAGAGTCCCTGATAACTGATGTTTCTGCAGGTTCCTCCCTGTCTCTCTTGCAGCTCAACAGTGCCACATAGGAATTTTACACATCCATTTAAAGCTTCCATGTGTGAAAGGAAATCACTGACATTAAAAGGCAAACAGCAAACAGAATAGCAACATTTATAGCAAATTCAAAAGGTAAATTTCTTTAATACATAATGCATTCCTACAATGTATAAAAACTCCACAAAAGGTGTCAAGATGATACTTGATCTAAGAAGGGCCAGTGGTCAATGGAGGAGATCACTGTAAGGGTAAGAAAATTAAACAAGATATGATTTTTTGCCTGGAAATTTAGAGAAAAAAACACATCTGTTAAAACTTAATCCTGGGGAGGTGTGTATGTAAAGGGCTCTGTATTTATGGCTGGGGGCCTCGTAAATTGATATAATCCTTCTTGAGAGTAGTTTAGCAGTCTGATTCCATTTAAGTTTTATTAAGCTTAAATTAAAATTTTGAATAAATACTACACTCTCATGATTCAAAATGCAAGGAGTATAAGAAGGATATGCACTGAAAATTCTCCTTCCCACTTATCTCCTCCAACAACCCAGGTACCTCCCCACAGACAGTCAATGTTACTGGTTTCTGGTGCAAACTTACAGGGATATTTTTATATATACAAATATGTACATATTCTTTTCATCCTTTCTTACACAAAGTATAGCATATGATAACTTGGAACATTGACTTCTTGCATCTTAGAGATTTCCACACCATTTCATAAAGAGCTCCCTCTTTCTTTTTTATGGATGAATATTAGTCTGTTGCATGGTGTTAAGGGTTGTTTTGTATCCCCTTGAAAATTCTTCTGTTGAAGTCCTAACTCCTGACCCTGAGTAGCTCAGAATGTGATCTTATCTGGAAATAGGGTCACTGCAGACATAATTAATTAAGATGAGGTCACAGTGGAGTAGATGTTTCTAGTTCCAAGCTAGTACTGCTCATTGCAGGACAGGCCAATAAATTGAGAGATAAGTTGTTGGGGCAAGGAATAGCGACTTTATCTGAAAAGCTATCTGAACAAGAGGGGGTGGACTAGTGTCCCAAATAACCATCTTAGTTTTCAGGCTTCTTTTATACCAAAAGGAGGGTGTGTAGCTGATTGTTGCAAACTTATTGGCACTGGAATCCTTTGTTCATGCAACTGTCCAAGTATGTCTGGTCACAATGTTCCTATAAACCTCCAACAAGACAAAACCTGTTCTCTGTTCTGCAACTTTTTAATGGAAAAATGTTATATCTTTAAAGGTCAGATCCTTAAGAATGGGCTATCCTGTATATTTCCGGCTATGGGCAACATTTTTTTACAGAAGGTGCAGAGCCAGCATGACTAAGCATAGGCAACAGAGCACAAAGGTTAGAGCTAAAGGAATAGATCCAATGTAGAGTCAGGTTTGTTCTCTGTTACATAGGTTGGGCCCTAATCCAGTATAACTGGTTTCCTTACATAAAAGGGAAATATGGACACAGACATGCACACAGGGAGAATGCTATGTGAAGATTAAGGCAGAGGTGGAGTGACGCGTCTACAAGCCAAGGAACACCAAAGATTTCAAGCAAACCACCAGAAGCTAGGTGAGAAGCATGGAATAGATTCTCTTTCACAGCTCTCAGAAGGAACCAACCCTGCTGACACTGATCTTGGACTTCTATCCTCCAGAATTGTGAGACAATAGATTTCCGCTGTTTAGGCACCCCAGTTTATGGTACTTTGTTATGGCAGCCCGAGCAAACTAGTACATGTGGATGTACAAGAATTTATTTAATTACTTTCCTACTTTGGACTTTTTAGGTTTTCTTCAATCTTTTACTTTTAAAAGTGCTGCAGTGAATGACTTGCACACACCGTTTCATGAGTGCATGACTACACCAGTATGGTGAATTTCTAGAGCGGAGTTGCCAAGGCAAAGGATGTATGCGTAATACTGTATGATATTACTTATATGTGGAATGTAAAAAGCACAACAAACTAGTGAATATAACAAAAAAGAAACAGACTTACAGATATAGAGAACAAACTAGTGGTTACCAGTGGGAAGAGTGAAGGGGGAGGGGCAAGATAGGAGTAGGGGATTAAGAAGTACAAACTAGTATGTATAAAATAAGCTACAGGACTTCCCTGGTGGCTCAGTGGTTAAGAATCTACCTGCCAATACAGGGGACACAGGTTCAATCCCTGGTCCGGGAAGATCCCACATGCTGTGGAGCAACTAAGCCCATGTGCCACAACTATTGAGCCTGCGGTCTAGACGCTGCGAGCCACAACTACTGATCCCACGCACAACAACTACTGAAGCCCATGCACCCTAGAGCCCACGTGCTGCAACTACTTAGCCTGTGCTCTAGAGCTTGCGAGCCACACCTACTGAGCCCATGCACCACAACTACTGAAGCCCGCTTGCTCTAGGGCCCACGTGCCACAGCTACCGGGCCTGTGTGTTGCAACTACTGAAGCCCACGTGCCTAGAGCCCGTGCTCTGCAACAAGAGAAGCCACCGCAATGAGAAGCCTGTGCACCGCAATGAAGAGTAGCCCCTGCTCGCCACAACTAGAGAAAGCCTGTGCACAGCAATGAAGACCTAACACAGCCAAAAATTTTTTTTTAATTTTTTTAATTTAAAAAAATAAAATAAGCTATAAGGATATATTGTACAGCACAGGGAATATAGCCAATATTTTATGAAACTATAAATGGAGTATAACCTTTAAAAATTGTAAATCACTAATTATATATCTGTAACTTATATAATATTGTACATCAACTATATTTCAAATTTTTTGCAGGTATTGACATTTATTTTATAAATGAGACAATGGGTATCTGTAATATCCAATGTCATGGTCAAGCCATAGCTGACCTGAAGAACTAGTTTCTCTCTCTCTTTTTTTTTTTCTTTAATTTTTATTAGAGTGTAGTTGACTTACAATGTTGTGTTAATTTCAGGTGTACAGCAAAGTGAATCAGTCATATACATACATATATACATTCTTTTTCAGATTCTTTTCCCATGTAGGTTATTATAGAATATTGAGTAGTTTCCTGTGCAACACAGTAGGTCCTTATTAGTTATCCATTTTACATATAGTAGTGTGTATATGTTAATCCCAATCTCCCAATTTATCCCTCCATGCCTTTCCCCCTTGGTAACCGAAAGTCTGATTTCAAGATCTGTGAGTCGGTTTCTGTTTTGTAAACAAGTTCATCTGTATCATTTTTATTAGCTTCCACATGTAAGTGATATCACATGATATTTGTCTTTCTCTGTCTGACTTACTTCACTTAGTATGATAATCCCTTTGTCCATCCATGTTGCTGCAAATGGCATTATTTTGTTCTTTTTTATGGTGGAGTAATATTCAATTGTATATATGTACCACATCTTCTCTATCCATTCCTCTGTCAATGGACATTTAGGTTGCTTCCATGTCTTGGCTATTGTAAATAGTGCTGCCATGAACATTGGGGTGCATGTATCTTCTCAAATTACAGTTTTCTCCAGTATATGCCCAAGAGTGGGATTGCTGGATCATATGGTAGTTCTATATTAGTTTTTTAAGGAACCTCCATACTGTTCTCCATAATGGTTGTACCAACTTACATTTCCACCAACAGTGTAGGAGGGTTCCCTTTTCTCCACACCCTCTCCAGCGTTTATTGTTTGTAGATTTTTTGATGATGGCCATTCTGACCAGTGTGACGTGCTACCTCATTGTAGTTTTGATTTGCATTTCTCTAATACTTAGTGACTTTGAGCATCTTTTCATGTGCCTCTTGGCCATCTGTATGTCATCTTTGGAGAAATGTCTATTTAGGTCTTCTGCCCATTTTTTGATTGGGTTGTTTGTTTTTTTAATATTGAGCTGCATGAGCTGTTTGTATATTTTAGAGATTAATCCCTTGTTGGTCACATCATTTGCAAATATTTTCTCCCATTCTGTGGATTGTCTTTTCATTTTGTTTATGGTTTCCTTTGCTGTGCAAAAACTTTTAAGTTTAATTAGGTCCCATTTATTTATTTTTGTTTTTATTGTCATTACTATAGGAGGTGAGTCAAAAAAGATCTTGTTGTGATTTATGTCAGAGAGTGTTCTGCCTATGTTTTCGTCTAAGAGTTTTATAGTGTCTGTCCTTACATTTAGGTCTTTAATCCATTTTGAGTTTATTTTTGTGTATGGTGTTAGGGAGTGTTCTAATTTCATTCTTTTACATGTAGCTGTCCAGTTTTCTCAGCACCATTTATTGAAGAGGCTGTCTTTTCTCCATTGTATATTCTTTCCTCCTTGTCATAGATTAGTTGACCATATGTGTGTTGGTTTATCTCTGGACTTTCTATCCTGTTCCCTTGATCTATATTTCTGTTTCTGTGCCAGCACCATACTGTTTTGATGACTGTAGCTTTGTAGTATAGTCTGAAGTCAGGGAGCCTGATTCCTCCAGCTCTGTTTTTCTTTTTCAAGATTGCTTTGACTATTCGGGGGCGGGGGGGTTCTTTGTGTTTCCATACAAATTGTAAAATTTTTTGTTCTAATTCTGTGAAAAATACCATTGGTAATTTGATAGGGATTGCATTGAATCTGTAGATTGCTTTGGGTAGTATAGTCATTTTGACAATATTGATTCTTCCACTCCAAGAACATGGTATATCCCTATATCTGTTTGTGTCATCTTTGATTTCTTTCATCAGTATCTTATAGTTTTCTGAGTACAGGTCTCTTGCCTCCTGAGGTAGGTTTATTCCTAGGTATTTTATTCTTTTTGATGCGATGGTAAATGGGATTGTTTTCTGATTTTCTCTTTCTGATTTTTTGTTGTTAGTGTACAGGAATGCAAGAGATTTCTATGTATAATTTTGTATCCTGCAACTTTACCAAACTTGTTGATGAGCTCTAGTAGTTTTCTGGTAGCTCACTATACCTCAATTTAAAAAAAAAAATTTTTTTTAAAGGATGCATGCATGGTGATCCGCACTGCCCAGTGCCTTCCTGGGCGTTAGGAGAGTCTGCACTTCCTCCTGCACAGCAGGAGAGGGCTGCTTCCTCCCTTTTCCTATCACCACAGTGTGTTCTCAAACTTTTGGATCTTTGCCATTCTGATAAGAGAAAAATGGCATCTCCGTGAAGTTTGGGTTTGCATGGCTATTATGAATCATTTGTACATAAATTTCTGTGAATCCACTTTTCTATCAGATTGTTGGTCTTTCTTTCAGTTTTGGAAGAGCTCTTTGTGTAGCAAGGAAATTTACCCTTTGTGATACAAAATGCAAATACTTTTTCCCAGTTAGCCATTTGATTTTTCACTTTTCTTATGGTGGTTTTAAAATAAAATTTATTTGTGTGTATTTGAATTGATTACTCTTCACTTTTATGGTTTCTGGATTTTGTGTTAGAGCAACAACAACAACAAAAAAAACCCTTCCTCATTCCAGTATGATCTAAAAAATGTCCTGTGTTTTTTTTTTCTAATATTTTTATGGAGGTGCTAGCAGCAGCAGTGATGGTTAGTGTGGGCAAGTTTTACATTTAATTCTTTGACACATCTGGAGTTTATCCTGGTATAAGAACAGAGGTTTGAATCCCAACATGCTTTTCTAATGCTTGACAGTTGTCCCCACACCATCTTTTCCCCACTGATTTGAAGTGCAACATTTATCAGACACTAAATACCCATGACTCTTTAGCCCTATTTTCAGATTTTATGTCTCATAATTACACCAACTTAATTGTTGATATTCTGTAACAGTGCTCCCCCATCACATTTTCTTTTTCTCAGGCATTTTCTAGCTAGAAACAAACAAGCAAGAGCTTGTTCATTTTCCCACATGAACTTTAGAATCAATGGTATGTTGCTAAAGAAGATTCGGTTGCTATTTTTTATTGGGATTAGTTATAATTTACAAATGACATTGTTCTGATGCTGAATCCATGTCAGCATGGTGCAAATGGTGCATCTGAGAATCTTTCCATAAGTTTAGCTAATCTTTTGTGACCCCAGGAGCAATGTAACTTTTCTTCACACAGGTCTTGCACATATCTTGTTAATTTCTGGGTATTTGGCCTTTTGTATATTTGTTTCTACTGTAAACATAATCTTTCCTTCCATTATTCTAATTCTAGTTTGTACATAAGGAAGTGATTGGTTTCTGTGTGCTAATTTGGAACCACACCCCTTACAGAATTCTCTTCCTGTTTATTCTAGATATTTTTTTTTTTGGCTGAATCTCTAGGGCTTTTCAAAAATGAAATCTTTTAATCTACAAATAGGATAATTATACCCCTGCTTTCCAGTGTTTATATTCTGCTTTCTTTTCCCTTATCCAGCTGCAGTGGGAAATAATGGTAGGAGGGGGTAACATCCTTGTCCGGTTCTCTGCTCTGATTGCTTCCAATGCTTCTTGACTCTTCTTACTAACTATTCCAAGGAAAACATAGAAAAAGCTTTTGCACACTACTATGTATTACAGCACCGATTTATTTTTTTTTAAAAAAGACTTAGTAAGAACTTAAATTATTAAAAGCAGAAAAGTTGAAGAGATTATAGGTCAATAGAATATCACAAAGAGTAACAACATGGAAAATGATAATGTATAATTTTATTTGTAAAAACACTACCTAAAAATTGGAGATATAGTACTATTATAACTATCTAAAACTGAAAATTGGCGATAAAAAGGGAAAGAAGTTTACCAAGATGTTAACAGTGGTTGCCACTGGGTAACAGGATTAAAAGTGATTAGTTTTCTTTCCAAATTTTACATAATGAGTTGATATTATGTCACAGTGGGAGAAGGACTTTTGACCAAATTCAAGGACTAAAAGTGGAGTTGTAAGCAAGCTCCTTTGGGCATAGCTCAACATTAATCTGTACTTGAACCACTCCAAAGGGGGCAGATGAACCCTAAAGGAAGGGCAAACTCTGGGCAGTCATTGCCGTACCTTTCGGCCTTCTAGAGCAGCATCTAGAAACGTAATCTAGAAATGTAATGCCAGCCATGTATGGGATTTCTGATTTTTTGGTAGACACATAAGTAAAAAGAAACAGGTGAAATTCATTTTAACAATATATTTTATTTAACCCAACAAAACCAAAATATTATCATTTCATTATGTAATCAACATAAATAATAATATTTTACATTCTCTTTTCCTACCAAGTCTGAAATCCAGTATGGATTTTACATTTACAGCACATCACAATTCAGACTAGCTGTTTAACATGCTTACCATATGTGGACAGTGGTTAACATAGTGGACAGGGGAGGTCTAGACACTGCTCTAATTTGTAGATTTCCGGCAGAGACAGGTGTTGGAAAAGGTGCACGCCCGTGCGTGTGTGTAGACACAAGGCCGAACAAAAGGTGCCTGGAGTATAGCAAAACTCATGGAGTAAAAAAATTACCTAAAATAAAAATCAAGGGCTTCCCTGGTGGCGCAGTGGTTGAGGGTCTGCCTGCCAATGCAGGGGACACGGGTTCGAGCCCTGGTCTGGGAGGATCCCACATGCCACGGAGCGACTAGGCCCGTGAGCCACAATTGCTGAGCCTGCGCATCTGAAGCCTGTGCTCCACAGCCAGAGAGGCCGTGATAGTGAGAGGCCCGCGCACCGTGATGAAGAGTGGTCCCCGCTGGCCGCAGCTGGAGAAAGCCCTCGCACAGAAACGAAGAACCAACACAGCCATAAATAAATAAATAAATAAATAAACCCAAAGTAAAAAAAAAAAAAAAAAAAAAATCAAGATCATGCGGGCTTCTCAATGATCCCTGTCTCCCACTCCCCACCCCACCAAATACCTTTCACTGAGCAAAGCCACCCAGCCTGGACATAAATATTTTTCTACTTTGCTACATAAAGGATGAAAACAGTCTTCCTCTGCCATGTATGATAGGCAAGCCCAACATAGCAACCTTCAATCTAGAGTGTGAATCTTTCTGGAGGCATGTGAGGACTGCCCAAAGCAACATCTACAGCCTTGCTATCCAGTAAGGGGCTATTAGCCACATGTGACTATTTAAATTAACTGTAATTAAAAATTCAGATGCTCAGAGAACTAACCACTTTTCAACTGCTCAATACCTACATGTGTTCTAGGCTACTTTTGGGGGTAGCTCAAAATCCCAGTCCTCAACATGTGCATGTGCTTTTGCCTAAAACCACGCAGCTGAAAAAGTCCTGGGACTCTGCTCCCAGGGTTTGAAGCTGCCTGGGTCTTTTCTATGATAGAGCACACCTCGTACCGATATGGAGCCAAATGGATCAAAGACCCATTGCTACAAGGAATCCCCTTCTATTCCCACTATTTACCTGCATCTATAAAAAATGTAAAAGAAGTGTGGAAATGATGCTGAACATTTGCTCACTCAGAGCAGGCAGACAGCTAGATATGAGCAAAGAAAGGAGGGGCACAGGCCAAATGGCAGGAAACCATATATCTTCTGAACACCGGGGCTCCTTGGGCAAACAAAGAAAAGCAGGAACCTCCAGACTGACAGGAAACCACATATTTTGGGGTGATGTGTCCTGGAGGCAAAGAAAGGTGAGAAAAGGTGGGAATCTCCAGTGTCCAAATGTAACTTTTTGCTCAATATGCCCTCATTACAATAAAATTAGCCTTGCAGATAAAAAGTTCCCATCATGCACCAATGCCATGACGCTACGGATCAAGGCTAAATAAGGACAAAAATCACTCCTCCCCTCGGGAACGTGGAGCTGGGATGAAAATCAGGAAATACGACCCCAAACCTCTCCCTCCCCAATGAATATTCCTTCCATTCATTTCTGCACCCCACATCACCGGCTTGCCAAAGAAACTCAGGGTAGCTTACTCACCTGGGTCTGCCCGCTCTTCCTTTCAGGGCCTACTAGATAGCGCTTAAATCCTCACTTTCTTTCTTGACCTCCATGTCTCATCTCTGAATTTTTTCTGCCGTGAGACAAGAACCTACTCTCCTGTAACAACTACAGCGATAAGTAAAATCCATCCAAGTAACTTGCATATATTGAGCTATTAAAAAATCCATCTTATTAAAAGTTGTGCTTCCAAAGCATTTCACTTTTTGTCTAAGAATTGATAGTAATATTGTGCAATATATATACTTTCATTAATAATTCAGAAAATACTTAACACGAGAAAAAAATTATAAACTTCTAATTTTGTTATGGAAATGCATGCTAGGGTGAACGATAAAACTTAAAGCATAAAACTATTTTACATTAGACTCAAATTCAGTGATGCACATAGAACTAAAATATTTTAGATTAGGATAAAAACCCTGTGAGGGACATAAAGATACAGGTTCAAAGAAAATACCCAAAAAGGTATTCATTCTTAAAGAATGAGAAGCAGTTTGGTTGTTTTTTTTTTAAATGTCAGTATTCACAATGTGCCCTCAAGATGTCTTCTGCAATTACTTAAACTTAAGATAAAAGATATTTAGATGTTACTTTAAAGAAAGGATCGCTTTTCAGTCATTTCAATCTGGGGTTTCAGAAGCCGACAACGGAGGTCACTGCCCCGCTGCCGCCGCTGCAGAGTTGGTGTCAGGTCTGGTCCCTGAGCTGCCCGTCCGGGAGCGCTTCGCTTCGCTCTGAGGTCAGGAGCTCTCCAGCCGCCGCGCCCGCCCCTGTTAAGACCCTCAGGGGCCCCAGTCCCCGCCCTCTCCTCTGCCCTCATTCCTCCCTCCCGGGGTCGCCCACGCAGCCTCACGTTGTAACAAGTTACGTTCAAATACAGCGGTCATCAGGTGTTTATTCTACCGAGCCACTTATTTGCTTTATTGTCTGCCCCACCCCGGAACGTAAAGTCCTTGAAAACTGGAACTTCGTTCAGTTCGCCCCCTGCTCACGCCACAGCGAGCGCCACAACGAGCCACAACGACTTATCTTGATAGTAAAGGAACAATACTCCCTCTGCGCCCAGGCCGTCGCGGAGCACCTCAGGTCACGTGCCCGAAACGGGAACTATCATCGAGTCAGTCCTCCAACCTCCCAGAGAGGACTCGGAAGTGCCCCAGAGCCGGCGTGAGTTTTTCCGGCCGGGCCGTCAGCGCTTTTGTCCCGCCGGCGGCCGGGCTCCCGCGGTGCCCCCAGAGCCAGTACGTGAGTCCGAGGCCGCCCGGGCTCCCGCCCCCGGCCCTAGCCTGCCACGCCCTTCCCTTCTTGGCAGGGTCCTAGCTACCCCTCGGGTCTCGGGCGGGATTCGGGAGGAAGCGCGCCCCTTCCCAACACATACATCAGGAAGCGCGTTCCGGGGAAGTGGAGGGGAGGGAAGATTTCGGGCCGGCCGAGGGGTTTAGGGCGCGCCCCTGGAATATAATAGGCTCCTTGCGCGCCCCACCTCCGGCTGTCCGAGCGGGTCAGGGCCGGGTTGGGGCTGCCCGGTGCGTGCAGAAGGGCTGGGGCCCCGCACCCGTGTTTTTCAACTCTTCGCTGCTGTTTCGAGCGGGAGGGGAACCCTGAAAATTAGTGCTTTAAAATAAGCCCCCGTGGCAATTCAGTTTGGCCCTGGGATTTGAGAGTAAATACAAGCGTTGGAGGGGCCCCTCCCCCCACACCTTTATTTTTCTTTGATGGGGCAGTGATGTTGAGAGACTCTTATCGCAGGTGTGGATCGAGCCGCTGGGAGGCGCTTCTTGGCCTTCGCCCTAGGGGAGCTCACCTGTTTTACAGACAGGGGGATCAGGCTGCCTGTAGCTGCCTCTCACAAGTTGAGAAGGAATTGACTAGGTCCCGGGGAGAAGAAGGTCGAGGAGGCTCCTAGACCTGGGGACAGCCTGTGGGAGCCCAGGCGTGGGGATGTGAATTAGAAATGGGGAATGCCGGGGCTGGGTGTGCTGCTCTAAGACTTTTGGACTAGGAGGCCACCAGGAGTGTTTTCTTTTTGAAAGCACGAGGATTTTTTCTTAAATAAGTTTTTGACTTATTGTAATGTATTCATATGTAATGTATTCATATGGTTCAGATATTAAAAATATGAAAAGATGTCAGTGAAAAGGTTTTCTTCTGCCCAGCCGTCTGCCTAGGCCCAACCCCAGTAGATAACCTACCACATTTGTTAGGTTATTTGAGTGTATCTTCCCAGAGTTTCTTTATGCAAACACTGGCAGATTTGAATGTAGTTAGTTCCTCTTTTTTTTACACAGGTGGTAGGGTACTGTTCAGAGTTCTGCCCCTTGCTTCTTTTGCTAAATCTATGTTAGAGGTCATCGGAACACAAAGAGCTTTTTTTTTAATACATTGCTGTGGTATTGGACTGGACATTGTTTGAATGTTTTGGATGTCCTGTAATTTTTTAGATCTATTCAGGCCATTTGCGTTGTTTCCAGTTTCTTTGTTACATCAAACAATGGCACGTCCAGGGACATTGTACCAGGGCTTATCTGAGCAAGGGTTTTTAAAGAAGGGATTAACAATGATAAAAAAAATTTTGTTTTACATTAACTCTGCCAGTTATTGGTAGATTGTTAAATATGTCAATACATTATTATAATAAGTCATGTAGAGTGTTTAAAGAACAAATTAAACCAAGTAGCTTTTCTCTCCTGAGACCTGTGTTTATGATACTTAGCCTTACAGTAGCCTAATCAACCATCTATTAATGACTGTCTTCAAGCCAGTCTTTGCCCCTTTAGCTTCAGAAAATCTCCTTTGCTTACCTTATTCCTTAGGATGACTAGAAATCTCTTCTCCCCTACCGAGTTTGAGAGTGCTCTATTTCATTTTTTACTTTAAGGAAAAATCACCTTTAATCATAAGGATTAAGCAGTAGAACCAACTTATGTTAACCAATTACAATTCTGATACTCGTAAACTTAATGCAATAACTAAATCACAAATCGTACTCTCTCTCTTTCCATCTGCATATCACTTTTCTCACTTCTTAGTCTCATCTTTCATTTGTCCCATCCTCCCACTTCTGTCTTCTGAGTTGGTAAGCATTTTGCTCTCACATTCCCTCTTATTTTCTCTTTTTCTTTCTCTGGTCACCTCCAAGTCCAGTATAATATCCAAGAACTTAAGACACATAATTCAGATGGTAGATTGATTTGTGGAATATGGTTGGTACTCTGGAAATCCACGGTAGCTGCATTTGTTGCACCTGTTGCTTATTGAAGTCTGTTGTTAAGGCAGGAATTTTCAACCAGAGTGAGCCACAGTTCCTCTCTTGTGAGTTGTCTACTCTCTTGAGAAGTGGCTCCTGACTCTCCTGGGCAGGAATAGTAAGAATTACGGACAGATTCTTACTATCTGCATGTTCTTTTCTAGGCATTGGTGGTAGAATATGAACAGCATGAAGCACACATTTGCCCGGAGGTGTGGGTCATGTGTAATTTGGAAGGAGTGGATGGCTTTCTGTGGCTGAAACTTTTAACTGATGTAACTAGGTTATTGGGATGTAACCAGTTTTCTCTCTGTTGAAAACTGATTAGAGAGGAGTTCCCCATCATCAGCTTTGAGAACTTTTAAGAAATTAAACCTGTCTGTCCCTCTCTCTCTGCAGGAGTTGTGCTTTTGGAGCGATTCCTTTCTTGTGTCATAGGGGACACATGAGCTAGCCACCACATTAGTCTTGATTGGATTATAATAACCTTCTTCTAGACTGCAGGACTCAGTTCTCCCCCTGCCCCCAATCCATTCTCCCATTGCAACTAGTATGAGTGATCTGTATTTCTTTTAATTTTATATATGAAAAAATGTAAACATAACAGGAAAGTAGAATAGTACAGTGAACTCCATACATCCATCACTCAGATTCAACAATTATTAGGATTTGGGTACATTTTTTTCCCTTTTCCCTTTTTCATTTTTCTTTGTTGAAGTATTTTAAAGGAAATTCCAGACATCATGCCATTTTATCCTAGCATACTTTAGTTTAAAAAAAAAAAGATAATGGCCACAATGCCATTATCTTACACCATCCTAAATTAATTCTGATTCCTTGATTTTATCTAACAGGAATTGGTAGACTTCTGGGTCTATGGTCTGTTTTTGTATGACCTGCAAGCTGAGAATGTTTTTTACATTTTTAAAGGGATGTTAAAAAGCAAAGCAGAGAGAAAAAAAGGAAAAGAAAAACAAGTAATAGAGTTGTATGTGGCCAACAAAACCTAAAGTGTCTTATGTCTGGCCCTTTACTTACTCCTGATTTGATCGAATAAGTGATCTTTCAAAATGCATATCCGAGTTTGTCCCTCTTTGCCTAAAACTCCTCAGGATCAAGTCTGGACTCCTTAGTATGATGGGCAGAGCCTGGTGCAGCCCTTATTTTTGCCCACTTATCCAGCTCTGCCTGCCATCTTCTGTTCCAGATGTCCAGAGGGTGGTGGACACCAGCCCCTTTGCACCTGCTCTTCCCTCTGTTAGAACTATTCCTCTCTTCTTGAAGCTCTTCCTAGTTCTTTGAAGCAGAGTCTATCCCTACCCCTTCTTCCCTCATCCATGCCTAGTGTCTGCCATTTTTATTGTGTGTTGGTTGTTTTCCTGCCAGATTCTCATACTAGTTTGCAAGTCCTTATTGGCCAGGACTTGTCTTATCCATCTCTGTGTCCCTAGGACTAGCCCAGTGGCTGGAGAGAAAAGTAGGATATGGATCATTATATAAGTTCGCTAGGCAACACTCAGTCGCAGAGATAACTGAGATACTAGAATGTATCTTCAGTATTGTTTGTAAGGATAACTTAATATTTTGTTATTCTCTTGACTGTCTTTACAATTTAGCAGCTGTCTTAGTCCTTGTGGACTGCTATAACAAAATACCACAGACTAAGTGGCTTATAAACAACAAATTTATTTTACATAGTTCTGGATGCTGGGAAGTCCAAGACCAAGGCCCCAAGGGGTCTCTGTGGTATCTCTTTTCTAAGAACACTAACCCCATTCATGAAGGCTCCACTCTCGTAACCTAAGTATCTCCCACAGACTTCCCACTTCTAATACCATCATTATGTTTTAGTGCTTTTCTGCCTGTGTTTTCGACTGAACTCTTCTTAGTCTTAGTATTGATTAATATGAATTTCATTGCAAACCATCTGTTTTCAGTGAAGCTACACATTTATATTGCTCTGTTTTGATTTGTCATTAAGGGGATTGGATGAACTACAATCAGATGATGGGAAACTCTGCTTCCACCCAAACAGAGGAGGTTAAGCAGGGCTAGAACAGGGAGACTCCTGGAGTCTGCCTAGGTTAGAGAGGTAAACAGTGAAGTATTTGTGATTTCACGTAGACCCGGCCAGTCAGCAGCCAATCAAACAAGGAATCCGAGAGGACATGAAGGGAACTGAGAATTAGCCTGTCAGAGAGAGGGGAAAGGGTCCATCTGGGTCAAGCATTAGTAAGTGTGGTGTCAGCAAGGGGTGAATTAGCATGGCCCCGTTGGTGTTTAGCAAGTCATTCCAGCTGGCCAGATGCGGACGGCTTCAAGCACACTAGGTAGCCTGGGAACACCCACTGGAGAGTGTTCACATGTGCATTTTACAAAATTCTTGACAGTTATTGGAAGAGAATTGGAAAGGGATAAGAACGAAGGTAGGAGACTATGGCAGGAGTTCAGAAGGGAATTTAGGAGGGCTTAAACTAAGGCCCTAGCAGTGGGAATGGAGTGGGGGGTGGCGACATGAGAACTGTGTAGGCAGTGGAATCAGCTGGTCTTACGCGGTCTTTTGGATGTGGAGTGGTGAGGGAAAGAGAAGTGCCCGAGACGGGTGGATATGAGGCTCTATAATTGAAGAGAGGAGTGTGGGCCAGAGATGAGGTTCTACAAGACAGCTTGTAGGAGCCACGCATATATATGGGACTGCCCAGGGAGAGCATGTAGAGTCACAAGAGGAGAGGTTCAAGACAGAACAGGGAGCCAGGAACATCCAAGGGCTAGCGGGGGGGGGGGGGGGGGGGGGGGGGGAGTCAGCACCTGGCCCTGAAGAAGCTAATGCAGCATGGTCCGAGTGGAAGAATTCAGATTAAATAGATGAGACATGAGGGGAGACGGGACATGAAGACCACTTTTCCAAGACACAACTGTGAACAGGAGACAGGATGGCGAAAGCAGTACCTGGAGGGGAAGGTATAGTTGAGAGAATTTTAAATTTACATTTTGACATTTTAAAACTTTTTATTTGGAAATAATTTCAAATATATAGAATAATTTCAAGAGTAAGAATAGTGAAAAAAATACCCTTTACTCATTTAGCTGTGATTAACATTCTACTTCATTTTGTCTTCTCTCTCTTGCTCTTTCATGCATATCTATCCATCTATCTATCTACTTTTTTCCTAAACCATTTGAGGGTAACTTACATACATCATGCATGGCCCTTTATCCCTAAACACTTCAGCGTATATTTATAGGGATATTCTCTTGCATAACTACAGTATAATTGTCAACTTGAATAAATTTAAAGTTGATATTACTTTTGCCTAACTTATCATACATACTCCAGTTTTATCAGTTGGCACGATTATTTTTTATAAAGCTTGTCCCTTCACTACATATCCAGGTGAGGTCAGGTATTGAATTTGTGGTCAAATCTCTGCAGTCTTCTTTCATATGGAACATTTCTATAGCCTTTCTTTGTCTTTTATGAAAATGACATTTTTGAAGAATACAAATAGCTTTTAGTAGAATGTTCTTTATTTTGGATTTATCTGATCTACCTGATGTTTCCTTGTTTCATTTCAGGTAATGCATTCTTATAAGTGATGTGTCCTTCTCAGGGCATCACTTCTGGAAGCACATGATGTTTATCTGCCCCCACTGGCAATATTAACTTAAGACCCCTAGCCAAGACTCTCCACTGTGTAATTACTATTTTACCTCTTGCGGTCTATGGGGGAATATTTTAAGACCATGTATATATCCTGCTCCTTGTCAGAATTTCCCCCTAGATTTAGAATCCATTGATAATTCTCCCCTGATCCAGTCTTTACCTTGATAGTTGCAGAAGGCTGAGTTTTTTCTTGCAACTCTACTACTCCCTCCACATTTTCCAACCGGCCCTGGCATTCTGCTGTCAGCAAGAGGCCTCCCTTTCTCCCCTATTTGTGCCTGTATGGACTCATGAAATCCTATTTTCAATGGCTTACGATTCTTTACATAATTATTATGGAACCTAAATTCGGTGTTGAAGCTGGGTCTTGTGCCCACATTTTTGTTTTGTGTTGTTTTAAGCATCTCCTTATTTGCTGGCATAACAGGATGTCTCAGCTCCTTTTGTACCTATCCTGCCCCCAGCCTGGAATCCTCCTGCTTCCTTTTACTAGGTTATGGTAGTAGAGACCCAGAACAAGGTGCTAGATGTGTGCACGTTAACTCAGGTATTTTTGCTTCTTAGCTATCAGCAGACAGAGCTAGAGAATATATGTACATTTACACACGTATACATACAAATTTAAATACATGTGAATATA
Organism: Balaenoptera acutorostrata; assembly: GCF_949987535.1. Classification (NCBI taxonomy): domain Eukaryota; kingdom Metazoa; phylum Chordata; class Mammalia; order Artiodactyla; family Balaenopteridae; genus Balaenoptera; species Balaenoptera acutorostrata. The sequence continues at coordinate 171,271,530 of NC_080065.1, forward strand.
CACTTATATGATGTGCACATTTATATATAATTTAGAAATCATGAGTTCACACCAGTACCTCCAATTTGTCCACAAAGGGTTCTTTCTTATCTTCCCCTGTTCCATATTTTTATATTCCTTCTTCCTCCAGGAGGGCCCTGGCTCTCAACTAAATCAACACATTTACTCAGTCTCATAATAGATCTAAAATTATTTCTGAATTGCTTTGCCCATTCCACTACAGAAAGCAAACCTGCTAAAAAGGATTGTTTGCAGCTCTTCCCCACTTCTCCCTCCAGCCTTCCCAAGACTGAGAGTATATAGTATAGTCACATACTATGTACCCAAGTGACATGGGTTAGTTCTTTGTTTCTTTTTGTTTCCTTCTTGTTATGGTATTCATGTGAAACACAAATGAGTTAATTTGTTTCTGTTCACTTTCTGGTTTCACTTTACCGTTGTCCAATTTTCTCACTGATTTAATTTTATTCTTTGAATCTGCAGAACATGATCATGCTTCCACGAGTAAAGACTATACAAAAAGCTGTACTCTGAGCGTCTCTCTCCCCTCTCGCTTCTGTTCTGTTCCCCCGCCCTACCCCTTATAGGTAACAGGCTTCACTGTTCTGTGGATTCTCTCATTACTGAAAAGATAAGCAGCTGTATGCTTGTTTTTTAATTTTCTTACGTAGAATGTAGCATATATGCTTTTTTTCACTTTACAACCTATCATGGAAATTGCTTCCTATCAATTTATAGAAATGTTCCTCATTCTTTTTTAGTTCTCCAGGGTGTATATGTGCCATAGTTTATTTAACCAGTCTTCTGTGCTTGGACGTGTAGGTAGTTTTCCAAATTTTGTAATTAAAAATAAGGCTACAATGAATAACTTTGTGCATATATACTTTTGTATTGTTGGAAGTGTATCTTTGGTATGAATTCCTAGATGGGATTTCTCGATTAGAGAATAATGCATACACAGTTGTGTAGATATTGGCAAATTTCCTTCAACGGGGGTTATGCCAGTTTGCATTCCCAGTAATGGATGAGAGTGCCTGTTTTCCCACAGCCTCACCCACAGAGCATATTGTTAAGTTTTTGAATATTTGCCAATCTGATAGATGAGAAAGGGGATCTTTGTATAGTTCTTATTTGCATTTCTCTTATTATGAGTGAAATTGAAAACATGTTTAAGGGCCATTTTAGTTTTTCTTTTTGTGAATTGTCTTCATGTCTTTTGCCCATTTTTCTGTAGGATTTTTAGTCTCTTTTTCTTCAACTTTTAAAAATTCTTTGTATATTAGAGATATTATCACTTATATAAGCACTTATATATGAGGTATGTTGCAAATATTTTCTTCCACCTGTCATATATTTGTTGATTGTGCTTATGGTATTTTTGCCATGCAATTTTACTTTTATTTCTGTATAGTCCAATTTATTAATCTTTTCGTTTATTGCATCTGGATCATAGAAAACTTTCTCTGTACTTAGGTTATGGAGGCATTCACCCATGTTTTCTTCTAGCATTTGTATAGTGTTTTTAATATTTAGAGATCTGCTATGTTTGGAGTTTATTCCTGTGAATGGTGTAAAGAATGGATCTAATTTTATTTTTTTACAAATGGCTTTATACTTGTTCCAACACTATTAAAAAGACCGTTTTTGCCTCAATAATTTGATATACCATCTTTATCATATACTTGATTTCTATGTGTAATTGGAATTATTCTGAATTTTTATTCTATTCTGTTTATTTATATACCAATAGCACACTGTTTTAGTTATAGCAGCCTTTTGGCATATTTAGATATCTAGTATGGTTAGTTCTCCTCCCTTGTAGCTCTTCCTTTTCTTTTTTTCCCCCTGACGAATTTTGTGTGTTTCCCTGGCAGTTTTAGGGGATTAGTTTTATGGCTGTAGAAACTTGAACATCTTTCTCTTTTCAGGGCTGAGGGTGAGTAGAGGTAGAGGGGCCAAGGCCAAAGGGAATGGATGGAGCAAGGTCCCTGATGTGATGGGAGCAGGATTCAGATGAAAGGTGTGTTGCTGTTGATGGTCTGGAATTCCACTGCCCACCCAGTAGCACTCACATTTTAAATGGCATGGACTGCTCTGCCCAAGGTAGTAAAGAAAGGGAGCAAGGAACTAGGTCATGCCAGCATTCCTCAGTGACTTCTAATGATCTCTTACCTAATATTACTTAACAGTCATTTTGTGAAGCTTTCTCAGATGAACCACCCTTTTAAAATGTCTACTGAGTGATTCTTTATTTTATCTTCCTGGTGATATTCTGGGTTACTAGCTCCTCCTTTTCCATAAATTTTAATTCAGAGTCCATCATTCCAATCCCATAAGCATAAGTTGGATCATGAGTGTGATTCTTTATATGTGTCTACTCCAGAGTATATATCTTACTTTTAGTGCCACATATTCACGTATAGTTTCTAAGTAGAACTACAGAGTACCGACCAAGAGGGTCTGATACCCAGGGTAAGAGGGGAAGTCTGAACTTTAACTAAGTCTAATCACAAATGTCTAAATGTCTAAGGTTGGGGAACAACTAGTTTAGAACTGTTTCTTCTGTTCTCAAGAGTCAGTCTTTTAGCAGGTGGATGCTGATGGAGTGCCAGCTGTGTGTAGAGTGCCTTCAGGGGAACAGAGAGTCACTGCCTGGGCCCTAAAATCTGCTTTGAGAAGGGGTTTACCTTTCCTGAGTCCTGTGGTTTATCCTGAGGTTCTAGCCCTGATCCAGTAACCTGACCTTGATTAAATAATAAAATAAATGGTATAGCATATAGAACTACCCAAGTGACCGGCATTGTTCTCCATACCTTATATATGTTATTTAATGTAATACTCACAACAGTTCTGTTGCCCTCATTTTACAGATGAGGAAACTGTGGCATAAAGAGGTTAAATAACTTTCTTGAGGTCATACAGCTAGGTATTTGAACCTAGGCAGTATTATTATCCTTTGCTTGATGGTTTGTGTTTTAGCTTCTGATCTTTGATATGCTCTGACTGCAGTTAGCCTGTTCATAAAGTAGGAGTGAAAGCCTCTGCCTGGCAAGCCATAGTGTGTTCTTCCATATAGAGTTCCTCCCTGACTAACCGCTCTCCAGGGTCAGTGTTTTCCTTGGAAGGGAAATCTAGGAGGGCCACACCAACGACAGGCAGCAGCAGCTTGTTTTCTTTCTCATGTCTGACATGACTGTCCTCATGATTTCATAACCAATTCCCCAATACCTCTACTAATGTACTGATTTAGTTTTGCTTGCCTGCCCTCTGCTGATTATGTCTTCTTAGCTTTTGTTTTATTACTCTTTCAGTCTCCTATTTTTCAGAAATTACTTTTACCCACTGTTTGTTTTTCCAAGACTAGGTGGCATTTTTCAGAAATTGATCAATGTTGCCTTTGGTTCTGTGTGTCATTCCAACCTGTTTCAACTTGCCCTCATACTAAGCTGTTATGCAAGAATAGAAAAGCTCTCTGTTCCATTGACAATCCACGGCTCTAGCATTTTAGCATTAGCTCCACAGGGACAGAAATTTTGGCATGTCCACCACTGTATCCCCAGCAGTTAAAAATGGTACCTATCACACAGCATGTAGTCAATAAACATTTGGTGAGTGAATGAGTGAATTTGGATGTAATTCCTTCAGTTTCTTCTAAAGTGAAGGTATCATTTTCATTTTCTTGGTTTAGTGTCACATTTGAAGACGAGGGGCACTGAGGATGAGGAATCAACTGAAAAGTATGAAAATATTGGAAATGCAGAATCTGTGTGGCCAAAAGTGGAAGGTCTTCACAAGGATCATATGCAGGAATCTAAGGTTGGTGAAACTTGTGATTGGGATAGCAAGGTAGAGAATCAGATGGAAAAGCCTGAGGGAAAAAGAATGAAGGAAGACAAAAGTGGCATCAGGGAAAAGATTGGCAAAACCAAGAATACAGCAAATATAAAGACAGAACAGGAAGATGTGGCATCTGAGAAAAGCTTACATCTGAGCTCAAAACATGTTACACACCAGCCTGTCTGTATAGAACAGAAAAGCAGTGAACAAGGCAAATGTGTGGAGAGCATTAATGGAAACTCTCATCCCAGTCTACAGCAGAAAACCAGTGCTATTAAGAAATCACATAAATGTGATGACTGTGGGAAATCCTTCAAATATAATTCCCGACTTGTTCAACATAAAATTATGCACACTGGTGAAAAACGCTATGAGTGTGATGACTGTGGAGGGACTTTCCGGAGCAGCTCGAGCCTTCGAGTCCACAAGCGGATCCATACTGGGGAGAAGCCGTACAAGTGTGAGGAATGTGGGAAAGCCTACATGTCCTACTCCAGCCTTATAAACCACAAAAGCACCCATTCTGGGGAAAAGAACTGTAAGTGCGATGAGTGTGGAAAATCCTTCAATTATAGCTCTGTTTTGGACCAGCATAAAAGGATCCACACTGGGGAGAAGCCCTATGAATGTGGTGAGTGTGGGAAGGCCTTCAGGAACAGTTCTGGTCTCAGAGTCCACAAAAGGATCCACACAGGTGAGAAGCCCTATGAATGTGACATCTGTGGGAAAACCTTCAGTAATAGCTCTGGCCTTAGAGTCCACAAAAGGATTCACACAGGGGAGAAGCCCTATGAATGTGATGAGTGTGGGAAGGCCTTCATTACTTGCAGAACACTTCTAAATCATAAAAGCATCCACTTTGGAGATAAACCTTATAAATGTGATGAGTGTGAGAAATCGTTTAATTATAGCTCTCTCCTCATTCAGCATAAAGTCATCCACACTGGAGAGAAACCTTATGAATGTGATGAATGTGGGAAGGCCTTCAGGAACAGCTCAGGCCTTATAGTGCATAAAAGGATCCACACAGGAGAGAAACCTTACAAATGTGATGTCTGTGGCAAAGCATTCAGCTATAGCTCAGGCCTTGCAGTCCATAAAAGCATTCACCCTGGGAAGAAAGCCCATGAATGTAAGGAGTGTGGAAAATCATTCAGTTATAACTCACTTCTTCTTCAGCATAAAACGATTCACACTGGAGAGAGACCTTATGTATGTGATGTGTGTGGAAAAACTTTCAGAAACAATTCAGGACTCAAAGTCCACAGGCGGCTTCACACTGGGGAAAAACCATATAAGTGTGATGTGTGTGGAAAAGCCTATATCTCACGCTCTAGCCTTAAAAACCACAAAGGAATCCATCTTGGGGAGAAGCCCTATAAATGTAGTTATTGTGAGAAATCCTTCAATTACAGCTCTGCCCTTGAACAGCATAAAAGGATTCATACAAGGGAGAAACCCTTTGGGTGTGATGAGTGTGGAAAAGCCTTCAGAAATAATTCAGGCCTTAAAGTACATAAACGAATCCACACTGGGGAGAGACCTTACAAATGTGAAGAATGTGGGAAAGCCTACATCTCACTCTCAAGCCTTATAAATCATAAAAGTGTACACCCTGGGGAAAAGCCCTATAAGTGTGATGAGTGTGAAAAAGCCTTCATCACATACCGAACCCTTATAAATCACAAAAAAATTCATCTTGGGGAGAAGCCCTACAAATGCGATGTGTGTGAGAAATCTTTTAATTACACCTCACTCCTTTCTCAACACAGAAGGGTCCACACTAGAGAGAAACCTTATGAATGTGACAGGTGTGAGAAGGTCTTCAGAAACAACTCAAGCCTTAAAGTGCATAAAAGAATCCATACTGGTGAGAAGCCCTATGAATGTGACGTGTGTGGAAAAGCGTACATCTCACACTCAAGCCTTATTAACCATAAAAGTACCCACCCTGGCAAGACACCCTACACATGTGATGAATGTGGAAAAGCTTTTTTCTCAAGCAGAACTCTTATAAGCCATAAAAGAGTCCATCTTGGGGAGAAACCCTTCAAATGTGTTGAGTGTGGGAAATCTTTTAGTTACAGCTCTCTCCTTTCTCAACACAAGAGGATCCATACAGGGGAAAAACCCTATGTGTGCGATAGGTGTGGGAAGGCATTCAGGAACAGCTCAGGCCTCACAGTGCATAGAAGGATCCACACAGGTGAGAAACCCTATAGATGCGATGAGTGTGGGAAGGCATACATTTCACACTCAAGTCTTATCAACCATAAAGGTGTCCACAGTGGGCAGCAGCCGTATAATTGTGAGTGTGGGAAATCCTTCAATTACAGATCAGTCCTTGACCAACACAAAAGGATCCACACTGGAAAGAAGCCATACCAATGTAACGAGTGTGGGAAGGCTTTCAATATCAGATCGAATCTCACCAAGCATAAAAGAACCCATATTGGGGAGGAATCTTTAAATGTGACAAATATGGGAAGTCATAGTAGTGCATCACAGAAGAGAACTCATGAGGGAGGGAATGCTCTGGATGGGACCAGGATGAGCATGTCTCTGTAGGAGGCAGAGCTTACCTAGTATTAGAGAACCCAAATGGAAGAAAAATCTTATGAGTATAAGAGTGTCTGAGGTCCTAGTTCGTACTGGGGATAAGACCTATCAAAGTTATGGAGTATGAGAAAACCTTCAAAATAAGTAGATATTTCTGGACATAAAAAACAGATGAGAAAAAGACTTCAATTAGAAGTCTCATAGTCACCATCAGAAAGTTCATATTTGGGTAAATTATGTGAATAGAAATGTAGGAAATTCAGGTATAGCTTTGAATTCCAGTTATCCATTGGTCAGTGGAAAAGATCCAAGAAGGACCTCCAGTAGGCAAATTGAGGGAGAGGCGGGCTTCAGGGAATATAAATTAATATCATAGTGATCATGAAGAATAACTTTGATTTAACTGATTTGCGGGGAGTGATGACAACTTCTGAAACAAAATTTGGATTTCATTGTAGGAAATGTAAAAAGTGTAGACTTATAAATCTAACAGGAGATAGGAGAGAGTCACTCATAAATAAATTCAAGTTGATTGGACTGTTGTAATGTTGTGATATACATTATTGAATGGGTGAAAGTTTAATATTTTTCAAATGAACCCTCTCAATGAATGATGAATGTGTGATAAGTGAAAACCTCACACGTTAGCTACAAATGAAGAGTTCTACCACGGACAGAAATTCAGCACATTCAATAACTAATGGAACACATCTTCAACATGAATTTGTACACAAAAAGAATTGATTCAGGGATTCCTATGAATAGGAATGATGAGAAGGAGAGCATTTTATTGCAAGAGCTAAAAAGCTAAGTAGCTACCAGTAATGGAGGAATAGGAAATTCATGCTTCTTAACAATCCTGTTAAATGTTTGATTGTGTTATTGTAAAGATTTCATGCACTGCGTGTGTGTATTGTCTGTTGTAAAATGTTGTGAATACTTTATTCAGGGCTCACTCTCGGCCATGAAGAGCCAGATAGTTGTGGCAAGGTAAGGTGAAACTCCAATAAAGGAATTCTTCAAAAGTAAACAGGCTGTGACATACTTTAGGTGGAGTATCATACAGAGAGAGCCATTTGTTTGTCTTATCTTTGGGGGGTAAGTTATACCAGATCCAAACCAAGGAGTGCCCAGGGGACTCATCCCACAGGGCTAGTAGCTCACATTTCATGAGAAATTAGGTTGTGCCTCCACCAGGAGAAGTGCACATTGGATTAATCCTCATACTAGGGCTGGATCATAACCCCTGGGAGTGGACAGGCTGTGTGAGTGATGAGTCACAACATAGAAACAGTTCTCTTGGGAACAGGTAGAATTTAACAAAATATTGTTAACTATGTATAAGACTATCAACTAGGTAACTCAAAGAGTGAAAAGCGAGTCTTCTGAGAATTAAGTAACCTGTCTGAGAATACTCCAGGTGGGGCTTATCAATAGAGACTGAGTTGTAAGTCAGGTCTCCCCGGCTCCAAAATCCACTGTTCACAAGAGAATAGTCTGTGGTCAGATAGTTTTCTGATTCTCTCTAGGATTCCTGTTTCCATACATACAGTTTCCATGCCTCTCTTTAGAAGTATTTCTTTCACTTTGCCTCCAAACAAGGTAAGTTTTGATGGAGGAGGGTGGAGGTGGGGGAGGGATGGTTGTAGAAAAGGGAGAGGGAAAGAGCATTTCTGCCACTTAATTCCACTTTGAAATGTCATGACCACACTTGGTCTTTGTTCTTCTCTACATGCAGCACTGGCAAACCTGACCCTATCCACAGACTTGGATTAGTTTATTCAGCAAATACTTGTTGAGAATCTGCTAGGCGCATCCATTGTCCTAGGTACTAGGAAGCAGGAGTAGATAGAGGAGAGAGACCACAGCAAAGCCACCCTAATGGTTGCTGAACTAAACTGGGGGCTTTCCAAGGAAAGTGCCTTCCACCTACTGGGAAGGGAGGCACCGATGACATCTGAGCAGGATGTTGAGTTGGGTCCTTCTAAGAGAAGAATGGGAAAAATAGGATGGCCTGATCAAAGGGAGCATTGGAAATGCTCATGCATTGTCCAGAGTGGCCAGTCCCTGGCAGTTCTGGTGTATAGTGGGCAGAAAGGAAAGAGGCCATGGAGTATTGATTCCCAGTAGTCACTGAGCATCGACCAATCTTTTCATTGGCTGAATATAGGGCCAGCTCTAACTGTTTTAGATGATCAGGTTACTTAAGGTTTCCATGTGGCCAGGGCTGTTGGTGTGCCTGTGGCTTGAAGTCCCCAATCCCCTCACATACACACATCTACATGAGCTCCACCTGGACCTAATGCATCACCTACTTTTGAAAAAGACACAGGTTAAATAACAAGGGAGAAGACAGCTACCACAGGAATGGGGATTCTGAGTGCCCCAGCTCACTGAGCACCAGGATATGTTCCTACTACAGCCTCCATTGACTTGGACACATGGAAAATGGGCCCACGGTCTACCTAGGGCCAGATATGTGCTGCTTGGACTGATCCCAGATGAGGAGGGGTCTTCAGGTCTCCAGCCACTCCAGGCAGACTGTGAAGAACAGATCCAGTGAGCTGGTGCAGCTGCACCTGTTCAAGCCCACCTCAGGACCTGAGCTGGTTTAGGGACCACCAGCCACCACCACCTCCCAGAGGACGTCTGACATGCAAGAAGAAAAAGTAAAATTGCCAAGGTGTAGGTAAATTGAAACGCTGTTTTTTAAAATGCCATGTCTAATTCTCAAGGCTAAAAGATAAATAGAATTGGAATATTGGACAATAGGTAAATTGGAAGCTGGGACATCTGTGTGAAAGCAGGCTAAAGTGCTTGTATTATTTAGGAGGAGGGTGAAGATGCTGTTTAACTCTAGATTTTATTGAGTTAAATATGGTAAAATGTCATGGGCAAGCACTAAAAGGATAGAAATAAAGTATATAAATCTAAAAATCTGGACTGGAAAATCTCAAAGTCTAGAAAAGAAAAAATGATATTGAAAAGGTGAGACAGTACTTTGTTTCTGGTGAAGGTAGTCTAGGTTCTTTGGATCAGTTTCCCACCAAAAACATTGGAAAAGACAGTTTTGGGTTTTTTTTTTTAATTAATTTATTTATTTATTTTTGGCTGTGTTGGGTCTGCGTTTCTGTGTGCGGGCTTTCTCCAGTTGCGGAGAGCGGGGGCCACTCTTCATTGCGGTGCGCGGGCCTCTCACCGTCGCGGCCTCTCCCGCTGCAGAGCACAGGCTCCAGATGCACAGGCTCAGTAGTTGTGGCTCACGGGCTTAGTTGCTCCAGGGCATGTGGGATCTTCCCAGACCAGGGCTCGAACCCGTGTCCCCTGCATTGGCAGGCAGATTCTTAACCACTGCACCACCAGGGAAGCCCAAAAAGGCAGTTTTTTAAAATGCAGGTGGTGTGCCCTCCCTTCCCCTTAAAAGAGCATGGAGGCTGAAAAGACTGCAGTTTAAACAGGTAGGGCTGTTTTAAGATGGGACCTCGTCATCAGAGGTGAACACCAAAGCAGCTTAGGCTGCAGACTTTGCTGATGATGCCGAGTTAGGCACCACTTCACCAGCCCCAGAGAGTGAGAGAGAGAGAAGGATGATAGGGCCAGGTTCACCCAAGGTGATGAATGTTATAGATGACTTTTCTAAAGTTAAACTGGGTTCCCAAAGTACTACACCCTCAGGACAAGAAAAACCAAATCTAGACCCATCCCCCTCCCTACCCCCAGGGTACTTTAGATACTGACCTCGTTACTGAGCATAGCAATAGGATTGAAGAAAAAGAGAAAAGAGAACATCCTGACAAATTGTGGTCCCTGACCAAACCTTACAACCCAGGTAAACACAACCTGAGGCCTGGCAGAAGCAAATAAAACTTCTTCAGAAGAGGACTCCTTCAATTTAGACCTCAGGTAACATAATTTTTCAGAGGAAATAGTCAGCAAACAGTCAAAGATAATCAGGCATATAAGGAAAAAAGGCAACATGACTGGAAACCAGCAGAAAAACAGACCCACATAAAAGTCACATTAGAATTATTGGGTGCGTTTGTGAAAACGACTGCTTAAAATATTTAAAGATGTATTTGGCAACAGATTGTGAAACAGTAGGAATGAGAATTGGTGAGCCGAAAGATAGGTTTGAAGTAGTTATCCAGAATGCAGCATGGAGATAGAGAAATACGGGAAAACACAGAAAGATGGGATGGTCTCACTAGGAAGTTTTAACATATATTTAACCACAGTCTTAGAAGGCAAAGACGGAAGAAAAGGGACAAAGGTAATTGGGCTGAGGATATTCCAGAACTGATGAAAAATAACAGGTCTATAGATTTAAAAGCTGAAAGAATACAAATTAGGATAAATTTACAAAGTCATATCTATGTGCATCATAGTGCAACTGCAGGAAATCAAAGAAAAAAATTAACAGCCAAAGATTTAAAAATTACCTTCAAAGGAACAGACTTCTCAACAGCAACAATGGAAACCAAATGAGTGGAATGAAAATGTCAGTATAAAGGTAGAAAATAACTGTCAACCTAGAATTTTATACCAGATGAAGATATCTGTTATGAATGAGGACAAAATAATCACATTTTAAGACAATTTGTTTCGTTCATTCCCTGCTGACCCTCACTAAAGGAAATTTTAAAGAATGCACTTTAATATAGAAGGAAACTGATCCCAGGTGGGGTTTTGAGATGCAAAAAGAAATGAAGAGAAAAACAGGTGAGCAAATGTAACATTTTATACCAAACAATAAAAATGTAGAGTTGTTAAGATAGGCTTAAAATACCAGACAAGACTGATAAGTAAGTCAAGAGAGAGTAAAAAGGATGGAGGTATTAGGGTGAAGGTTTTGGTTACTCTCGTGAATATTGTAAAATCTAGAGGAATCATAAAAATACAACATTTGATTCCAATACTAGTAGAAAATTTTAAGCAAAGAGGTAAATTTAAAAAGAGGGGTGAGACCAAAAAAAGATGGTAAATCTTCCCAAAAATACCAATATTTACATTTAATTTAATTTCACTAAATGACAAAGATTGTCAGTGTCTGTTCGGGCTGCTATAACAAAGTACCACAGACTGTGTGGCTTTTAAACCACAAAAATGTAATTCTCAAGTTTTGGAGGCTGGAAGTCCAGAGTGATTGGAGATCCACATTGTTGGGTGAAGGCTTTCTTCAGGGTTGCAGACTTCTTGTTGCATCCTCCCATGGCAGAAGGGGCTGGGGAGTCATGTGGGGTCTCTTATAAGAACACTAGTCCCGGGGCTTCCCTGGTGGTGCAGTGGTTGAGAATCCGCCTGCCAATGTAGGGGACACGGGTTCGAGCCCTGGTCTGGGAAGATCCCACATGCCGCGGAGCGGCTGGGCCCGTGAGCCATAATTACTGAGCCTGCGCGTCTGGAGCCTGTGCTCCGCAGCAAGAGAGGCCGCGATAGTAAGAGGCCCGCGCACCGCGATGAAGAGTGGCCCCCGCTTGCCGCAACTAGAGAAAGCCCTCGCACAGAAACGAAGACCCACCACAGCCATAAAAAAAAAAAAACACACACTAGTCCCATTCATGAGGGCCCCACCCTGATGACCTAATCACCCCCAAAGGCCCCCCACCTCCTAACACCATTACACTGTGTATTAGGATTCCAACCTGTGAATTTGGGGGAAACACAAACATATAGACCCTAGCACATAGGGTGAAAGTACAAAACCCCACTATGTTGCTGCTTACAAAAGACTCAAATATAAGGACACAAAGTCCGAAAGTAAAAGAATGGAAAGAAGTTATATGAAGCCAATAGAAAACTGGTGTAGCTCTACTAATATTAGATGGAACAGAGACTTCAAGGCACAAACCATTCCTAGAAATAAAGGGAGGTGTTATATTAAGACAGAAGTTTCAGGGAAGAAAAAACACTGGGAAGATAGAACAGTTATAAGTTAGTATCTACCTAATAAATATGCAGAACTCAAAGGAGAAATATAAAATCCACAATCATGATGAGAGATTTTTTTTTCGCCTCTCTTTAGTTAATAGGACAAGCAGACTAAAAATTGGTAGAGACACAGATTTAAACAATAAGATTAACAAACATTCTAACGCATATGCATGGAACATTACACCAGTGTATCAAGGATGCATATTTTTTGTCAAGAACACATGAAACATTTTCAAAAATTGATCTACACAATGGCATGTGTCAATTATATTCCAATAAAGCTGGGGGTGGGGTGGGGTTGACATATATGCTGGACCATAAAGTAAATCTCAACAAAATTTGAATAATTGAAATTAAATTAGAAAGTAATAATAAAAAATACCTAGAACATGTCTATTATATTCAGAAATTTACAAATACACTTTAAAATCATGGTTCAAAGAAGAAAGTATTTTCAACTGAATGACAATGAAAATACTACATATCAAAACCAGAGGGATATTGCTTAGGCAGTGCTTAGAGAGAAAGTTACAGCCTAGAAAGATAGTTCAGAAAATCAGAAAACCTGGTAATCACCAAAGCAACATCTCAAAAAGTAGAACAATCAAAATAAATCCTAACAAAAGGTAAAATAAGGAAGTAATAAAGAGCAGAAAAAAACAAAATAGAAAAATGTAGAGAACAGAGCCAAATGTCTGTTTCAAATCTGGTGAGACTGATGAAGAAAAAAAGAGAAAGCGTGAATAACCAAAGTCAGGAATAAAAGGGGGGAATGCAGAGAACTGTAAATTTTTCTTCTCTGAACATACACTGACCTCCTTGCTCTCTGCTATTCTGAGAGAATAGCTCACTCCTAAATTCCTGAGTCAACCATTCCGGGAACAGGATGTAACAGGCACAATGAGCCAAATCAGGAAGAAAAACTAATTTCTGTAAGATTGCAATACCGACCTGACCAAAACCCACCAAAATCGCAGTGTTCAGTGCTGCTTTTGTTTCTTTCCCCTATAAAACCGCTTTCATTCCTCAAGTTTGACGAGACATTCCCTTTAAAATTACCTGTTGCAACAGTTTGAATAAATTCCCTTTTAGTTGAAGTCTCAGCGAATTTCTAAAGTTTTATGTTACAAATGCTACAGACATTAAAACAATAAGATGTTATGTCACAATTTTTTGCCAATAAATTAGAAATTTTATGTGAACTGAGAAAATTCCTAGGGAGGAGAAAAACTTAACCAAAACTTACTAAAGGTCTCACAGCTTATGGATTTGGGGAGTGTGGCAAAGACTCTGAAACGAGTTCAGTTTGTATGGAATTCACAGGAGGAGCAAGCGGAGGGAGGAGCAATAAAACAGGAAGGGAAAACCTTAATAAACAGTGAGTTTAGAAAAGGCTTCCATAGGAGTGTGCTCTCTATTTCTAGCAAATTTGTCGGAAAGTGAAAGCCTGAAAAATAATTTCATCTTGGTTTATGTACAGAGACACTAAGGGTGAAATGGTACTGAATACCAGTCATGCAATGCAAGGAACTTTTCCCTCATGAGATTCAAAACTGAGAAATGGTCACCTGAGGATCAGTTAGCTGAGGACAGACAGTGGGGACGTGAAGTCTGCATCAGGAACTTAAGGTTTCCCAGGGAATTCCCTGGGAGGTCTCTCCATGCCTCTTCCCCAGATTCAGCTGAGGGCCCCGGCTGGAGACATGCAGAAGGAAGTCAGAATACTTAACTCGATTCTTCTTTCCATTGAGTGTTCCCATTTAGACCTGGCAGTTCTTCTCAGGCTATGAATAGTATCAGTTATACTCAGGAAGGAGTTTATGTGAATCCCATGTAGAGAGGTGACAAAGTGTAGTAGCCAAGAGAACAGTCTTTCCGCCATGAAGCCTGGGTTCAAATAAGGACTCTTTCACTTATTCCCGGATGACTTTAGACAAGTAACTAAACCCTCTGTTTTTTGCTTGTGTGTCCTCATCTACCTCTTGTTGGGATAATAATAGTAACAACCTCAGAGGTTGTAATGAAGGTTGGAAAAGTTAGTGTTATTAGAGCCCTTAGAAGTGTGCCTGGACTGAGAAGCATTTGTAGAAGGGTGTGGGAAGTAAGTCTGGCAGTGTGGTGGCGCCTGTCCAAGGACTCGAACATCTGGACACTCAGGCAATGGAATGTAGGCCCTTCCTCAAGCCAAGAAAGTCCTCCAAGGACCACCCTACACAGTATTTGAGAAAAAAAATTTTCTTGCATAAGTTTACTCAGTGGTATCTTGCTTCTAAGCAAGCAATCCACTGTTTCTAAGCAAACATGCTTTGTCTTTTTTATTCTGGAAAGGGGTCAACAGGAGGAGCCTCCAGCTCTAGTCCAGTGATTAAGAGTATGGGTGGGTCAAGGGCTGCTTCACACTTTCCTTGCTGGCTAGGCAGCCTGCCCACTCATGTTGTGCACATTTTGCTCCCCACTTCCTCCCCACCTCTATGTTTTCTTGGCAATAGATGTGCTGGCGATTACTGAAGTAAGGGTTGGTGAGAGCCAGGCTTCCACCATCTTAACCATGGGGTAAGTGTTCCTTAAGTTCTCAAAGAATAAAAGGAGGCCCTGGGATGGGCAGGAGAAGTTCCTCTGGTCTTGGATGCAAACCTTAGGGCCAGTATTTCAGTGAATGCAATGATTATGTCTATAATTTCCCCATCTGTAAAATGAGGGAAAAGACCCAACTCACAAGGTTGCTTTGAGGATTAATGAAAAAGCACTTGGTATTTTTGTAAAACTTCATACGAACAATATTGTCAAGTTGACTAATGATCTATCCCATTTTTTTAAAGTTAAAGGAAGGTAATAATGAAGATGAGAGCAAAAATCAATGAAACAGAAAGCAACACAACAGAGAGGATCAAAAGTCAAGGTTGGTACTTTAAAAAGAGAATTAAAATTCATAGACCTCTGGTGTGATAAGAAAGAACAGAAAGCACAGATAATTACAACAGATCCCATAGGTTATTTAGAAGTATATTTTTAATTTCTAAACATATAGGGACTTTTTAGTTATATTTTTTGTTATAACAGTGTGGTCAGAAATCATACTCTATATGATTGCTGTCCACTGAAGTTTGTTGAGATTTGTTTATGGCCCAGCATGTATTTGACCTTAGTGAAGGTTCCACGGGCAATGGAAAAGAACATGTGTTCTGCAAATGCTGGGTGCAGTCACCTAGATAAAGACATTAGATCAATTTTGTAATGTATTGTTCAGATCTTCTCTGCTCCTTATGAATTTTTATCTGCTTGTTCTATTGATTAATGAGATAATTGTTGAGTTATCCATTTCTATTTATAGTTCTGTGAATTTTGCTTTATATATTTGAAGTCATGTTATTAGGTGCATGCAAATACAGAATTTTTATATCTTCCTGGTGTATTGAAACTTTAAGAAGTAAAACTCTGTCTGTAGTAATGCCTTTGGCTTATTTAGGCTATTTTTTTTTTCTGGTATTAATAACATCAGCTTCTTTTGATTATTGTTACCTGGCATAGCTCTTTCCATCCTTTCACTTTCAACCTTTCTGTGTCCTTATTTTAAATGTGCCTCTTGGAAATAGCATATAGTTGTTGTTGTTTTAAGTTTGATAACTTTTTTTAACAAGAGCATTAGGTCTTTAGTATACAACTTCTGTTATGTTTTGGTTTTAATCTTATTCACTGATTTTATTTATCCCACATAATCTTAAGTCCTGTTATCTCTTTTCTTGCTTTCTTTCAGGTTGGATTAGAATTATTCTATTAGAATTCTATCACAATTATTCTGTTATTCTATTTTTTCCTCTGTTGATTTGGAAGTTGTACACTTTTTCTGTTCTTTTAATGGGCAAGGAATTAAAAGATCCATTCTTGACTTATCAAAGCCTAGTGATAATTGATACTCTCATCTTCATCCTAGACAATGCAAGGATCTTAGAATACTTTAACTATTTATCTCATCTTATATGCTATTGTTTTTGTGAATTTTAATTATGTATGTATAAATGTATAGATATGTATTAAAATACATTATTATTATTTTCTACACCAAATATTTATTTAGATTTATCCATGTATTTACTGTTATAATTACTTTCCATTGCTCTTCATTCTTCTCTCCCTCCCTAACCTTCCTTGTGCGGTCATTTTCCTTGTGTCTGAAAAACATTCTTTAGAACGTTCTGTCCTGTTAGAGGTAGAACCTTCCAACTTTTGTTTGCCTAAAAACAGCTTATTCCACTTTTGTTCTTTTTTTTTTTTTTTTGGAATTGAATAATGCCATTTATTATTTTTTTTTATTAATTAATTTGGCTGTGTTGGGTCTTAGTTGTGGCATGCAGGATCTTTCGTTGTGGCACACGGGCTTCTCTCTAGTTGTGCCACATGGGCTCCAGAGCATGCTAGCTCAGCAGTTGTTGCACGCGGGCTTAGTTGCCCTGCATCATGTGGGATCTTAGTTACCCAACCAGGGATCGAACCCACGTCCCCTGCATTGGAAGGCAGATTCTTAACCACTGGACCACCAAGGAAGCCCCCCACCTTCGTTCTTAACAGATATTTTTTCTAGGAATAGAATTCTAGGTTGAGCATCACATTCTTTTGTCACATTGGAGGCATCAAGCCACCAATTTCTGACTTCTGCTCTAGCTGGTGAGCAGTCAGCTGTTCATCTGCCTGTTTAATATGTTCTATTGTTAATGGCTTCTTTAAGATTTTTTCTCTGTCTTTAGTTTATTCCAGTTTTACTATGATATGTTTAGGTGTGGATTACCTTTTTAGTAAGTAATCCTGCTTGGGATTCTTAGGGCTGTTAAATTTGTAGATATGTATCTTTCTTCAGTTTTGGTAAATTTTCAGCCATTGTGTGCTTGAATATTAGTTCTATACCATTATCTTTCTCTTTCCTTCTGGGACTCCAAATAAAGGTATGTTAGACCTTCTCACTGTATCTCTTATGCCTCTTAATCTCTCATTTCCATCCCTTTGTCCCCTCACTCCCTACCCAGGCTTCATTCTGGATATAACTTATCTTCCAGTTCACTGTATAATCTGCTATTAAATATATACTCTATTTTTCAGTTATGGACTTTCCATCTGCCTCCTTTCTTATAATTTGCCAAATTCTCAAATTTGTCTTTTATTTCCTTGAGCATTGTTATTTTAAAAGCTGTATCTGTATCAGCTTTCTCTGATCCCTGAGTATGTCACCAATACCTTGCATTAGATTCCCTCCATCCAAATACTTAGAGTGGTTTATATGTTCCTGGTTGGAACCTGACTGTCACACTGCTATCTGCCAAGCTCTCAGCCCTGCACCTTATAACTTTCTACAGAATTCTTTCACAGCCTTTCCTTAGACTTTTTAAATCTTTTAGCAAAAGGGAACTTGGTTCAAGACCTTTAGAAGTTGTGGTCCAAGTAACTCACTGCATATTTTATACCATAATTTATTTAACCAGTCACCTAATGATAAACACTTCAGTTGTTTCCAGTTTTTTCTAGTATAAACAGTGCTGCAATAAAATATACTTCCTTACCCTCAGCAGAATTGCTAAGAAAAATTTGCTTTTAAATTTTTGATAGATATTGTAAAATTGCCTTCCAAAAATATTACAACTTATAATTCCAGTCATGGTGTGTGAAACTTTCTGTTTCCCATACCTTCACCAACACTAGGTGTTACACACGTTTTTCACCTTTGCCAAGCTGATATTTGACAAATGGTATCATGCTGGGTTGTTTTTTATTTTCAAAATTAAAAAAAAATCTTGAAATAGTCTCAAAGAAAAATGGAAATTATAGTTTAAAACTGTTTTTTTCCCTGAATCATTTAAGAATTAAGTTCCTCATTAATCAAACATCAAACAAGGCACCTCATTACATCTGAATACTTTTAGTGTATATTTCCTACAAGCAAGGACTTCCTACATCACCACCACACAACCATCAAAATCAGGAAATTAACACGGATTCATTACTATGAATGCTCTGACTCCATCCAGATTTCTTTAATTGTTCCAATAATGTCCTTTGGAATAAAAAGATCCAGTTTAGAATTGTGCATTGCTAATTCATTTTTGCTTCTTTGTAGTTTCTTTCGATCTAGAATAGAGCCTTAGTCCTATTCTCAAACTTGAGCAAGTGTCAGAATCACATGGATGGCTTGTTAAACACAGACTGCTGGGTCCCAGAGTTTCTGATTCAGCAGGTCTGGGTTGGCTGAGAATTTGCATTTCTATTAGTTCTTAGGAGAGGCAGATTCTGTTGGTCTGGGGACCACATTTGGAGAACTGCTGTTCTAGAACCTCTCCACATTAAAGTCCTCCACCCCTGACTTGTCCCCGAGAGTTCACGAGGCAGTCAATAGGCTTGTGCATAAGGTGGAAAGTCAACACATAGTCTTGTCTTCTTAAAATTTAAAATAATGCTTCATACCATTAATAGGTACTTCTTTAAAAAAGGAATTACCAAATTTGGTTGTATTAGTTTCCACTTGCTGCTGTAACAAATCTCCAAAATTTGGTGGCTTAAAACAATATAAATGTATTATCTTAGAGTTCTGGAAATCAGAAGTCTGAAATGGGTCTGAAATCTGAAATTGTGCTAAAATCAAGGTATCAGCAGGAGTTGCATTCTTTTTGGAGGCTTTAGAGGAGAATCCATTCCTTGCCTTTTTTAGCTTCTACAGGCTGCCTGAGTTCCTTAGCTCATGGCCCCCTTCCATCTTCAAAGCAAACGATGGCCAGACAAGTCTTTCTCATGCTGCATCACTCTGATACTGACTAACTCTCCTGCCTCCCTCTTTCACTTATAAGGACCCTTGTGATTACACTGGACCCAGGGGGATAATGCAGAATAACTACCTCATTTCAAGGTCCTAAACATCTGCAAAGTCCCTTTGCCATGTAAGGTAACATATTCACAGGTTCTAAGGATTAGGATGTGGACATCTTTGGGGTCCATTTTTCTGCCTACCACAGTGGTGAAAACCACTAGCTGTGTATCAAACTCTGTTCTCTCCTGTGGGCACACAGCTAGACTAACATCTTCCAGCCCTTTTTATAGTTGGTTGAGGACACATGACTAAGATCCCTCCAAAGGAATGTGAACAGAAATGTGTGTTCCTTCCATGCCAGGTCCATGAGAACTTCCTTTGCATGCTCTGCATGTTCTTCCCATTTTCTCTAGACCTTAGAGGATGATGGAGCCTGTGTGCCTAAATGATCACCAAGAGGGGAACTAACCACTGACCTGAATACCCATCCTGGACTGCTAAGGGTGCAAGAATTAAATTTCTATAGCATAGAGACTACCCTGTAAAGCCATTGTATTTTGAGTCTACTTGTTATAGAACTTAGTCAGTCCTAACTAATACACTAACAAATGAGCATATTTCTTTTTTTTTTTTTTGAATTTTATTTTATTATTTTTTATACAGCTGGTTCTTATTAGTTATCTATATTATACATATTAGTCTATATATGTCAATCCCAATCTCCCAGTTCATCCCACCACCAGAGAATATTTCTTGATTCTCAATGCCCATTTTTCATAAGACCTAACCTCCTATTTCCCTAAGAAGACTGAGGTCATCTGAAATAGGCAAACACAATTTTTCACCTCTCCCCTTAAAACATTTATCGTGCAACAGGTACAGGGCAGGTACACTACCAAGATCTGTGATGCCTGCTTTTTTTTGTCTCTTTGAGCATACTTTACGTTCTTTCTTGTTGCCTTTTCTAAACCAGGTCCCCTTCCTTCAACTTTACTCCCCTCCCCACCTTCTCAACTTTCTCCTCTCCACTGGCTCCCTGGCTTCCACTTTCAAACATGCTGGCTTTGACCCCAGTGTTAAATCAGCCTTCCTTTACTCTGTTGTACCCTGAAATACTTCTCTTTTCATGTGCTTCCTTGCACTGTCAGACTTCAGGGAAGAGTGGATGACAGCTGGGACCTCACTTTTCTCCCGCTCTACACCTCTTTTCCACCATTCAATCAGGTTTCCACATCTGCTTATCTAACTGAAATTTCCTGAGCCCCTCCTTGGTGCTAGGGATGAGGAAAGAGTGAGAGGGTTGCTACCCTTATGCTGTTTCATTCCAGTATGTAAAAGCATTAGATGGTCATGACAATGACAGGGAGACAAGTAAGCAATGGTGGTAGAAATGATAGAAATCCAGAGGTAGGAGGGAGTGGAGACTGACCTGGTTTGGAGGCTCAGGGAAGGACAAAATGAAGAGGCAGTGTTCAAGCTGACAGATGAGGGCTGATGGCTGAGGTTGAGTAGGTGTTAGCCAAGCAAAGGAGGAGGGAGAAATTTACAGGTAGATGGACGCACAGCTAGAGAAAGACTGACTTTGGAAGGCACCAGCAAGCACACATGGTAATTGGGGTCAAGGACAGGTGTGAAAGAGAGAAGGAGAGTGCTCTGGGGACGGGGTAGGGGGTGGGGGCTAGGAGCTGGTGGTGGGGTAAGGAGAGGAGTTGTTAGGGAGCAAAATGAGGCATGGGGGGTTTGGGGGGTGCTCCTGAAGTCATAGCTCAGACCCCAATCCCTGCCCCTGCACTTTCGGAGCCTCCAGAAGTGCAATCCAGACCACCCTGCTCCCTGCTCCACAGCTCTAGGAAGCAGGGGACTCAGATTTTGACTAAAGGCCCATTCTAGCTTATCAAACCATGAGAGAAACCAAGAAGGAGGATGAGAACTGCGGCTCCTTTTCTCCTAGCTTGTTCTCCAATGATTTTTCCCCTGGCTGCCCTGTCTCCTGCAGAGAAGAGGGCCTGCATGTGCGGGGCTGCTAGCCAGGAAGCCCTGGATCTGATTCGCTCTCCTGAGGGCCTAAGCGCCAAGCTATCCTGGGGCTGCCCCACAGGGATCCCAGATACGGGAGTGAGGAGGAGGGTGAGCACTGCGGAAGAGCGCTTGGCGCATAACGACCCCACCCGTATCCTGCATTTAGCTACAAACACCAGCATAGTTTTTAACAGCTCAAGGCCATGTCCCTGAGGATGACTACTCCAGCCCCCTGAAGTCCCTGCCTGGGAAAACTCAAAAGAATGTTCTGTTTGTTCCAGCCAACACTTGAAGATAGGGTCCCTGTCTCCCAGTCTCTGTAGGAGGGTAGGAGCCTAGCTTCCATAACTGTCAGCTAGCAAATCCCAATAGCTTAATCACGCTTTTTGTTTGTTTCCATTTCCCTAACTCTGCTCCCACCCTTCCTCATTTCCTCCTCCCTCCTCCCTCATTCTCCCTTTAAAATGCCCAGTTTTACACAAATTGAAGTAGAGTTTAGTTTACACTGGGCCCTCTTCCCTATTGCAATAGTTATCGAATAAAATCTGTCCTTACTGCTTTGATTAGCATCTAGCTTTATCTTTGACAGCTGGAAAGTAGTATTTCACCCACCTCCCCCATCACCACCAATTAGGATGGTGATCGATGCTTTAAGTGAGATCTTAAATGAAGGTAGTTTAGACAAGATGAAGGTCTGAAACAGCAGCTCAGAGCTGCTATGGTGGCTCTGCAATCTTCAGGGACTCAGGCTCCCATTATCTTGTTACTCAGCCTTCTCTTGTGCTGATTCCTTCCTGTGGGCCAAGGAGGCTACCCCAGATCCAGCCATCTGATCTGCTTTCCAGTCAGCAGGAGTTGGAGGAGCAGGATGTGACAGGCACACTTGGCTCAAGGGGAGATCAGCATTTGCCTTGAGGGGAGTCCTGGAAATGGGGTGGGGGCAGCCATGAGACCTGACAAATACCATTCTCATGTCAGAAGAAGAGCCAGATATGGGGATAACTAGCCCCCCCTCCCGTCCCACCTCACCTAGTACCTCTGAGGACAGTGGGTGAAGGGGGACTTTGGTGGTAATTACTGGGGGAGAGTGAAGATGTAGCACATCCACTGTGAAGACATTTCATAAGGAAACCCAGTAACTGCCCTTGAAGCAAAATGGAATTTTTCAATCTTGGTATTCTTATTTTCTCCTGAGGTTGAGAACTGTTAGGTATGAGTGGGGAAGAGAGATTGCGTGGGGGGAGGGTGGGAAAGCAGATGAACTTCCTATGTGAGGAGGTGGAGCCTGGCTTTGGACAGTATCACCACTCACCTCAGATTCCCCTGACTGAGTCAGAATGGCCATGGCCAGGGGTTCAGGCATAGTTCCAAGTTGTAACAAGTGCTTTCGGCTGAGTCACCTCACTGATTTGAGCGTCTCTCTTCTTTTTAAGCAGAAAAACTGATTTCTCAGATAGAAATTTAGATAGAAACCTCAAATAGGTGATAGGGGATCTTCTCAGGTAGAGAATAGAAAACTGGGGTGTTGCCCACTGGGTCAGATTCTTATGAAGGATTTGAATAACCTCCAAAGAATTAGGTATGGCAGAGACTCCTAGCTACTCAGAGACACCCAGTCTTGCCTTCTTCCACGTAGTAATCAGATCCCTCCCCGCAGTTTTTGGCAGGGCATGTGCCCAGCTTCCCTTCAAGCTTTTGGACAAAGGGATGTGAGCAGAAATGAAGGACAACTTTCAGGTAGTGTCCTTAAAAAAAAAAGCTTTTTAGCCCTCTGCTTCTTCTGCCCCTTCCACCTGGCTGGGAAAGGGGACAACTGAAGTGGCACTGGAGTGACATCTTGGATCCACAGGTGGATGCCATGTATTGATGATGCCAATGCCAACATTCCTTCCTCAGTACCCAATGACCTTGTGGAGCAGTTCAGCTAGTGCTCTGTACCGTCTACCTGCCCATCTCTGTACTGTTACCTAAAAGAGAAACGGAGGCCTGTCTTGTTAAAGCCAATGTGTTTGGGGTCTTTTTGTACAAGTGGCTTAGCCAGTTGCCTAACTAGAAAACCAAGTCTAAAAGGAGCACTGTTTGATACCCTCTACGTTACTTACTCCAAGCCTTCAGCAACACTCAACTTATGAAAGACCATGTTGCTTGTTATGACACATGTCCCCATGTGGCTTTGGCCCACTTTTAAAGCTTCCTCATTTTCACCCCAATGGAGAAATCTGTAGCCTGGCTGGATGAGAGTATCAGAAAAGTTGGTTTGTCCAATCAGTCAGATGCTAATTTATAAACTGACACAGGAACACAAAGCAAATTAGTAGAAAATATGATTTCTGTTCCTTTTTCTCCTTGCATCATTTCCTGCCAACTCCCACCTTTTCTTTATTCTTATCACTCTTCCTCACTTCTCTTTCCCCTTGGTTTTTCTCTGGAGTGCCTAAATAAGTTGTTCAAACGTGTGCCATTCCATGGGTCATCAATGATGGCTCATGGAAAAGTAGGAAGGCAAAGCATCCAGGACACAGCTGACTGCTGGCAACTCAAGAGCCAGGAGATGGTGAAACCACATGAGAACTATACACTGTAGCAGGGAATTTTCTTCTTGTTGATACACTGCTCAGTTTCAGAAGGAAAACAAAAAGGGTGGAGAGTCACCTGCAAATAAAAAGCATCAGTAAAAATACTGATATGTAGAGTGTTCAATGAACCTTCTTTTCAAATTGAAAACTTAATAATTGTCACCATTTGTCAGGCATAAGTCTAGGTGTCTCACATATATGATCTCTTAATTTTTACAGATCCACTCAAGGTAACCATTCTTATTCCCATTTTACAAATTAGAAAACTTGAGTTCAGATGAGTAAGATTTGGGATTTAAACCCACCTTTGACTTTTCCCCCCCATATCACTCTGCCTCCCACTTTAGATAAGAAATATAAAATGTTAAAAACTAGCCTTGGAAGATGTGATGTTTAAGTTCATGTGTCAGTTTGGCTGGGCCATGGTGCCTAGATATTTGGTTAAACATTATTTTGGATGTTTCTGTCAGAGTCTTTTTGGATGAGATTTACAAATTGATTGACTTTAATATGGGTGGGCCTTGTCCAATCAGCTGAAGGCCTGTATGGAACAGAAAGACTGACCTCCCCTGAGCTAGAAGGAATTGTGCCAGCTGTGAGCCTTTGGACTTGGACTGCAACATCAACTCTTCGCTGCAGCTCTTCAGCCTGCTGGCCCACCCTGCAGATTTTGGGCTTGCCAGCCTCTATAATTGCATGAGCCATTTCCTTAAAATCAATCACTCTCTTCTCCTTTTCTTCCTCCTCCCTCCTCCCCCTCCTCCTCTTCCCCCTCTTCCCCTTCTTCTTCCTCTTCCTCTTCTTCTCCTCCTCCTCCTCTCCCCATCCCCCTCCTCCTCCTTCTCCTTCTTCTTCTTCTTCCTCTCTCTCTCTCTCTCTCTCTCACGCACGATAAGTAGATAGATAGATAGACAGACAGACAGACACATGCTCTTTATTCTGTTTCTCTGGAGAAGCCCAACAAATACGAGGAGGAGAGAGAATTATAAAATGGAGGGAAGAAAACTGTTCTCAGAAATGAATGGTGGTAGATTGCAACCGACAAGAATCAGAGAGAAAGTGAAGGAAGTTGATTTACTGCTGTATGCTGCTCTGAACTGCTTTCCTGCAAATTTCAGGGATTACTCTGAGGATGGCACAGCCACACACATACTCAGGAGGTAAGTGAGCTAATCTAAAAAGGCCGAGGCCAGAGCAGAGTCCTCTCCTAGTTTATAACTATGCATCTGTGGCAGAGTTCCTCTTCCTGGCTTTGTAGGAGGACTACTATTCCCACTTGCCTTTGCAGTTAAGGGTGACCATGTGACTGAGTTCTGGCCAAGGAAATGTGGATGGTGTGATATAAGCTACTTCCTGGCTTGGTGCATAAAAAATTCTGTAATCTTCCAGCTCTCTCTTACACTGTTCCAGAAACCTGGGAAGTTTATATTTCAAAATTAGTTGACTAGAAGATGTAGGAGGGCCACCGGCACCATATTAGACTTTGCATGAGCAAGAAATAGACCTTTAAGCACATTGACTCACTGAGATTTGGGGTTTATTTGTTCCCTTCTCTAGGCTACTCTGTCCTAAGGAAGGCAACATCCGTTAGTCTCTGTCTTGCTTTTGCCCATTGTCACTTCCTCCAAGGCCTAGCACAATGCCTGGCACAGAGAAGACACTCAGTAAATACTTGTTGAATGAATGAATGAATGGTGTACTAGCTAACTATGGTTCTAAGATGCCATAACAGAGATGCAAAAATCCAGCAGTGTAAATGACAATTGTGTAACAGTCCAGAGGTAGGACTGGCAAGACAGCTGTGCCATCTGCCTCTGGGCCAGATGACTGCTGCAGTCCCACCATGCCCCCAGGTGATGGGCAGGGGAAAGACAGGGCATTCCCAATCCTTACAAGGGCAAGGCTGCACACATTGCTTCCCCTCATATCCCTTTGGCCAAAACTTAGTTGCAAGGACACACCAAGCTGCAAGGAAAGCTGAGGTCAATTGAATGATCTGCATGCAATTCTTCCTCTCCTCCCTGCTCTTGGCGATGTTCACCAGGATGGAGAGTACTTCACTACCCCACTGATTTTGGGCTTCGGCCAGAGGCATATGTGGCAGAAGTGACAGTATATCAGTTCTGAGCCAAGGCCTTAAATGGCCCCTTGTGTTTCTGTTCGCCCTTCTGGCACAGCTGCCACCCTACATTGAGAAGAGCCTGCCCCAGGTAGCCATTGGTCCAGAGGATGAGAGACAACTGGAGCAGCCCTAAATCAGTTCATAGCCTGAAGCAGAGATGCCTCTGCTGACCTGAAAGAAAAATAAATGGCTTTTTTGGGAAGCTACTGAGATTTTGGGGTTGCGTATTATGCAACATTAATGCAGCAGAAACCTAATGCTGTGGTCATGAACTCAGCCTTAACTGAAGAGTTCTACTATTAAATAGGGGGAAATGGGCATTATTAGTGTACTATGACCATTCTGTGGGTATAAGAAGGACCCCTCCCTGAATGGAGCAGAAACAGCCTGACCTGTGGGGGACTCCTTTATGAGTCCAGAGCATTGCCTAGCCAGCCTAGTTAGCATGAATATAATGTGAGGTGGCACGCTTTCCTGGGACTCTGTCATGGGTGCAGGCACTGAAGGTCGGCTGACCTGGGGGCAGTCACCTTGGTGAGAGCAGAAGGGGGTGTGGGGGTAGCAATTCTGTCTGGAGGCATCTTGGGAGTGTAAGTTGTGGGTAGGAGGAATGGTGATAATAGAAAACTCTGTCGAAACAAATGCAATAGTCACATTAACAAAAAAAGTTTGGGAGGAGTTTTCCCCATGAGTCAAGAGGTGCTGCTAATAACAGAAGCCTGAAATAACTGTGTATATTACTACATTAGTTAATTCATGTCTATCTGTTGCCAATACAGCTGTAGAGAATGATGCTATTCCTATCTGAATCCTATACAAGATTTGCAATGCATGGAAAAGATAACTGATGCCTCTATCAGATCAATCAAAATTTACGTCTAAAATACATTTTCTCCATGGTGCCTCGGTGCCTCAATACTCACAGTTTGCACCCTGGAAAGGTTTTTCAAAGGAAGCAGCTCTGTACTGCTTGCTGGTTATTCTGCCAACTAAGAATTGAGGTGTGCGTAATGGCATCAAATTTTTTCTCCTTGGGAAATTGCTAGAGACCTGCAAGAGGTAAAAAGCTTTTGAAAGCATAGCAATTTGGGTGTGACTATCCATTTTGAGGTGGATGAATTAATCCCTGATAAAGTATTGGCTGCTTACTGGAAACTGAGGAAAATAAAACAAGGTTTAAAACATTTCTTCAAATGTGAATATATCCTACATTTTACCTAGAATTTTTCGGTATTTATCTCCCGACATTTTATTGTGAAAATTTAAAAACACTTAACAAGTACATTATGCCTTCCATCTAGATACAATGGTTGTTAATGTTTTACCATATTTGCTCTCTCTCCTTCTTCCCTACCCTCCAACCACACATACACCAAGACACATCAGTTTTGAAACTAAGTTGTCAGTATGACATCATGATCCTTAAATACTTCAGCATGAATCTCCTAAGAATTAGGACATTCACCTGTATAACAACAATGCCACTATCACACCTAAGAAAATTAACAATCATTCTACAATCACAACTAATATCCAAGCCATATTTAAATATATATATATATTTTTTATACAGCAGGTTCTTATTAGTCATCCATTTTATACACATCAGTGTATACATGTCAATCCCAATCTCCCAATTCATCACACCACCACCCCCACCATCCGCCGCCGCTTTCCCCCCTTAGTGTCCATACGTTTTTTCTCTACTTCTGTGTCTCAGTTTCTGCTCTGCAAACCGGTTCATCTGTACCATTTTCTAGGTTCCACATATATGCGTTAATATACAGTATTTCTTTTTCTCTTTCTGACTTACTTCACTGTGTATGACAGCCTCTAGGTCCATCCACATCTCTACAAATGACCCAAGTTCGTTCCTTTTTATGGCTAATATTTCTTTGTATATATGTGCCACATCTTCTTTATCCATTCGTCTGTCGATGGGCACATATTTAAATATTTTTAATTGCCCTTAAAGACTTCTGTGCAGTTTTGCCTGTAATCTAGTCAAGGTTTGTGGACTCTGTCTGGAGGTTAACCTAGAAAATCTCCCCCACCTTAACTTCTGTTTGGTTTTGACTTATGACATCGACTTTTGAAGAGTCCAGGCCAGGGATTTATAGAGAGTTGCCCATTCTTCATTTGTCTGATTGTTTCCTGACGGTGTTCTTTAACTTTTTCTTTTATGCCTGTATTGCCCTTAAAATGGAAATTCAGTCTAGAGGCTTGATTAGTTTTGGGTTAAAGGTCATTTGCAAGAATGCTTCAGAGGCATCTCGTGAAGAGGTTCACATGTTGGGTTTTTCTACTACTAGTGATGCTAAAGGTGATGACTGGGTTGAGAAAGTGACCGCCATACTTCCATGGAGAAGCACTGGCCTGGGAACAGAGACTGAGGCAAAGTTTACATGCTAGTGTTTTATGATGGGTACGATCCCATGGGAGCCAAAAAGGGGAAAAAGAACGCAAAAAAGGAGGGAAACGAATAAAAGGTGGTTCATTGCTGAGCTGGCGATGGCTTCATAAGCAGCCTGGCTGGTCACTTGGTCATGTGGGACATCTTTAGAGTTGCCGTGTGACACTATTACATCCTGGAGGACTCCTCCAGGATAAAGTCTGTTGGGTGTTGATGTACCTGTACTTCTGGACTGTGTTACTAGGTGCTTCTGGGCAGCCACTGGAAAAACCAGGGCCTCCGTGGGTCCTGCTACATTGGACCTGGCCATGGGAGCAGCTGCAGCTTCGGCCCTGGAAGGTGTAATGACAGCCTTGCCAAAGCAGAGACGTCTGTCATTGTAGGAGATGAGGTGACAAGGTGGAGGCTGGAGCCTTACAACCATCACTGGGGCCAGTTTACCCAGCAATCAGGGCAAGTGGGTCCTGAGGGACAGGCAAGGCCAAATGCATTTGTGGGGGTGGGTATACATTGCATCGGGTACCAAAGGAACATCTTCCCCTTTGAAAGTAATAATGATCTGTGGAGTGGTACTTCGCCCCTGTGGGAATAACCTATTGCCCAACCACATTTCATGTAGTGATTGTAGTACCCATTTGATTATTCTTGCCTGTGCCAGTTATTATATTGGGAGATGCAAGGTAAGGGGGCTAGTTGGACTCATTGCCACAAGAGTGTTGTTTCTAGGCTCTTTCAGGAACACAACTAGGAGACCATATATACATATATATATGGTGGGGGGAATATGAATTGTATGAGTTCATATTGTCATTGGCATTCAACATAACAGTGTTTTTTCTTAAATTCTCTTTTATTTTTTTCCCTCTTATACTGGAAATTCCTTGTTCCCAATAATATTACTGTATGTACAGTCAGAGTAGAGTGTTCAGGTGACCCCAAATAAGTTTCTTTTTCATTGTTGTTTGAATAACCAATTTTACATAGAGTTGGGCCATTTGTTTCTTTTAAGGTCCAACTTTAGGGCATTTTTCCTTTACGATTTACTCTTATTTCTGAATATGTAAACTACATGGTTCAAAAACCAATACTGTATAAACACGTTTAGTCAGAGAAGTCTCACTCCCATGAATATCATGTCCACCCTGTTCCAAGCTACCCCTTATAGGGAACCATTTTTATTAGTTTCTGGTTTCTCCTTTCCTATACTTTTTTTTTTTTTGCAAAGATAAGCAAATACATATGTACATCTTAATTTCCGCTTCTTTCTTATACAAAATGTGGCACAGTATATATCGTCTTGCTTTTTTTCTCTTAGTATATATCAAAGGACTCATTCCATACTTTAAGGTTCATAGATAACTTAAATGCTAAAGTTTTCTAGCTGTTTACTATCTATCTATCTATCTATCTAGTCTATCTCTCTCTATATATCTCAAGTGTATTAGAGTAGGCTAGTCAATGCTGCAGTAACAAGTAAACCCCCAAATCTTAATGGCTTTACAAAGAAAGGTTGATTTCTTGCTTACATAAAGTCTTATGTGGGTTGGGCAATCTTCCTTTGTCTTGTAGCCATATGAGCTAAAACATGTGCCCCCATGGTAGCCAGGTTAGGTAGCCAGGCCTAGAAATAGCCCACACCACAGCCCAGTCACACAGCCCCAAACTAACTACAAGGGACGTTGAAAATGTGGTGTCAAGTTCATAAAGAGGAAACAGAAATGGAGTTTGGTGAATATATAGCATTGTCTCTCCCATGCCAGGCTTTATATTTATTCTCTCATATAAACCCACAACAGCTCTACAGGTTAGGTACTTTGATTTTTCCCATCTTACATTTAAGGATGTAGAGGCTCCAAGGCCTTATGTGCCTGTCAAAATCACAGTGTTCCTGTGTGTCAGAATTAGTTTCAAATCCTGGTGTATCTGCCTCCAAAGCCTGTACATTCCATGGCCAACCAGCATCATCCACTGAAAAAAGCATGGCAAATCCATTTCATCCACACATAAATGCAAAATTTGGAGAAACAGAGGTTGGAGCAATTGGTACAGGACAATAAGTATTTATACTTAAGATTTATAAGCTATTTTCCTACAAAAGAGTTCAAGATAAAAATTAAATCCCTGGATCAATAAAGACTAAAACATCACAGGACACAATGTTTTAGTAACAGTGGATGATAAAATAGCTTTATTTATAATTTTTGAATCAAGAGCTAATTGTTATAGGAATTTTTTAAAAATTCAAAGTGAAACTGCAAACATTTTTTCTTCCTCTTTCTAAGTAAAAGCATCATATATTCTTTGCATGAGAGAAATTATGACTCTTTCAAAACCATTTAGGGTAGCTTTGGGGAATTATCCCAAGTAATCTCCATTTATTTCAAAGTCGAAAAGCCTTCCCTTTAGAGGAGGAAATAAAACAAATGTGAAAAACCACTATGGCCATTTGGACAGTGCCTTTAGTTCCACATTAACACTTATATTTAATGCCTAAGATTGGGTACAACAATATATGATTCCAATATATGCTTTTAGTAAGTGATTACAGCAAAATGAACCACACTGGGAACTCTAAATGATTTAAATGAAGCATTGGCCATCTATATGCAGAGACTGCAGATTCCATGAAAAGATAAGGTGGTTCCAGAGGGTGATTTTTCCAGAACAAGGCAAAGCTTACCCTATCCTGTGAGTGTGAAACCAAATCATCCTGGCTGTTGATCCAATACAGTTTTCACAATAATGCCCTGTAAGTCTCAACATCATATCAGTACCTTTCAAACATTTTGGACCCTGACTACAGTAAGAAACATCATTAACTATGTACACACACAGTGACTCACAGACACAGAAGATTTTTTTGAGATAAAATGCAGGCAGTACACTCTGATCGCCTCCCCTAACCCACCCTACCCCCTACTCAAAATGCTGGCATGACCTGGGTTCACAACTTGTAGGAGTTGTGACCCGCAGTTTGAAACCCCTGAGCTATTGCCTATTGCTTTGGCTGGCCAGTCAAACTAGACTGTGTAGAATATGTCTTTTCTCTTTTTGTCTCACAGCTCCCAGAGGGAAGAGGGACCCAGTGCTTGGAGAGGGAACTGTCACCTGGGAGTTAGTAACCAAATCCCAGGGCCTGGAGAAGTCAGCACCATTTGTGGAAGCTCCCACTTTTGCCAAGACATGACAAGACCCTACTACTTTAATACCATCTTCAAAATGTTGAGGTTCACTTAGCATGTTGTCCTGTTACTAGAAATGCCAGATTTAGCAAAACAAATTTTAAAAAAAAGGACACTCAGTTAAATTTGAATTTCAGATAAACAAGGAATAGTCTTTTTTAGTGTAAGTATATCTCATGCAGTAACAATTATTCCGTTTGTCTTTTTTTAGTGTAAGTATGTCTCATACAATAGCAATTATTCCTTGGTTGTCTTTTTTTAGTGTAAGTATGTCTCATGCAATAACAATTATTCCTTGTCTGAAGTTCAAATTTAACTGGGTGTCCAGTATTTCATCTGGCAACTCAACTGGTTGCACGCCCTGTCCCTTTACTTTGAAGGTCCTCAATCTGATGGATGGATCTAGGCTGGACAGGATGTGGGCACTGCTGCTGGGAGGAAGGGGGGACACCTAGTTCAGTCTCCTTCTGCTCCCCTCAATTTTCATTGCTGGCTTCACACCCTGCAGCCCCCTGAAGGGTTCCCTCATCTGGAGGGCAGTGTATTTCAGTGGATTGGCAAGGTGGCACAAACCCTGCTCCTGCTGTGTCCACTTGACTCCTCGGTCCTCCTGGACCTTGGCATGCCAAACCTCTGGGATATATGCTGTCCCACTGCCACCTCTAGCTCAGTGGCAAAGGGACAGTCACCAGCCCTATCCAGCTGTTGAACAGAACCCCAGTCTGTCCTTCGTGTAGTCACTCCAGTCTCTGCAAGTGATCTGCTCAGTGAGGAAGAGCCCACTGGGAGGACAGGAACTCTCTTCCTACTTCACTCCTCCAGAGCCTACATCCCCAAGCCCCCTCTGCCTCCCCTTGCCTCCAATTCTATACATTCCAAAGGAAAGCCTTGCCTCTCCATCGAAGCACACTCTCTGTCCCACGTAGGCCAAGTCTACTCATCCCCTCAGAATTAGGACCACTGGACTTGGTTTTTCTTCTCATTTCCCCTTCCCCACCCCACCAGCAGAAAATTGGTTAGTTAGAAATGGCTCACAAATGGATGGTTTAGTGAAGTGATTCGATCTTCCCTGCCTCCCTGCTGTTCCCAGTGGTTCCCTTAATGTTTGATTACCAAGAAGGACAAATGTCACCTCCTGGTCAAAGCTTCAGGTTGAGTTCTGAGCTCTGGGGCTTTGCAGGGCCTCCCTCCATGGCCTGGGTTGTGTTGTGAGGCTGTTGACCTGTCTGTTTCTTCAATGGGCTGTGAGCAGCCCGAGGACAGGCGCTCCACACTTGTGGAATCACACATGAAGTGGAGTCCGCTGTAGCTGGACAGAGAGGGGCAGTTGAAATGTATGGGCCATAGTCCTTGGTATACCTTCTGTTTGCTTTCATCAAACTTTTTCAGTAAACACGCCTTCTTCCCTCTGACTACCAAGACCCAGCGAGACCTGCTGCCCAGGTAACAGTTCCTTCTGGGGCCTTCTCTCCCTTTGTTAACACTTACTTATCCAGACCTTTCTGCCAGGACCATCTGGGTCTTCCAAAGTGGCATTTAAAAAAATAAATAAACGATTCATTGCTAATGTGTAAATGATTGTCATTGGGATACATTTGAAATTTTGTATTTTAAAGAAACTAACAGGTATTATTTAGTTCTGCTATACGTGCCTCACATTGTTAGTGTCACGTAAGGTTAAGACAGAAGTTCCTGCATTCAAGAGTCATACTGGAAGACAAGATTTAAATATATAAAAACCCATTTTAAAATGACCCAAAGAGACTAGTAGGTAATAAAATGCATTTCAAGTGGCTTATAAAGGTCATATAATGACACTGTGTGTCGTCATCTGTGGAGGACTTGATAAGGTTATTCCTGAGGTTTCTTTATTTGTTCCAAATAAATCACCAAGTAGATCTTTCAAATTTTATAATGTATAATAAAGTAACATGATATGGTACTCACTATATGCCAGGCACCATTGCTGGCAACTCCTTCAGTCTTTACAAGAATACCATGAGGTGGCCATTATTCGTTTCCCATTTGGCAGGTGGGGGAAACTTAGGCATTGAGAGGTTAAAGAATTGCCCACGGGCACAGAGCTTTGTGGTGGAGCTGGCAGTTGAATCCAAGGCATGAGGACCTTGAGTGTGAACATAATGGCTGTGCCATGCATGGCGTCTCTCTACACAGACCTAAACTTGCACTTTCCTGTACTTTTCAGATTGCACTTCCTTACTTTTTAAATGGGAAAACCATGTATTATTCTTGGAATGCCTATTCTATTTTCCATTACCCCACAAACTTGGCTGTCTTTGTTCAAACCTGTACAGTCTGCAACCAAGTTTCTAACATTTTCTTGGCTGTATCTCTTCTCCGGGGATTTGTTTGAGTGGAATCTATAAATTTCATTCAGATTTGAGCCCGATGTCCTGCCTCATCCACTACACCACATTTCTTCTTTTTCTCAAAATTTATCAGGTTAAATCTTCAACATTTTGTATTTTTCTTTTCTACCTTTCTTTCTTTCTTTCTTTCTTTCTTTCTTTCTTTCTTTCTTTCTTTCTTTCTTTATTTTTGGCTGTGTTGGGTCTTCATTTCTGTGCGAGGGCTTTCTCTAGTTGTGGCAAGTGGGGGCCACTCTTCATCACGGTGCGTGGGCCTCTCACTGTTGCAGCCTCTCTTGTTGCGGAGCACAGGCTCCAGACGCGCAGGCTCAGTAGTTGTGGCTCACGGCCTAGTTGCTCTGCGTCATGTGGGATCTTCCCAGACCAGGGCTCAAACCCGTGTCCTCTGCATTAGCAGGCAGATTCTCAACCACTGCGCCACCAGGGAAGCCCCTCTACCTGTCTTTCTTAATTTTGATTCCACAGCCTCCCTGGGAGGATTTCCATGCTAAAGGTCTTCACTGAAACTGCGACTTCTTCTGTGGCTGCTCACACGTCTACTACACCCTGCAGCTGCTCACACTCCACTGGAGTCTCTCGAGATACTGCTGAGGGTGAAGTGGAACTGAGGGATGAGGAAAGGAGTGAGACTAGGGACAGCTGTACCACAATGAATTCCAATACAAGTCAAAGAAGAATCAGTGCTGACAGCTACTGAGGTTTCAAGGAGGGAGTGGCATTTGAGCTGGTAATAGAGGACTTCTGAGGACTTTGGTGGGTGGAGAAGGAAGAGGTGGCACCCCAAGCTGAGGGAGGGGAGATGAATCTGGAGTCTCTGTGCTCCTCAGACCAGCCAGCCCTGATCTCTTCCCTGGAGCAAACTGCCTCTGGTTTTTCAGGTACTGACAAAGCCCAGGAAAAAAAGTAAATCAAATGTTTTACTTGAAATCTTCTCCTCGCTCTGGGTTGCAGCTGAGTAATGCGATCCATTTCATACATCACACCCAATTCTCTACTGAAATTCCAATTATTTTTCACCCACTCAAGAAGGCATGTCAGAATGCAAGTTTAATATTCCCTGAGACGTGACCTCAAATGGGTCTGATTTATTTAAAAGCAGCAATCATCTGAAAAGCTCAGTCCTTTAACAGTTACCAGGAGTGAATCAGTGCATGACACAATGCAGAGGTGATTGCCACACAGCAGTGAGATAACTGGGAGGTGGCAGGCAGAGGAAGGAGTGGATTAACTCCAAGAAACTGGTGGCTCTTTAAAAATTTTTTTTACTTTTTGCCATGAACAGTTTCCAGATGATACCTAATGAGTGTTTGCTAGGGGTGTTGGATTACCTTTAATTTCTGTTCTTCCATTATTCTGGAGGAGTCTAATATTGGTTTGGGGGTGGGGGGTAGGGCATGTGAGAACCACACCTTTGTCCCCAAACAAGGTGGAAAACAGTGAATCACACACCTAGCAAAAGATCACAGATGGTATTTTTTTTAGCATAAAAAAAGTTTTATTAGAATGGTTCAAATATGGTTGTAATACTTTCAAGGTGGAAATGCTATGATTTCCTGACTGCTAGTGTATATTTCCTCATGACTCAGAATTTTTTTTTTTATACAGCAGGTTCTTATTAGTCATCCATTTTATACACATCAGTGTATACATGTCAATCCCAGTCTCCCAATTCATCACACCACAACCCCCACCCCCTGCTGCTTTCCCCCCTTGGTGTCCATACGTTTGTTCTCTACATCTGTCTCAATTGCTGCCCTGCAAACCAGTTCATCTGTACCATTTTTCTGGGTTCCACATATATGCATTAATATACGGTAATTCTTTTTCTCTTTCTGACTTACTTCACTCTGTATGACAGTCTCTAGATCCATCCACGTCTCTACAAATGACCAAATTTCGTTCCTTTTTATGGCTGAGTAATATTCCATTGTATATATGTACCACTTCTTCTTTATCCATTCATCTGTCAATGGGCATTTAGATTGCTTCCATAACCTGGCTATTGTAAACAGTGCTGCAATGAACATTGGGGTGCATGTGTCTTTTTGAGTTATGGTTTTCTCAGGGTATATGCCCAGTAGTGGGATTGCTGGGTCGTATGGTAGTTCTATTTTTAGTTTTTTAAGGAACCTCCATACTGTTCTCCATGGTGGCTGTATCAATTTACATTCCCACCAACAGTGCAAGAGGGTTCCCTTTTCTCCACACCCTCTCCAGCATTTGTTGTTTGTAGATTTTCTGATGATGCCCATTCTCACTGGTGTGAGGTGATACCTCATTGTAGTTTTGATTTGCATTTCTCTAATAATTAGTGAGGTTGAGCAGCTTTTCATGTGCTTCTTGGCCATCTGTATGTCTTCTTTGGAGAAATGTCTATTTAGGTCTTCTGCCCATTTTTGGATTGGGTTGTTTGTTTTTTTAATATTGAGCTGCATGAGCTGTTTATATATTTTGGAGATGAATCCTTTGTCTGTTGATTCGTTTGCAAATATTTTCCCCCATTCTGAGGGTTGTCTTTTCATTTTGTTTATGGTTTCCTTTGCTGTGCAAAAGCTTTGAAGTTTCATTAGGTCCCATTTGTTTATTTTTGTTTTTATTTCCATTACTCTAGGAGGTGGATCAAGAAAGATGTTGTTGTGATGTATGTCAAAGAGTGTTCTTCCTATGTTTTCCTCTAAGAGTTTTATACTGTCCGATCTTACATTTAGGTCTTGAATCCATTTTGAGTTTATTTTTATGTGTGGTGTTAGGGAGTGTTCTAATTTCATTCTTTTACATGTAGCTGTCCAGTTTTCCCAACACCACTTACTGAAGAGACTGTCTTTTCTCCATTGTATATCCTTGCCTCCTTTGTCAGACTAGTTGACCATAGGTGCGTGGGTTTACCTCTGGGCTTTCTATCTTGTTCCATTGATCTATATTTCTGTTTTCATGCCAGTACCATATTGTCTTGACGACTGTAGCTTTGTAGTATAGTCTGAAGTCAGGGAGTCTGATTCCTCCAGCTCCACTTTTTTCCCTCAAGACTGCTTTGGTTATTCAGGGTCTTTTGTGTCTCCATACAAATTTTAAGATTTTTTTGTTCTAGTTCTGTAAAAAATGCCATTGGTAATTTGATAGGGATGGCATTGAATCTGTAGATTGCTTTGGGTAGTATAGGCATTTTCACAATGTTGAGTCTTCCAATCCAAGAACATGGTATATCTCTCCATCTGTTGGTATCATCTTTAATTTCTTTCATCAGTGTCTTAGAGTTTTCTGCATACAGGTCTTTTGTCTCCCTAGGTAGGTTTATTCTTAGGTATTTTATTCTTTTTGTTGCAGTGGTAAATGGGAGTGTTTCCTTAATTTCTCTTTCAGATTTTTCATCATTAGTGTATAGGAATGCAAGAGATTTCTGTGCATTAATTTTGTATCCTGCAACTTTACCAAACTCATTGATTAGCTCTATTAGTTTTCTGGTGGCATCTTTAGGGTTCTCTACGTATAGTATCATGTCATCTGCAAACAGTGACAGTTTTACTTCTTCTTTTCCAATTTGTATTCCTTTTCTTTTTTCTCTGATTGCCGTGGCTAGGACTTCCAAAACTATGTTGAATAATAGTGGTGAGAGTGGACATCCTTGTCTTGCCCCTGATCTTATAGGGACAGTTCTTTCAGTTTTTTACCATTGAGAATGATGTTTGCTGTGGGTTTGTCGTGTATGGCCTTTATTATGTTGAGGTAGGTTCCCTCTATGCCCACTTTCTGGAGAGTTTTTATCATAAATGGGTGTTGAATTTTGTCAAAAGCTTTTTCTGCATCTATTGAGATAATCATATGGTTTTTCTTCTTCAATTTGTTAATATGGTGTATCATATTGATTGATTTGTGTATATTGAAGAATCCTTGCATCCCTGGGATAAATCCCACTTGATCATGGTGTATGATCCTTTTAATATGTTGTTGGATTCTGTTTGCTAGTATTTTGTTGAGGATTTTTGCATCTATATTCATCAGTGATATTGGTCTGTAATTTTCTTTTTTTGTAGTATCTTTGTCTGGTTTTGGTATCAGGGTGATGGTGGCCTCATAGAATGAGTTTGGGAGTGTTCCTTCCTCTGCAATTTTTTGGAAGAGTTTGAGAAGGATGGGTGTTAGCTCTTCTCTTAATGTTTGATAGAATTCACCTGTGAAGCCATGTGGTCCTGAACTTTTGTTTGTTGGAAGATTTTTAATCATAGTTTCAATTTCATTACTTGTGATTGGTCTGTTAATATTTTCTATTTTTTCCTGGTTCAGTCTTGGAAGGTTATACCTTTCTAAGAATTTGTCCATTTCTTCCAGGTTGTCCATTTTATTGGCATAGAGTTGCTTGTAGTAGTCTCTTAGGATGCTTTGTATTTCTGCAGTGTCTGTTGTAACTTCTCCTTTTTCATTTCTAATTTTATTGATTTGAGTCCTCTCCCTCATTTTCTTGATGAGTCTGGATAATGGTTTATCAATTTTGTTTATCTTCTCAAAGAACCAGCTTTTAGTTTTATTGATCTTTGCTATTGTTTTCATTGCTTCTATTTCATTTATTTCTGCTCTGATCTTTACGAATTCTTTCCTTCTGCTAACTTTGGGTTTTGTTTGTTCTTCTTTCTCTAGTTCCTTTAGGTGTGAGGTTAGATTGTTTGAGATTTTTCTTGTTTCTTGAGGTAGGCTTGTATAGCTATAAACTTCCCTCTTAGAACTGCTTTTGCTACATCCTGTAGGTTTTGGATCATAGTATTTTCATTCTCATTTTTCTCTAGGTATTTTTTGATTTCCTCTTTGATTTCTTCAGTGATCTCTTGGTTATTTAGTAACGTATTGTTTAGCCTCCATGTGTTTGTGTTTTTTACATTTTTTTTCCCTGTAATTCATTTCTAATCTCATAGCACTGTGGTCAGAAAAGACGCTGGATAGGATTTCAATTTTCTTAAATTTACTGAGGCTTGATTTGTGACCAAGATGTGATCTATCCTGGAGAATGTTCCGTGCGCACTTGAGAAGAAAGTGTAATCTGCTGTTTTTGGATGGAATGTCCTATAAATATCAATTAAATCTATCTGGTCTATTGTGTCATTTAAAGCTTGTGTTTCCTTATTTTCATTTTGGACTATCTGTGCATTGGTGTAAGGGAGGTGTTAAAGTCCCCCAGTTATTGTGTTACTGTCGATTTCCTCTTTTAGAGCTGTTAGCAGTTGCCTTATGTATTGAGGTGCTCCTATGTTGGGTGCATATATATTTATAATTGTTATATCTTCTTCTTGGATTGATCCCTTGATCATTATGTAATGTCCTTCCTTGTCTCTTGTAACATTCTTTATTTTAAAGTCTATTTTATCTGATATGAGTATTGCTACTCCAGCTTTCTTTTGATTTCCATTTGCATGGAATATCTTTTTCCATCCCCTCACTTTCAGTCTGTATGTGTCCTTAGGTCTGAAGTGGGTCTCTTGTAGACAGCATAAATATGGGTCTTGTTTTTGTATCCATTAAGCAAGCCTGTGTCTTTTGGTTGGAGCTTTTAATCCATTCACATTTAAGCTAATTATCGATATGTATGTTCCTATTACCATTTTCTTAACTGTTTTGGTTTTGTTTTTGTAGGTCCTTTTCTTCTCTTGTGTTTCCCACTTAGAGAAGTTCCTTTAGCATTTGTTGTAGAGCTGGTTTGGTGGTGCTGAATTCTCTTAGCTTTTGCTTGTCTCTAAAGCTTTTGATTTCTCCATCAAATGTGAATGAGATCCTTGCCGGGTAGAGTAATCTTGGTTGTAGGTTCTTCCCTTTCATCACTTTAAGTATATCATGCCACTCCCTTCTGGCTTGTAGAGTTTCTGCTGAGAAATCAGCTGTTAACCTTATGGGAGTTCCCTTGTATGTTATTTTTTGTTTTTCCCTTGCTGCTTTCAATAATTTTTCTTTGTCTTTAATTTTTGCCAATTTGATTACTATGTGTCTCGGCATGTTTCTCCTTGGGTTTATCCTATATAGGACTCTCTGTGCTTCCTGGACTTGGGTGGCTATTTCCTTTCCCATGTTAGAGAAGTTTTCAACTATAATCTCTTCAAATATTTTCTTGGGTCCTTCCTCTCTCTGTTCTCCTTCTGGGACCCCTATAATGTGAATGTTGTTGCGTTTAATGTTGTCCCAGAGGTCTCTTAGGCTGTTTTCATTTCTTTTCATTCTGTTTTCTTTATTCTGTTCCACAGCAGTGAGTTCCACCATTCTGTCTTCCAGGTCACTTATCCGTTCTTCTGCCTCAGTTATTCTGCTATTGATTCCTTCTAGTGTATTTTTCATTTCAGTTAATGTATTGTTCATCTCTGTTTGTTCTTTAATTCTTCTAGATCTTTGTTAAACATTTCTTGCATCTTCTCCATCTTTGCCTCCATTCTTTTTCTGAGGTCCTGGATCATCTTCACTATCATTATTCTGAATTGTTTTTCTGGAAGGTTGACTATCTCCACTTCATTTAGTTGTTTTTCTGGGGTTTTGTCTTGTTCCTTCATCTGGTACATAGCCCTCTGCCTTTTCATCTTGTCTATCTTTCTGTGAATGTGGTTTTTGTTCCACAGGCTGCAGGATTGTAGTTCTTCTTGCTTCTCATGACTCAGAATTTTGATGGCTCTCTCTTGCCTGTTTCAGCATGTAGATATCTATATTTCTCATCCTATTAATTACTTAGACCTCCATCACTGACTTCCATCCCCAACTTAAATATTTCTCTTTCATTCTGTCTCCCATCTCAGCCTCTTTGTTTTGTTCGGTACAGTTATGTTATTGTCTCTCACATGCTTTTGCTTGCTCTTTTCTGCTGTTTTTTTTTAAATACTAAAAGGCCTAATATCAGAGATGGTGCTTTCAAAGACTAATATATGTATTTCTCTTTTTATGATTAATAAAGACTATTACTGACAATTATTTAAAATGTTTCTAACAATTAAAAATAGTTGTTCTGGTTTAAAGCCCATTTCAAAAAAATAAAGGAATTATGAGAAGGTTATAATTTTGGTTTGGGGGTAATAGTTGTAGTTGTTTTCCCCAAAGTACTTTTCAACTGCTCCTGCAGAAGGAAATGCTTTAAAGGATTTGATGGGGGTGTGTGAAACCTGGTCTCTGCAATCAGGACAAGCATCCAAGCTCCTGGCACCAGGCCCAGCTTAGATGATAAGGATTAGAAATATTCCTATTTGAGCTTGGTTCTACTTGAAGTAAGGAAGGATTTATGACACCTACACCAAGGGTTCCTCTCTCCTGGTTCCCTTCAAGACCTTGCTGGTGAGCCACCTACCCTCAGGAAGTATTCCTAATTTAAGTTTACATCCCTCTAAACACTTCTTTATTCTTTACACCAGCACTTCTGCATGTCTTCAGTGTTTTACTTGTAAGCTTCTTTGTTCTTTCTTGAGAACCAGTCTCCTCTCTCCCTGTGAACTGATACATCCTGAAGGCAAAAGACACTTTTATTTCAGAGTGTTCTCACTTGACTGCCCCTTCTCCCTCTCCACCCCTCTCCCCACCACTCCCCACCAGTGGAGGCCCGTACAGGAAAACCTCAGCTTCCTGGCATCAGTATCCGAGGTTTCAAATATTCACTAGGTAACTGGACAACCCCTCCTGATGGAGCTGGTCTCAGGGAATACTGACCTGAGAAAAAGGCTTCTGGTTTAAATGCAAATTCAGATTTAAAACCAACCAACCAACCAACCAACCCACCAACCAACCAACCCACCAACCCAGTGACAATCAGAACTTATAATATTGTTAAAGAAAGGTGTTTAAAAGCAGACTGGCTTTCTCTATGACACGATAACACTTTGAGAGCCCTGAAAAAGGGAGAGGCCACGTGAGAAACGGAAGCAGCTTCCTAAGGTAGGGGATGCTGAGGGCTTTCTCTGTTCTCAGATGGAGGGGGCATTGAGGGGTTCTCCCCTGAAAGCTCAAAGCTACTAGCACCCTGGCACTTTGTGATTGCTATCTGGAAACTTCTAAACACAATAAATATTTACATAGCTCTTTTCAGTTTTAAAAGCGTTCTCACAGTCTTGGTTTCATTTGATCCTCATGAATGCCTTGCCAGGAATGAAGGACAGATTTTACAACCTGAGCCTTGGGAAAGGAAATCAAATCTCCTAAGTCCACTGAAATCAGAGGAGCCAGAATCTGAGCTGGCAGGTTAATGTTTATTGAACAAATTCAGAAATATATGAGTATGATAAGGTAAACAGGTTCTCTTCCTTTCAGAAGCTCATAATCTAGTTGGGGAGAAATGCCCCAAATTAACATACTTAAAATAATACTAGGATTAAATAAGGGAAGACCAGACACAAGATAGTAAGTTCATCCTTCATTGTGAAATGAAGCAAGAAAGTGCTCTGATTTTAAGTGTACTTAAATAGCTTTCATGAATTGAAATGGTTGAACTGAAATTCCCAAGTGTCCTCCCATCCACCACCCCACCTTCATCCTAAGTCTCTGCTTAATATCCTGAGTTTCACTCAGATTCCTTACGGCATCTGCACCATCTTCAGCTTTACACCTTAGCTCTGGAGATGTCTGGGCTTGTCACATTCTCTTCAGTTCCATATTTGCAGTGCAACTCCGGGCCCCCACACCCAATTATTAATTTATTTATTTACTTTTAGCCACAAGGAACATAAAAAAGGGAGTGGGGGTTATCTGTCTTCAGTGTTCCGGAAAGTCCACCCTCACCTCCTGGAAGTGCTGAAGGGAGCAGATTTTAGAAAATGACTAATGAATAATAATAATGACTAATAAATCACACATGAAGAGAGACCTATAGGCAGAGGGCATTTCAGGAAGGAAAACCAACCAGGCCAAGGACAGAGTGAGTGAGAAGACAAGGGGAAAGTCAGAACATGCCTATAGTCAGGACTGTCTCCACCTGACACAGAAGAAACATGGTGTGATGATTATGTGCATACTAAGAGTAGAGAT
Organism: Balaenoptera acutorostrata; assembly: GCF_949987535.1. NCBI lineage: Eukaryota > Metazoa > Chordata > Mammalia > Artiodactyla > Balaenopteridae > Balaenoptera > Balaenoptera acutorostrata. The sequence continues at coordinate 171,314,316 of NC_080065.1, forward strand.
AACAGATCATTTAAAATTGGGATTTCCCCACATCTAGGAGGGCACTGGCCCATGTCCACTGCTTTCCAGAAAACACAAATTCCTCCCAAATACCTCTTTCTTCATCTGGGGATTCTGTAGGCTTTTATGTGGAGGCTGTGGTCCAGTCTCTTTATTCATTCCTTATATCACACTGGGAAAAACAGATACTACACAGTGGAAACAACTTAAATATCCATCAACCAATGAATGAATAAACCACATACATACAGTGGAATGTTATTCAGCCACAAAAGGGAACGAAGTGCTAATACATACTATAACATTGATGAACCTTAAAAACTATGCTAAGTGAAAGAAGCCAGACACATAATGTCTGATGCCATTTGTATGAAATGTCCAGAACAGGCCAAATGGTAGAGACGTAAAGTAGATCAATGGTTGCCAGGGGCGAGGGAGGCAGAAATGGGGAGTGACTGCTAATGGACATGGGGTTTCTTTCAAAGGTGATGAAAGTGTTCTGGATTAGTGGTGATGGTTGTATAACTATGTCAGTATACCAAATACCACTGAACCATACACTTTGGAAGGATGCAAAAAAAAAAAAAAACAGGTGTACAATGTTAGAGTTTTAGTTATCAGGTTAATACAATTTAGTATTAACTAAATTGTATTAACCTGATATTTGCCTGGGAACATTAGAAACATCAAAAATAGAATAAGCAAAACTAAAAAACTATTCACAAAACATGAAAAATGGCAAAGAAACAAAGACATAAAAATGAGGGAGGTGGAAGATAGTCAAATGAGTCCCAACATATACAAAACTGATATTCCTAAGATGAGAATAGAACAAATGAAACAGAAAAAAAAAGTAAAGAAGTACTAGTCTGAAACTTTTCTGAATTAATTGTAAAAATAGTAACCGACATTTACTGAGCACTTACTATATATGTTGGGCATAGTTTGAAGAACTTGACATGCACGATCTCATTGAATGCTCATGATAATTGAGTAATGTTAGGTAGTGTTATCATCCCCACTGTATTCATGAGAAAACTAAGGCACAGAGAGGGTTAGTAACTTGCTAAAGGAAATCCTGCAATAAGTGGCATAACTGGAATAAAATAAAACTCGTACCTGCAGATTTAAAGGGTGTAATGTGTCCAGGAAAAACTGGTATAACTAAGTCATTCTGGTTAAGTGTACTGCACTTCATGGATAATGGAAAACCTACATGGGCAACAGACTGAAAAATCTATTTCTCCCAAAGGGAAACATCAAGTGGCTTCAGATTGCTCCTTAGCATCAACTCATGTCAGAAGGTCAGAAGGTTGAGCAGGGCCAACAAATCTTGAGCAAGTGTCCTCCAAGACTTTTGTCCTTTAAGTAGAAAATCTGAAACTATCACCATTCATGCTTGACCTTTGCTACCTGAGAGAAACTTACTCTGAATTCAGCAAATCTCAGGAAGGAGCTGGCTGGCCAGGCTTGAGTCCTGTGTGACCCAATTCCTATGGTCACAGTATGAGCTGTACTGACTGGCCCAGGTTGGGAAGAGACAGACAGAAGCACACAGTCATGAAATAATTGGGAGATGAACTTTGAGGGGTGTGCTGATTGATTGGATGTGGGAACTTTGTGGAGGACTTGGATTTCTGGCACAAGCATTTGGCTGGATGATGGAGCTACTCACTGAGAAGGGGAATGCTGGGAGAGGAGCTGGGAGGAATACTGTGAGTTCAGTTTTAGACACTTGAATTAGAGCTATCTGTGAGGGAACCAAGTTGAGATATCAAGCACACAGCTGGATATATGGGCCTGGAGGACGGAGGAGAAGGGACCTGGGGGGCTTATTTCGGTGTCTCTGACACAGAGTTGATAATGGAAGCCACGTGACTTCTGTGGATTGTAAGCAGCTTTTGGCAGGAAAGAGCTCTTTGCAGGAAAGAGCTCTCTGCGGGAGGACCCTTTTGTCTTGACACTAACGTTAAACCTGGCATCCCCATGCTCTACTCATCTCTGGCCCTAGCACACCTTTCAAATCTTTTGATCACATAATACCTTGCCTAACATGTGGGTTCTTTCTGTAGATCAAAGAAGTAGAAGTGAAGAATAAGTAACCGATGACCAGATCTCTTCCCTAGCTTCCCCTTCAGTAACCTCGTGAACAAACTGTGTGAACAAGATAGCATCTAAAGAAAAATCACAGGAAGTCGACAAACATGCACACAGTGGGGAATCGCCGATTCTGACCCCATTTCAGTGGTTAACTGAGATTACTTCCTTTTTTCCCTTTAAAAACTTTCATGGCTGAGCAGAATCTTCAGAGATGGCTTTGTGGGGAAACTGAGTCCACCATCTCCCCAGATTGCCGGCACTCGGATTAAAAGTAACTTTCCTTTCTACCAACATTTGTCTCTCTTGAGTACTGATTTTTGAGCGGTGAGCAGCCAGACCTGAGTTTGGTAACAGGATCATCTAAAGAGAAAGTGTTGGGTAGAGAATAAGAGGGAGGAGGAAGAAGCTAGTCAGGAAGGCTGAGAAGGAGTGGTCAGAGAGGGAGGAGGGCACCCAGGAGAGTGTGGGGGCATGGGAGTCAAGGGGGGAGAGTGTGGGGGCATGGGAGTCAAGGGGGAAGAGTTGGAAGGAGAGGTGCACAGTCAGAGGTGCACAGATGAGTGGGTCAGAAGTTGCTAAGAGGTACAGTAAGATAAAAGGAGAAAATGAATATGCTGTTTCCTTATGGGTCAGAATTCTAAAATACATTCCAGGATAAAAGAACATGTGAGAAATAGCAAATATACAAACTGACTTTTGTATCTATCTGACTTTAGACTAAAATCAGTACAAAGAATACTTGAAAAGGTAAGGAGGAGCCCATTAAATTATAAAAGATATCTAGCTTCTAAAATGAATCCAAAATAATTATCATCTGAAAAATATATGTTGGAAAAAATATATTTGTGAAAATATCCAAGAAAACATCGAAAAACAAGATAATAGGGAAGACTTAAGATGGTGCTGGCAGGGTGTGAAGAAAAGGACCCTCCTGCTCGCTGGAGTCAAAGCAGTGACACCTTTCTGTAGGTCTCACATGCGTCAAAAGCCTTCAACAGTGACTGCACCTTTTGACAACAGTTTCAGGATTTTATCCTGAGGAAATAATTAGGGATATGCTCAGACATTTAGCTACAAGTAATTTCGCAAAAGTAAAAAGTTGGAAACCAAATGTACAAAAACAGGGACAATAATTATGGTACATTTGTATAATGGGAGATCACACAGTCATTAAAAATGCCATAGAAGTATATTTTCTAACATGGAAAAATGTTTACACTATATAAAGCAATAAAAACTAATTATAATAGGATCTCAAATATGCATATATATGAACAGAACAAATTGCTTATTTCTGGCTGCTGGCTTTACATATGGTTATTTTAAAATTTTGCTTATTTGTGATTTACTATTTTTCTGTAATGAATATATACTTCTTTTACAATAATTTTTAAAAACCTGGTAATTTTGTAAAGGTGAAGGGAGAAAAGAGTTCACTAGAATTAAACTATAACTGATAATTGATAAATAAGCAAATCATAAAGTGCTAACATTTATCCTGAGTTAACCAGATTCAGTTTTTCTACTATCAGAGGCAATGACGCCTAAAAATAGAAACTGCCTTGTGTTATACAAAATAAAGTTACAGTTCAGACATACTTGTCTTTGAACTGTGACATCTGTATCTGTTACATATATATGTGGGTATGGAGAAAATATTTGGAAAGATATCCGCTAAATTTAAAAGTAGTTCCCTTCAGCAGGAAGGGATTAGTGGAGGTGGGAAGATATTAACTTTTTCTTTACACAACTCTATTGTTTGCTTTATTATAACAAGCATGCAAAAAGTCTAAGTACGTTTTAAAAAGTGGTATAATTTTGAAAGTATTTAGAAACATGATACTATCTATTTTATGATGATTAAAATATCATAATGCAAAATATGCATACTATGCTTATCACTATGTTCAGGTATCTGCAGGATAAGAATACTCCACCATGAAAATAGTTGTTCAAGTTCATTCATTCATTCATTCATTCCACAAATGTTTGTTGAGCACCTACTAAGGGCCAGGCACATGGCCCTGTTCCAGGGACTTAGGATACAGCAAGGAATCAAACAGCCAAATATGCCTCCCCTCATGGAACTGACATTCTAGCGGGGAGAGACAGACGGGAAACAGTAAGCATAATAAACATGTTGGGAGTTGGTAAGTGAGTGCTACTGAAAAAATGGAGCACAGTAAAGGGAAACTGGCAGTGCTGTGGGTGAGCGGCAGGGTTTAAATAGGTTGGCCAGGGAAGGCCTCACTGAGAAAGGTGACATTTGAGAAAATATTTGAAAGAGTAATGAAAGTATCCAGAAGAAGAGCTTTATACGCAGAGAGAACAACTAGTGCAAAGGCCCTGAGGTGGGTTCAAGGAATAGCAATGAGGGTAGTGTGGCTGAGACAGAGTAAGCAAAGGGAGAGCGAGTTAGGGGTAAGCAGGCCAGTTGGTGTTGGGCTCTGTAGGCTGCTGTAAGGACTTTGGCTTTTTATTCCAAGTGAACTGGGGAGCCACTGTGGGGTTTTAAGCAGAGAAATGCCAGGATCCCTCTAGCTGCTGTGTGAAGACTAGGCTACTGGAGAAGGGGAGTAAGGACAGAGGGACCTGGTTGTCCAGGTGCGCGATGAAGGGGGCCGTGAGAATGCTGAGGTGTTGAACCCTAGACAGAGCTTGAAGATAGAGCCAACAGGATTTCCTGACAGACTGGGTAGAGGACGTAAGAGAGGAAGATGAGGATGGCTCTTGGCATTCCAGCCTGAGAAAATGAAGTGGAGTTACCATTAATTCAGATGAGAAAGACAGCTTTTTGCGAAAAGATCAGGAACTTATTTGTGGACCTGTATTGTTTGAGTGTAGCAGCAATATAAATTTTGTTTTAAGAATGTTTCTAATATTATGACATTTTTCCAAGTAAAAAAAAATCATTTCATGACTCCTGACCTAGCAACTATTACATTCCCAGTATTGAAAATATGCAAGTTGGTCACTGCTAGTAATCTGGAGAAATCATGTGGATAGAAGATATTCCATAAGACTGGAACCTAGATTCCAGTCTTCAAAAAGGGGGCAAAGACAGATGCTGTAAATCCATCCATAGTCCTGGCAAGATTCTAGAACATGTCATTAAATGGATGAACTCCTAAAATTAGTAGTAGCTCCTCTTGGATTCAGCCTTAAGTTAAGAGCAAGTCAGATCAATGTATGTACTAGAAAAACCCAGTCTTTTATCCTGTGTGTCTTCTTTACTACTCATACAGAGCACTTAAGTTCTGACACCAAATGTGTGGAGGTTTTCTCCCACCAAGCAGTTCTCTGTGACACCGGCTGCTTGTCCTACAATTAACTCAATTCTGACACAATCTGGAATAACATCAGATCCCACAGGTTAGGGGCTCAGTACCACCAGACTGACTCCGCATCAGATACCAATTGCAAGTAGTAGGCCCCCAAGTTACTCACAACTTCTGTTCTACCTGGAGGTTCCCGTGACCTCCTACCCCTTGGATTCGATTATTTGCTAGAGTAGCTCACAGAACTCAGGGAAACACTTCTGTGTATTAGTTTATTAAAGGATACAGATGAATGCCAGATGAGATACAGCGGTCAAGGCCTGGGAGGGTCCTGAGCACAGGAGCGTCTGTCCTTCTGGAGTTGGGGGTGTGGCACCCTCCCGGTTTGTAGATGTGTTCACCGACCTGGAAGCTCTCTGAACCCCATACTATTGGGATTTTAATGGATGCTTCATCACCTAAGCATAATCTATCATTAGCTCCATTTTCAACCCTTCTCTCATCTCAAGAAAATGGCGGGGGTGGGGGAGTACCTGGGGAGGGGGGTGCTAAAAAATTCCAACCTTCTAATCACAGCTTGGTCTTTCCAATGATCAGCCCCCATCCAGAAGCTATCCAGGAGCCCACCCAAAGTTGCCTCATTATAAAAAATGACACTCTTATCACCCAGGAAATGCCAAGGGTTTCAGTGGCCCTGTGTCAGGAACTAGGGTCAAAGATCAAATATTGGAACAAAAGATCCTCCCAGTGCTCTTATCACTTATGAAAATTCCAAGGATTTTAGGAGCTCGGTATCAGAAACTAGACAAAGACCAAATACATATACTTCTTCTTATAAATCACAGTATCAAAGAAGATATGCCGGAAGACTGGAGCCGAAGTTCCAGTTTTCAATAAGAGGGGAAAAAAAACAAAGGCTGCGAATCCGTCCACAGTCCTGGCAAAATTCTAGAACACGTCATTAAATGGATGACATATGAACAAAAATTAGTAGTAGCTTCTCTTGGATTCAGTTTGAAGTCAAAAGCAAGTCAGACCAATACATTTAGAAAAAAGCAACCAGGGAAATTTTGGAACTTGGAAGTCTAATGTTTGAAGGTGCAGAAAGGTTTAAGAGGAGACTGGTCACAGGTGGCACACGATAGTGGCAACATAGGTTAGTGTCACAGGCTGGGAAGTTCGCGTCCAGCCTTTATCACTTTCTAGCCACGTAACCTCGGGCAGAGCTCTCTGCTGCTCGGGGAATGGTAACCGTGGTCCCGACCTGTGGGTACTAAAAATAGAAAAGTGTTTCGCACGAGGCGTGTTCAACAGAGAGCTGTCCTGGGGACGCGCGGGTTGGGGGTGGGGCTTACTTTATGAGTAGTCTCACTCTCTTCCTTCTCTTTTCAGACCCAAGGAAGGTCCTGCCTCCGTGAGAGATGCAGCGAGAAAAAGTAAGCAATGAACAAAACAGCTTTCCTTCAGTACGGTTACAGAGCTCTCAGCACAGGAACGGGTGAACACAAGCCTTGGTGCTTCCAGAATTGCTTCTCACCAGGCCTCGCATCCAGAGAGGGGAGCACTCTGGGCTTTCTCCAGAACCCTGAACAAGCGGGCGGTTGCTAGGCGACCCTAAGACCGAGGTGGACGAGGTGAACCGGCCCCAGGCCGGCTCCGCCCCCACTTCCGGGCTCCTCGCTCCGCCCCCTTCCCGCCCAACTCCCTCCAGACCAGGCCGTCCAAGCACCAACCCTCGCCACCCGACCAAGGCGTCGTGACGCATGCGCTCTTCTTCCCGCGCGGCTCGACTTGACACGAGCTCCCGCTTTCCGTCACAAACTCTGTCCCCCCACTTCTTGCACGGCCGTTACTGTCGTCCCCAGCTCCGTTCTCACTCACACCCTGTCCTGCCCACGCCTCGTCCCCAGTCCTTTTAATAGTGACTGCAGAGCAACCTCAAGTCCTGCTCCCTTGGTGGCGGTGGTGATGGGCCGGGGGAGATAAGGCGGGTGACGGGTGGTGGCAGTTACCACGGACTCACTTCCGGAGGACGGACGGAAGTGGCTGCGGTAGGTGGTGGGAGGGGGAAAGGAGTGCGAGGGGAGGGCCGGGCCGCCGGGGGTCGAGGGGGTGGGGCCTGGGCGGGCAACCGGGACCCGGCCTGGGCCCTGGAGTCTGACCTGGGGCGGGCCGCGGCTCCCTGCTGAGGTTGGGGGTGGGGGGCGGGCCCCGGGTAACGACCCAGCGCAGATAGGGCGAGGGTCGTCTGGGCAGCGGAGGGGTAGGGGGTCAGAACCTAGAGAGGGTCGCGTTGTCACCCCCTTTCCCCGTGAACACCGAACGCGGGGTTCTGAGAAGGGTGGGAGGAGTTAAATTCTTGGCTGGGTGGGGGGCGTTCTTGTGGGCGCCACGCCCCTACAGGAAGGAAGGGGGAGAGCGCGCGCGCGTTTGTGTGTGTGCGCGCGTGTGTGTACGTGTGTGTGTGTGTGTGTGTGTGTTTAGGAATACACTTAGAAGGGAGGGGGCGGCCAGGGTGGGCCACCGGATTGAAAAATTGGAACATCACTGGGGCTATTGCTGGTAGGACTCAGGCTTCTAACGTTTCAGGAGAGTGCTCTCGGGGGTTGGCCCCGGGAAGGAGTTTGACGGAGATTGGGAATTACATCCATGGCACAGTTTTGGAAGCAGAGCGGGAGGTGCGGGTGAAGGGAAGGGAGCAAAGAATGCTTGTAGAAGGTGCCAGCATCTAGGTGTGGAATGGATTTAGTTCAGACTGGGAGAGCTGGCCGATTAAAACACTGCACACCCTAAGAAGCTTGGGAGATGTAGGGCGATTAGTGTGTGGCACTAACAAGGCGAGAACAGGAGGAGAAATGTTCTTTTCTGTATTTCTTAGAAGACAGTCTCCACACACTAGTGCTTTCGGTTACTTTTCCTACAGTGCGGTTAGGTGCTGTCTTTCCTTTATCTTGAGCCTTATATGTGTATACATATTGATGAGATGGCTGTTTTGGGGTGCAATATGTGAGTGAGGTAGGAACTTTGTATAACCTTGTGGAGTGTTTAAGGAAGGGTTTTTGATGATAGAGTCAAGGGGTCTAATTTAGGTAGGGAGTCTTAGAAATCCTTTTGGGTATATAATAGATTAGAGAGTATCATGATGTTTAAATATTCTGCAGGTTAACACAGAAATCAGCCTCCTGGGCCATGTCGGTTCTAAGGCCTGTTTCCTGTCATGAGCCTCAGCAGAAGACGGACTCGCCAGCGCTCACAGTGGATGACTTCCTCTCCCTGAACAAGAGATGGGATAGTACCGGGGATCTGCCTATCACCAGACTCTGGGCTTAATAAACCAGCTGAATGAAGGGATGTAATAGACCTCTGGGAGGGACACTGAAGCCTGCAGTGGGGGGGGAGGGGCCTGGACATACCCCTTCCCCCCCAGACTCCTCCCCCTCAGAGTCCACTCAGCCATGGACTTTGGACCTGGACAAGAGGAGAGAAGCCGCACTTTGTTTGGTGTATCTGATTTGGGATTCTCAGTTTGGAAATGGAGTGCTGGATGGGGGTTTGATGATCTCCAGGGGAGCAGCTGAGAGAAGAGAAGAAAGGTAAGGTTCCTGTCTCATTTCCCACTTGGTGTCTTGCTGCTCCTGTGCAGAAAATGTTGAGTGGGGTAAGTCTGGGAACTTGACTTTTGAGGAATTGAGGAATTTTGACAATTGAGGAATTGCCGTGATGGGAACCCTTACCCTGATGGATACACAGAAAACTTCACCTCTCCTTCACTCTCGGGGTGCAGGCTTGTTCCCAGCTGCTCCTTACCCAGGTAGGAGTACCTTGTAAGGGGTTGTGAGCAATGGCAATTGTGAGGTTAGACCAAGGAGAACATGAAAATAATTTAGGCCTCTGAAGGGAGGTTGTGTTCGATTATTTGTAAGGGCTTTTTCAATGCTGAGGTAGTAGGATTCCAAGTCAGTTTGGGCTAAGCACAACTCTGGAATGGATTACCCAGGCTGAGGCAGGCTGCTGTGTTTTGGGCAGCTAACTGAATAGAACTGCCTGGGGGGGCAGGTAGCAGATGGTCTAGGTAACCTCCTAAGTTGCCTCTCCTCCTTCCCCTATAAGGGAGTGTAGGCCGTGAAACCTCATGGTAAGAGCAGAGGAACAGAACACAGGTTTGGGAATCAGGATTTGCATTCTAGCTCTGCCTTTCTTAGTGTACAGCCCTAGGTATGTTGGTTAAGCTCTGCCATGTTCTCTTCACTTGCAAAATGGGGATAACTAACTTTCCAAGTCCCTCACAGGTTGTTCACAAGGAACAAATGAAATGATAGATTTTGAGAAGTATCCAGGGCCATGTACATGTAAAACAGTAACATTGCCATTGCTTCATATGCCTGTATAGTTACACAGAGGAAAACTCTACATTAGGAGTTTTGTTCTTTTATTGAAATAGGGTTCTGGCAAAAGCCTTATTTGTCCTTAATTAAAAGCCTGCCCTGAATTTGTCTCATCCTGTTGCTGTTAAACAATACCTGGGATCATGAATTGGTGGCAAAGGTGCACGGGTTCAAGGAGAACTGAAATTGAGGGATTCTGCCAGATACCTTGTTGGCTCTCAGAGCTCTCCAGTCAGCATGGCAAGTGTGCCTCTTTGGGGTAGCAGATTAAAGAGGGGTGGAGGAAGGTGGAAGTCTCAAGGACCGAGTGTCTGTTTAGGAGATGGAGTGCTGGGCCTTTCCTTCCTATGCCATATCGTGGTCTTCTCTCCTGCTCAGACTGCCATTTTTTAGCCATCTATAGGCTGTCCCTGGTTACCTTCTTACCTGCTGCTCACTCCTTCTTTGAACTCCAGTTTACCTATGCCAAGATGCCTGCTTTTCTCAGTGACGATAACAGTAGAAGGGAGAGATGTTGGGAATTTTGATAGACAGTGGGGTATGGTGGCCTGGGCAAGGGGTAGGAAGCTTGGCTCCTAGCACTTCTTTGCCTCTCACTAGCTGTGTAACACCTGGGCCTCACATACACTGGGGGCTGGCAACAATAACAGAGGTCGTTTGCAAGCTGAAAATCACATATTTATGACTTAATTTCTTTTTTCCCTTCCTTCCTTGCCATAGGAGTCCCTGAGTCCCCCAGTGGCCTGAGGGCTGGGCAGGCAGACCTGGGTGGAGTTCCTGGCCCTAGATGTTTCTTCTCTAGTCTGATGCCTCAGGTGGCCCCCTTTGAGGCCAGGCTTCTACTTTAGAAGGTCTGGATTTCAGGGTGGGCCTGTCACCTCCCCTAGCTTTGTCCAGCAAATTCCTGGTGGCTAGTCTTTGCTTAGACACCGGGATCACAGTGATCCCTCAGGGATGTGTGGTCCCAGGATGCCTCTGCAGCCCTCGTCGTGCCTGGGAGGACGGTGAGTGCCTGGGAGGACAGTGAGTGCTTCGAAGCACTTGAAGTACCACAGAGTCGTGCTGTATTTGTACAGTGCTTACATTATGTGAAGTGTCCAGGCAGTTGTGTTGTGTAAGTTTTTCGTCACCACATTGTTGTGGGGAGAACAGAGCAGGGATTATTCTCCCAGTTTGATACGTGAGGGGAAGCTACAGAAGCCCCGATTAGGAAGGGCTTGCCTAAGTGTGGAGTGGCAGATGCTGTGATTGCCTGCCCAGTGCTGTGCTGCTCCTACAGCATCTGACCTGAGAAGGGCCATTCGGATTCTGCTGCAAACCTCCAGGGAGGGGAACTCAAGTGCCGTGTCAGACAGCCTCTCTGCTAAGATGTTTCTTCCCTGGAGTGAGCCAGTATTCCTCTCTCCTGTTGTTTCCACCAAAAGCAGTAGCCCTGCCCTCAGCCTGACCCTTCCACAAGACAGTCTTCTCAAGACAGTCACAGCCTTCTCACAGGGGTACCAGGATGTCAGGGCACAGCACTCATTGGGTGTCCAGCTACTTATATCCACAATGATAGACTGAAACCACATATTGTGTGTGTGTTGTAACTGAATTTATTTATACCCTTCTTTTTTCCCGAAGGAACTGTAGGTGGCTAACCAAAAGTTCCATTTCACAGGCATTGCTCAGTGATTATTGTATTAATCTTTTCTCTTCTCTTTGATCTTAATGAGCTGAGTTTCTGGGTCTTTATGGGGAGTAGGGATATTGAGAGGAAGGGAGAGGGGAAAATAGATACATCATTGATTTAAAACTTTGCTTTTACCTCTACTGATGGTTTCAGGGCATGAATTCTGAAGTTCAGAGCATGAATTATTTCCAAATTATACAAAAATTCAGGGTATCTTGGGCATTGTTTATGGGAGGGTAGTTTCCTGGAACAATTTTCACTTCCTTCTTATCTCTCCTCTCCTCTTTTGGAAGTAGTGGGGGTTGGCTGGGACCAGATCTTCCTATTCCTTCCATTTTCACATAATCCATTCCCAGTTTCATCCCCAGAATTCAGGCACCTGGCTCCTTGTTTCTGCCCTCCTTCCCCTATAACCCTTCTGCATGAAACCTCCATCAGGAGCCCAGGGCCTCTTTTCCCAGGTCAATTTGGCACTCATCACCCTGCTTCTTGCCTCTCAGACCAAATGTTTTCTCTTGCTTCCATCCAAGAATTCAGCTCATTCTTATTCTCTAACCAGGCCCTTTGTTTTGGGACAGTCATGGAATTTCTTCCTGTGAGCCCTGGAATTTAAACAGAGGACTATAATGATGGGGCGAGAGTTTTGGTACACAGTTACCTGTCCTGTTCCCCATTGAACAGCCTTAGATGGAGAAGGCTTATTGGTAGAGGTGGGAATCCGACATCTCATGGGCTGGTTGGTTTCCCCACCTTTCAGCATCCCACTCTGGCCTTTGTCCTGGGACAGTGACTTTAGCTCCTGATATCTTGGCTCTACAGTGTTTCCCAACTTTTTACATTTTAAGAAACTGTGGTTTTTCCCTCTTGCCTTGACATGGAGTATTAGTATATAGGCCTTCCATGTCTCCTACATGAGGAAAAGCTTAGAGAAGGGGCAGAGGTACAGAAACATTGGCTGCTGGCTGGCTCCCATCTCCTGCCACAGTCCACACAATCAGCTAAACTGGAGACCTTGCACACACACACACACACACTCACACACACACACACACACCCCAGTGCAGCCTCACTGAGGTGTCAGCTCTTCTTTCACTCTTCTCCTTCAGGGCTGGGCTCCAACTGCAGGATTTCCCTGCTGCCCCACTGTGTGCCTGTCATGCTGGACACACAGCTATCACAAAGAGCACTTGCACTCAAGGCTGCATGAGGAGAGGGAATGAGTGCCATCTTTGGAAGCAGGAATGCCTGGGTCTAAAACTTGGCCATGACCCTCATTAGGTCTTGTGACCTTCAGCAAGTTGGCACTTAGCTTGAGTCTCAAACTCTTCATCTGTAGAATGGGATGACAATGTGTACTCTGCAGAGCTGCTAGGAGGGTTAAAGGAGAGGCTGGGTGTGGGGCAGGATGCAGGTGTGGCATGTGATGGCCTCTGTGCAATTTTGTTTTAGCTCCTCACCCCCATGCAGGGACCTTTAGGGCATGTCCTGCCTTCGTTTCTCTAAAACCCCACGTAATTCCTAGTTTCACCTAGCAACAAGTTAGTGAGGGAAGTCAGTAACCATATACCACAAAGTTCTGGCCTGCCCTGTGCTCTGGAACACAGGGAGGGAAGTGGATGGGGGCACGTGCTAGTGCCAGAAGAGTGTGTCCTGATCACATGGTAGGGCTGGCCCTGGACTCAGTGCTTCTCAGGAAAGTCATCTGCATGAGTAGCCAGTAGTTCTCAGCTCCCCACCCTCACTTGTTAGGGTCAGATACGGACATCTAGGCTTTTCCAGGGTCCTCCCTCACCCCCTTTCACAGGGCTACCACAAAGCCTGATTGAGGCCTTTCCTCTTTAGGTCTGGTGGGTCTACCCTAGGGAAAGGTCTGTCTCTCTTTGCTCTTTTGCTCCAAACTAACAGCACTCATTACCCACCCCGAAAGGAAAAAACAAACAAAACAAAAAACAGGAAGCCCCAAAAAAAAAAAAAAAAGCCAGCTTGCTCTTTCTCGATTTTGGCTGCAGGTGTTTCCTCCTTGGCTTCCTTTTTGGCATCCTGGTTCTTGTTCTTACTTCCCTGCACCCTCTAGCCTCTCAAATGCCCTGGACTCCTCCCTCCTGGAAGCCAGGGGTTGGGAGGAGCAGGCCCCCAGATCCTTGGCTTCGGGTTTGGTAAACGCACTACTGAGGCAGGCTGCTTGGCCTATCTCTGGCAGGGCTCTTCCCCTCAGCCCCACGAGGCTCTGGGCTCTGGGGCTGGGGAGACCCGAGGAGAAGTCTGACTGGAATGGGTTGAGTGTGGTTGGGTTTATGACCCGTGGAGTTGCGACTGAGAGCGGCAAAGGGCCCAAAGGTAACAGCTGTCTCCACAGCATCTCCAAAAGTTGGGGACCCCGGAAAACTTGGGGTGCGCAGACCGCGAGTTCTTCTGAGAGGTCGGGCGTTGGAGGCGAGCCGGGGAGAAGGGGTCCCGGGCGAGTAGGGGCAGCCGGCCCCGCCCCTCGGCCTGCCCCGCCCCGCCCTCCCCGGGGAAGGGCCACGTTGCCCGCCCGGCGGTCCGGCCCTCGAGCGCCGCAGGAAGAGCCTGCCTGGCGGAAGGCGCCGGCGGCCTCCGCGCTAGCGCCTGGAACGCGCCGGGGCGCCGGGCTCGCTCCCCAAGCCCCGGGGCGGGCCAAGTTCAGGGCCGGGAAGTTGGGAGGACCTGGTGAGTGGGGGCCGGGGGACGCCAGCGTCCGTCAGTTCTGGGGCTTGTCCCCGGAAAGGGACCGAGGTCTGACTGAAGGAGGCCCCGCAGGAGCGGAGAGGGCGCTCCGGAGCTGGGGTCCCGGCTTGGGAAGCTGTCCCTTTCCGAGCCCTCCGTGTCCCCCGACAGCCCCGGTGCCCGAGAGAGGGACTTGGCCCGGGTCGCCCCGGGTCCCGGCCACGGGCCCCTTTGGAGCCGGGAAGTGGAGCTCTGCGTTCCGCTTTCGGAATCCCGGGCCTCCAGCTGGTGAGAGAGGGCGGGCTCCGCGGGGAGGGGGCTGGTTGTGAAACTCAGCCTCTGGGCCGACGTGGGTGTGGGGCCTGGAGGCGCTGGGGTCGCTGGAGAGGGTTTGGGGAGCGGAATGCGAGGTGGCCTTTCCCCAGACCCCACCCGCGCCTCCATTCCAAAAGTTACTAGGGGTTCTTTCTCCTCTGCCGGGAGGAAGAATTGACTCGATGTGGAAATAAGTAAATTGTCAAGAAAACTTTCTCCTACTTGTTAGCTCATGTGTGTGGAGTAGGGGGCCCCTGAGCCGTGCAGGGCCCCATCATATTATAAACCCTGGAGCGCAGGGGCTGTGGCCGGCTGGTCTGTGTCTCCACGGCACAGTGGACCCTGGAGTGAGGCTCCGCCTTGGTTAACCTTTGCCCCTGTGATGCGTTTAATTAGTCCTCCCTTTACGAACATCACTGGCTGAGATTGTCCAGCTTTATTTTCTGTCGTTTATAATACTTCTCAGACCATGTAGACTTTTCTTTTAGATGCTTACATCCCCCCTGCGTCTGCCTCGAACTGTGAATCACCCCTGCCTGACCCCATTACCCGAGACCATTGAGGTCTCTTGGATCTCCCCTGTCCTTTTCTCAGATTAGAAGGCAATGTAGTATGTCTAACCTCAGTGGCTTATGTGGCAGGTTAAACTCATTTCCTGTTTGGGACACTGGGGAAATTGTCACTGTCCTTTTCATCATCAGAGCCCAGGGGCCTTGGAGATGATCCAAATCAACCCTCTCCCTGTTCAAATGAGGGAACTAAGGCGCAAGTGACTTGCCCAAGGTTACTTGGTTTCCCAGGGCTTCATGCTTTTTGCTGCACTAGCATCATATATCCCTTTAGCCTGCATCCCTTCCCTCTAGGTCTTATTCTCTAAGTCCTTGAATTATTTAGTGTATCTTCTCTGACTCCCTTTCAGTTCTAACATCCTTTTGAAATTATGGAGCCTGGTACAAGGTACAGGAGCCTAGCAGAGGTCTAATGAACAAGAAAGTGATTCAGTTAAGTCTCCATTATCTGTGGCATGTTCTATACTTTCTGGTTTTTTTCAGGCAATGCTTTTTAACTACTAAGCAACACAGAGATAGAAAGGAAGTTCTGTCAACATTCCTTCGACTTCCATACTTTCTAAAAGCTAAATAAGACTTCTCCATTATTGCTCACAGTGAGAAGTTGACTATCTGGCGTTCTCTTGCTGTTTAAGAAACATTTTTTTGTCAAAGAGAGAGAACTGGCTAGAGAATACCATAGGAATCAGAGTTTTAAAAAGGGATCTCACAGCTCATAGGCAGTTCTTCAAAATAAGAAACTGAGCTAAATGTCCATCAACAGAGGAATGGATAAAGAAGATGTGGTACATATATACAATGGAATGTTACACAGCCATAAAAAGGAACGAAACTGGGTCATTTGTAGAGACATGGATGGACCTAGAGAGTGTCATACAGAGTGAAGTAAGTCAGAAAGAGAAAAGCAAATGTTGTATATTACCGCATATATGTGGAATCTAGAAAAATGGTATAGATGATCTTATTTGCCAAGCAGAAATAGAGACACAGACATGGATAACAAACATATGGCCACCAAGGGGGAAAGGGGTGGGGTGGGAGGAATTGGGAGATTGGGCTTGACACATATACATTATTGATACTATGCGTAAAATAGACAACTGATGGGAGCATACTGTATAGCACAGGGAACTCTACTTAATGCACTCTGGTGTTCTAAATGGGAGGGATATCCAAAAGGGAGGGGCTATATGTATATGTATGGCTGATTCATTTTGCTGTGCAGTAGAAGCTAACACAACATTGTAAAGCAGCTATACTCCATAAAAGTTAATTTAAAAAGAAAAAAAAGAAGAAGCTGAGACCCACGGGAGTTGGTGGCACCTGCCCAGAACCTCCTGAGTTTTGGTTGAGGGTCTTATTCACTAAAAAGGCTCACGCCTCATCTCCCACCACAGTGCAGATGTCTTTGTACTTGGTGGTGTGGACCAACTATGTGACTTCCCTGAAGGAGTTGTGAAAACTCTGGCAAAAAAAACACCTAGTGTGAGTTTGTGCCTTTTGCAGGCAAATGTCATTAATAACAGAACATCAGGTACTCAGGTCAAGGTTAAGGACTGTTGTTCTATTTTAGAAAAGGAAGATGTGGCAGATTGTCTTTTCCCAAAATGGCCACAACTTTAAATATCCCACTCTACATTGTTACAATAAGACGTTGCCCTCCTCGCACCCGGTTGAGGGGGTGGGGTCTGTGTTCCTTTTCGCTTGAATGTAGGCAACGACTCGTGATACCCCTGGCCTGTGAGTAAGTCAGAAGTGATCCAAGGTTTTGGATCACTGTGGTTTTGCTCCTGGCCTTTCATGTAGTTGCAGTCATATGTGGCTGGGGTTGGAATCATCTGGAAGGCTTCCTCCCATGTCTAGTGGCTGATGCTGACTGTTAGTTTTTGATTTTCGTTTGCATGGAATACCTTAGCTGTGGTTGTCAGCTGGAATACCTAGAGGTATCCTGTCCACATGGCCTGGGCTTCCTCTTACCTTGGTGGCTGGGTTCCAAGAGCAGGCATCTCAGGAGCACCAAGTGGAAACTATTGCCTTTCATGAGCTAGTCTCGTAAGTCGCATAGTCCTCACTTCCTCTGTAGTCACAGATCAAAGAGAGGGAACATAGACCACATCTCCCCCAGCTCTAGAGGGAGGAGTGTCATTGTCACTTTGTAAGAAGAGCATGTGGGATGGGATATTTGGTAGTCATCTTCGGAAAATGTAATCTTTCACTGTTAGGCTGCTAGTTTGGTCTTCTTTCTCCCCGATTTAGTGAATAATGCAAGCAGCCCTCCACCTAGCTACTTGAACTTCGTACATGTGCCAAACATTGTCATAGGTATACAGATCATAGAGCCTCTTTTCTAAGGAGTAAGGTGAGAGCCAGGTAAGTACAGCCACAGGTTCTGTTACAGTGTGGAGAGGAAAGACAGGAGGTGTGGAGAGAGTACGGTGGGAGTATAGCTGTGGGAAGCCTGGCTCTGCCTGGATGTTAAGGAACTGGGTTCTTAAGGATGTATAATGCTTGTCAGTGGGGCTTTGGATAATATTTCAGGATGCGGGACCAGCCAGAGGAAAGAAAGCAGTGTACAAAGGGTACTTATTGAGGGAAAAAAGTAGCCTGTTGAGGCCAGAGTACGGGGTTCATGGGGTTAGTGGTCGGAGGTGAGGTTGAAAAGGAATGTTTGAGTCAGTTTGTCGTGAAGGCCCTGTGTGTCATAATAATGATTTTGAGTTTTAGTCTGTGGGCAGTGGCAGTATGGTTTTTAAGGCAGGTTAGTGTTGGGACCAGTTGTGTACTTTTAAGAAGGATGCTCTGTCACTATTGGGAAGATTGCTTAGAGGGAAGCAAAGTGCGTGATAGGTGAACCAGCTGAGAAGCCACATCAAGAGTTCAGTATTTAATAATAAGGGAAGAGAGTTCAGGTTTAAGCGTTTGAGATCTTGAAATGGGATGATGTCAGTGAATGAGTAACTTTCTCTTCCATTTTCATAATTCTGAAATTCTTGGGGCTGGATATGTTTCAGAATTTAGAATTTTTTGGATTTAAAAAAGATGATCTGGTGCATTTATGATGTAGTGAAGGTCTGGAACAGCATACCATAATCCAACATGCTTATTTCTGTAGCAAAACATATGAACGGGATAAATAAAGACTATACGTAGCTGCACATTAGATCAGATTTCTCCAAATGAGGTTAAGCCAAACAAGTGTGGAAAACTTCTGTTTTTCAGCACTTTTTGGACTTGGGAATTGCAGTTAAGTGATCGTGGGTGTGTGGCATCCACATGGAAGCCACTTTTTTGTTGCAGGCAAATCTGAATGTCGAGGATCCTAGCATAGCAGCTTGGCAGCACTGGGGGAGCTGGTCCGCCTCCTCAGGTAGCTGGTAGTAGAGGGGATTTGACAGATGTTGAGCACGGGGTTGTGCTGGTGCTGTTGGTTGTGAAGGGGAGGTGGACCTCACAGGGTCTGAAAGCATCAGGGAAGGTGTCCTGGCGAGGTGTGAGTCAGAACTCACTAGGTGAAGAAGAGAGAGAAGAGCCGACCAGGCATACCGGCACATGCAGAGGCCCTGAGGCAGGCTCGAGTGTTTGGGTCCTGGAAGGAATCTCGTAGAGTGGAGTAAAGAGAGCCAGCGAGAGAGGGGACTGGCTAGCAGAGTGACTGGCTAGCATTTATGCTGTCATGTGCTGAGCACTGTTCTAAACACCTGATGTGAATTATCTCACCCAATCCTCACAGCAACCCAATGAGGTATTCTGTTATGGTTTCCATCTTAGAGGTGAGAGAATTGAGTCTCAGCGATGTGAAAAAAACTCGGAGCGATGCCAAGCGTTGCCCTGGGCTGTTTGACTTGCCCTTGTGTCTGCCGTACCCTCCTGATGGTAGGACTCAGAGCAGTGCTTCCTGGATGAGTGCATGGGCTCTGCTGGCCAAAAGCTGGCCTTCTGGACTTGCTCATTCCGCAGGCACAGCCAGCTGCTGGAGAGTGCCTGCGCTTGTGTGTTCACACACCACTAACTTCTAGACAGAGTGGAGGATCCTGCCCTGGAGAATATGTGGAGAAGCAGTAGAAAGTGGCACTGGGACTCTGGGTGAGTCCGTGTGGAGAAGGGGTGGGGCCTGGGAATAGGTGCATCACGTACTCTTACGGCAAGAGAAGAAAGTCCTGTTTGAGAATTTAGACAAAAGGGTTGTGGGGTGGAGGCCTGGCTGGACTGGGGCAGCTGTTTCCTGTGAGCTATCTAACATTTCTCGAGGTTGATAGACTTGCTAGGAATACAGTCTGCAGAGGGGCTGAGAAGATTGCTTTGATCTGCCTGGCTTAGAAGGTGTTGGGAGGTCTTCCAGGCCTCAGGGTAGTGGGTGTGGGCCACCTAATTCTAATGTCTGGAGCAGGGTGCAGGGTAGAGAGGATGTGGTCCCGTGGGGTTTTGCTACCACTCTGAGAGCCTGCTGGTTTCAGGTGGCTCATCGATAAGTCAGAGACAAGCCTCCTCCTCCAGCCCTGAAGCCAACGCTTCGGCTGATGGAGCTCAGTTTCTCTTTTCTTTCCCCCATCTCTTTATCTAAAGACTATTCCTGCCCAGTCAGTTGGGAGGCAGGATGTTGGGGGTCAGGGAATCCAACATTGACCACATCCTGAGGGGGAGTGAGGAAGAAACTGGAAATCTGTGTGTGTTTCTCTTCTAGGAAACCCTAATTGGTATATGAGCACTAATAAAATGGAAATTTAATGACAGTAAAACTGAAATGGACTTGAGGTTTCTGAGAAGACTGCTGCTATGGAGTTGTGAGGGTGGCTGGTTTCTAGGAGGAAGACAGGGGGTG
Source organism: Balaenoptera acutorostrata (assembly GCF_949987535.1). Classification (NCBI taxonomy): domain Eukaryota; kingdom Metazoa; phylum Chordata; class Mammalia; order Artiodactyla; family Balaenopteridae; genus Balaenoptera; species Balaenoptera acutorostrata. Next base: position 171,334,139 of record NC_080065.1, read on the forward strand.
GTAGTGCTTGCAGGGGCTGGAGGGGCCTCTGAGGAGGGAGGCAGAATCCATTCCCTTTAGAGACTCTTAAAGATCAGCCCTTTGATCCTTGGATACTGGATCTGCCTGCTTGAGAGTCCAGGAGCACAGAGATGAGATCTGGGTTTTAGCTAGGGTTAGAGAACTGGTCTGTGAGGCAGAGGGGAACTGACAGAGCAGTCAGCACAGGAGAGTGCAGACCTGAAGCTTTGGGGTATGAGGTGTTGAGACCAGAGGCGGGAATGCCAGGGAGAGGGTGGCATGGTCAGGAATGGCAGCTGTCCTGGAATGGGAGGGTACGGTAGATCCTTTCAGTCATGAGGTCTGGTGGAGTGAGGGGGTTGGCAGGACCATGCCTTTTTCTTGTTGGATGCGTGTCCCAGTCCCTTCCCAGAGCCTGGCAGAGAGCAGGTGTGTGATGCATGTCATGGCGTGATTGAGGAGTTCAGGAAAAATGGATTGTGTCCCAGTTCTTCTTACTGATGTGCCCAGCTGGGGCCATATTGGATGAAGCTAGTCAGAGCTGTGGGCTATGTCCCTATATTTGATTATAAGAAGTTGTATTTGAAAATAACTTCAGGGCTTCCTTGGTGGTGCAGTGGTTAAGAATCCGCCTGCCAATGCGGGGGACACGGGTTCAAGCCCTGGTCTGGGAAGATCCCACATGCCACGGAGCAACTAAGCCTGTGTGCCACAACTACTGAGCCTGTGCTCTAGAGCCCGCGAGCCACAACTACTGAAGCCCGCACGCCTAGAGCCTGTGCTCCACAACAAGAGAAGCCACCGCAATGAGAAGCCCGCGCAACTCAATGAAGAGTAGCCCCCACTCAGTGCAACTAGGGAAAGCCCGCGCACAGCAACGAAGACCCAACGCAGCCAAAAAATAAACAAACACACAAATTAATTAAATAAATCTATTTAAAAAAAAAAAAAAAAAAAGAAAATAACTTCAAACTATAAAAAGGTTGCAAGAATAAAAATGGTATAAGAATACTCATATTCCCATTACTCAGATCCACCTATTAACATTTTGCTCCATTTGCTGTTCATATACATACATGGTATTTTTGTTCTGAACCATTTGAGAAGTTGCACCTACCATGGCCCTCTACCCCTAATTACTTCAGCGTGTATTACCTAAGAATTGGGATATTCTTTTATATAACCACATTATGGTTATCAGTCAACACTGATACTTTGATCTACTGTCTATATTCTAATTTTGTCATTTGACCCAGTAGTATCTTTTTTAAAAAGTTTTATTGAGGTATAAATGACATACAGTAAACTTTACATAGTTAAAATGTACATTTTCGGGCTTCCCTGGTGGCGCAGTGGTTGAGAATCTGCCTGCCAATGCAGGGGAGACGGGCTCGAGCCCTGGTCTGGGAAGATCCCACATGCCGTGGAGCGACTATGCCCGTGAGCCACAGCTGCTGAGCCTGCGCGCCTGGAGCCTGTGCTCCGCAGGAAGTAGAGGCCGCGATAGTGAGAGGCCCGCGCACCGCGATGAGGAGTGGCCCCCACTTGCCACAACTAGAGAAAGCCCTCGCACAGAAACGAAGACCCAACACAGCCAGAAATGAATAAATAAATAAATAAATTTATAAAAAAAAAAAAAAAAGATGGAAATGTTATTTAAAAAAAAATGTACATTTTCATAAGTTTGTACATATGTATATACCCATGAAACTATGATCCCACAAAGTTTCCTAGTGTCCCTTTGTAATACCTCCCCTGATGTTCTCACTGCCCCATCCCCAGGCAGCCACTGATCTGCATGTACTCTTTCACATCTTGAATAATTATTTTGAGATTCGTACATGTGTCGTGTGTCTCAGTAATACGTTCCTTTTTAATTGCTGAATATTATTCCGTTCCACGGGTAAACCACAATTTGTTTATCCATATTCCCATGTTGATGGGCATTTGAGTTGTTTCCACTTTTTGGCAATTATGAATAAAGCTGCTATAAACACTCCATATAGGTTTTTGTATGGACATATGTTTTCATTTCTCTTGGGTCTGTATGTAGGAGTGGACTTGCTGGGTCATATGGTAACTCTCTTTAGCATTTTGGCTAGCTGCCAAACTGCTATAAAAGGACATTAGTTCCATATCTCACACCGTATACACAAATTAACTCAAGATGAATCGTAAACCTAAATGTAAAACCTAAAACTATAAAACCTAAAAAAGAAAACACAGGGAAAAATCTTTGTGACTTTGGCAAAGATTTCTTAGATACAAGGCCAAAAGCATGATTCATAAAAGAAAAAAACCCTGATAATTGGACATCATCAAAATCAAGAACTTCTGTTCTTCAGCTGACTCTGTTACGAGAATAGGACAAGTGTTTGAATTTTTGCCAGTCTGATGGGTGGAGAAATGTTATCTTAGTATAGGTTTAATTAGAATTTTTCTTATCATGAGTGAAATTAAATACCTTTTCATATGTCTAAGGACCATTTTAATATTTTTGTGTGTGAGTTGCCCTAGTCTTCTAGACAAGAGTTTTGGCCTTTTTTCCCCTCAGTTTTTAAAAAGTTCTTTGTCTTTTAGGGTATTGGTGTATTATTTGTGATGTATGTTGCAAATATTCTCTCCCAGTTTGTTATTTGTCCTTTGACTTGGCTTATGGTGTTTTTAGCCATGCAAAAAGTGTTTTATTTATTACTGTATCTGTATTTTAAGTCATACTTAGAAAGCCTTTCCCTATACTAAGGTTATAGAGGAATTGACGTGTATTTTCTTTCAGCACTTGTATGGTTTTATTTTTCTACTTAGATGTCTAGTTCACTTGGAATTTATTCTTGTGTACGGATCTTATTTTTTTTCCCCAAGTAACTATATAATTGTTGTAGCACTATTAATAAGACCATTTTTTGCGTCAGTAATTCTAAATATCCCCTTTATCATACATTAGATTTCTGCGTGTAGTTGGGTGTATTTCTGGAGTTTAAATTCTATTCCTTTGGATGATCTGTTTGTTTACATGCCAACACCACATACTTTTAATTATAGAGGCTTTGTAATGTTTAGTATGTTAATATCTGGTAGGGCTAGTCCCTCTTCACTGCTCATTCGTTTTCATCATTTTCCTAGATGTTCTGTTATGAACTTTTGTCTAGCTCTATAAAAAAGTATTTTTATTGAGATTTTTGATGATGCTGAGATGTCCCAACCAAGAACAAGGGATATTTAAGTCTTATTTTGTGTCTTTTCGGGAATTATAGGTTCATGTAGGTTTTTGAATATTTCTTGTTAATTCCTAAATAGTTTATCATTTTCATGGCTGTTATAAATAGGGTTTTCTCATTTGTTGTTTTTTTAATGAGTTATTATTTGTGGATATGAAGGCTATTGATTTTTGCATGTTAATTTTTATATCCCACTACCTTGCTCAATTCTTTGATTGTTTAGGTTGGATTTGTCATTGATTCTCTTAGAGTTTTCCAGGCATATTCTCATAGCATCAGTACATTGAGATACTTTTGCTTCTTTTCCACTTCTTCTGCCTATAATTGTGTTCTGCAGTCCAGTTGCGTTGGCTGATCCCTCCAACAGAACGTTAAACAGTCGTGTAGACCTGGGGTGGCTTGGCTTTGCTCCTGACCTTCGTGAGAATGCCTCTGGTGCTTCCTTATTAGATAAGGTGCTGGCTTTAGCCCTGAGGTGTGATATTAGAGTTTTAAAATCAGTAATCTTTGGGCAGTTTGATTTGAGGCATGGGAGGCAGATGGTCTAACTCCCACCTCTCCTAAACTCTGGATAGAAGATGATAAAATCTGTCAGGTAGGGAAGGGAGAAGTGGGATTCCTTTGCTTCCTGTCTTCCACCAACATCACTCTCTACACCACCACCACCACCCCCCCAAAAAAAAAAAAAAAACCACATTGCTTTTCAGAGGACTCATGAACTCATTTTGGAGTGCGGGAACATGCTCTCCTAATCCTGTTCTTCCACACAGATGGACCCTCCAAATTAGGGAACAAGCAGCTATCTTTTAATATTTATTTATTTATTTACTTATTTATGGCTGTGTTGGGTCTTCGTTTCTGTGCGAGGGCTTTCTCTAGTTGCGGCAAGCGGGGGCCACTCTTCATCGCGGTGCGCGGGCCTCTTCACTATCGCGGCCTCTCTTGTTGCGGAGCACAGGCTCCAGACGCGCAGGCTCAGTAGTTGTGGCTCACGGGCCCAGTTGCTCCGCGGCATGTGGGATCTTCCCAGACCAGGGCTCGAACCCGTGTCCCCTGCATTGGCAGGCAGATTCTCAACCACTGTGCCACCAGGGAAGCCCCCAGGCAGCTATCTTTTAAGAGAGCTTTGGAGTTAACCTCCTGGCCTTCCTTGTCCTGCACTTTTTCATCTGTTTCTGCCCCCCATTCTTCCACTCCAGGGCAGCCCCACGCCTTGTGATGATGGTTGTTTTTCTCCTCTCCTCAGGTGCGTGGCTGCTTCCTAAGCCTGGAGCCCAGAGGAAACATCCCTAGGACTGTGGGAGCGTGAGCCGGGCAAGCCAAGGGCAGCCTCGAGCCCCAGCCTTGCCCGCCTCCCCCGCGGGGGCCAGGATGCTGAAGAAGCAGTCTGCAGGGCTTGTGCTGTGGGGCGCCATCCTCTTTGTGGCCTGGAACGCCCTGTTGCTCCTCTTCTTTTGGACGCGCCCCGCGCCTGGCAGGCTGCCCTCAGACAGTGCTCTCGATGACGACCCCGCCAGCCTCACCCGTGAGGTGATCCGCCTGGCCCAGGACGCCGAGGTCGAGTTGGAGCGGCAGCGGGGGCTGTTGCAGCAGATCAGGGAGCATCATGCTAGGTGGAGCCAGCGGTGGAGGGCGCCCACCGCAGCCCCGCCTGTCCTGCCGCGAGCGCCTGTGACCTCTCCGCCGGCTGTGATCCCCATCCTGGTCATCGCCTGTGACCGCAGCACTGTCCGGCGCTGCCTGGACAAGCTGCTGCATTATCGGCCTTCGGCTGAGCGCTTCCCCGTCATCGTCAGCCAGGACTGCGGGCATGAGGAGACAGCCCAGGTCATCGCCTCCTACGGCAGCGCCATCACGCACATCCGGCAGCCTGACCTGAGCAACATCGCGGTGCCACCCGACCACCGGAAGTTCCAGGGCTACTACAAGATTGCTCGGCACTACCGCTGGGCGCTGGGCCAGGTCTTTCACAAGTTCAAGTTCCCAGCGGCGGTGGTGGTGGAGGATGATCTGGAGGTGGCTCCAGACTTCTTCGAGTACTTCCAGGCCACGTACCCGCTGCTGAGGGCCGACCCCTCTCTCTGGTGTGTGTCCGCCTGGAACGACAACGGCAAGGAGCAGATGGTGGACTCAAGCAAGCCTGAGCTGCTCTACCGCACAGACTTTTTCCCTGGCCTGGGCTGGCTGCTGTTGGCCGAGCTCTGGGCTGAGCTGGAGCCCAAGTGGCCCAAGGCCTTCTGGGACGACTGGATGCGCCGGCCGGAGCAGCGACAGGGCCGGGCCTGTGTGCGGCCTGAAATCTCCAGAACGATGACCTTTGGCCGCAAAGGTGTGAGCCATGGGCAGTTCTTTGACCAGCACCTCAAGTTTATCAAGCTGAACCAGCACTTCGTGCCCTTCACCCAGCTGGACCTGTCCTACCTGCGACGGGAGGCCTATGACAGGGATTTCCTTGCGCGTGTCTACGGTGCTCCCCTGCTGCAGGTGGAGAAAGTGAGGACCAGTGAGCGGAGTGAGCTGGGGGAGGTGCGGGTGCAGTACACGAGCAGGGACAGCTTCAAGGCCTTCGCCAAGGCCCTGGGAGTCATGGATGACCTCAAGTCCGGTGTCCCCAGGGCCGGCTACCAGGGCATCGTCAGCTTCCTGTTCCGGGGCCGCCGTGTCCACCTGGCCCCACCCCAGACCTGGGCCGGCTACGACCCTAGCTGGAATTAGCAGCACCTGCCTGCCCCTCCTGGGGCCCCTCCTGGCCATATCATGGCCTAAGATGGGACCGCAGTCCCTGGGCTGCATCATCCTCTCTTGTGTTTCTCTCTTGGGTCCATTTATCTTCTGGTTTTGTTTTTTTTTTCTTTCTTTGAGTGGCATTCAAGTGCACAGATGATAAGGTGAGGCTTAATCTCCCGTTCTCAAGGGGGTCAAATCAGGGGAATCTTTCTGGGGTATGTTGGGGGAGTTACTAAGCAGGAAACCACTGTGTGGTAGGGAGAGACTTGGGCTTGTTGGGGCCACAAAATCCACGTTCCAGGTTTTCTCCTAGGACATCTGTGGAGAGGTTGGCAACTTTAGTTCTCTTGATGAGGCCTCTTTTCCCTGTCCTGGCTATTCTAGCCAGAGTATGAGCCCTCCTCCTATACCTGTCCCCCACCATCTCCACCTTCCCGCAATTGGAGCAAGGTGGGAGGCTGGATTATGTGAGAAGGAGATGTACTTGTGGCCAAAATGAGACTAACTAAAGGGGTTTCATCATCATCAGGGTCTGGGCGGAGCTGTTAGGTTGTCAGGGTTTACTCCCTCCTGCCTGTATTTCTCTTCTTCCCCCTCTCCTTTATCCCTGACCTCCTCTCAGCTCTTCTTTCCCTGCAGCCTAGCAGTTCGTGATTCCAAGATGAAACGGTGAAGGGGAAAAGCAGAACCTCTCCTCAGCTCACCCGCTGGGGTGGGGGGAAAAGCCTTGGGTGCTGGGGCGCCCCTCCCTCATCCTTCCTCCAAGAAACAGACTGCCCCCTATCCCGTCCTTTCTAAAAACCAATCCTTTCCCTGTCGCTCTGGGACGGTTCATGCTAGCCCGGCCCGTGGCTTCTGGAGGCCCTCTCGGTGTGAGGTAGAGCAGCCAAGACCATTCAGCCCAGCCTCCTTCCCTTCTCCCCCAAGCATTCCCTTCCCGTGTGCACAGATTAGGACGCAGATGGCGGGTTGGAGAGCAACGTGTGTGTTTTTCTTTCTTGCCTGACCTCAGTTCATGGAAGAAAGTTGAAGCTACAGAATTATTTTCAAAAATAAAGCCTGAATTGTCTGAAAAACTGTGTGTGTTTGTGTGTCCTGGTAAAGGAGTTGGGGGTGGAAAAGGGAGGAGAAAGGTGGAGGAAGCAAGGAAAAGAATGAGGACTAAAGGAAGGGTCTGCACAGGCAAGAGGAAGTAGGTCAGTTGGAGGAAGGAAAGCAGATGACGGGAAGATAAGAGCAGGGAGTAGGAGAGAAGGCATAGGAGAGCTAAGGAGGGGCCTAGGTGGGAAAGAAAGGCCAGGCTTGGAGGTGGAGAGGGCCCAAGGCTTCACTCCCCTAGTGCTAATCTTCCCTAGAGCTGGGCTGTGGGGCCCTCAAGGCCTGGTCCGAGAGAGAATGCAGGCAGTCCCTCCTGAAATGGGCACCTTGTGTGGGATGCCCTCTGCTGGCCCAGGCAGCATTCCCTAGGCACCTTTCAGCACCTTCCAGGACGCAGAGCTGACAGCTGGATCAACGCTGGCAGTAGCACTAAGAGTGTGAGGATGCCTTATACACTGCCACCCAAAACACCCACACATAAATGGCAAACTTCGCCTGAAACTATCCTGAGAGTTTCTGTTTTCCACTAATTTTTTTTTAATGCTGCTTGTGACCTACCAACTTTATTTCATCAGTGGGTTTGAAAACCCTGGGCTAGGTGACTTTGTTGACAGAAACCATCCTCGAGCTTCACACCAGATGGATGAGTTGTGGAGAAGGGGGTGTCACCAGGTCCCTGAGGGAGCAGCTCTGGCCTCCTTTCTGGGCTAAGTGAACCAGAGTCAGACATTCATTTTAACCTTTCAGATCGTTGTAGAGCTAGTTTTGTCTTCCCACGTGCTCTTAGATGGATGTTTAAACCCTGTTTGGGGGTAGAGAGATGATCATTATCCGCGATTTGCAAGGCTCTCCGTCTCGACACAACTGGGCCAGGTGTGCTTTGGCTGACAGAATCCATGTTCTTAGCACTAAATTAATTTAACAGTTGCTTACCAAGTGCATTGTTCTGAGCGCTCCACAAATTAAAATGAACTCCTTTAATCCTCAAAGAGATCATGGGTAGTTAAATATTGCTCCATTTTACAGGTGAGGAGCAAACGGGCACAGAGAGGGTCCTTTGTCCAAGACCACACACCTGGTTGGGGTGGAGCCAGGATTTGGATGGAACCCACGTTGTTAATCACTACTTAATCAGGACCCTTCCCTTTCTATCCTTTACAGCCTTTCCTCCAAGGCCGTCTCCTCTGCATTCCTTGTACTCTGGTCTCCCCTCCCACAGGCTCCAGGTTGGTGGGTGGGCCTGGGCTCCCAGGCCAAACAGCAGGTGGGGGTGGGAGGGCAGCCCTCCCAGGGAGATTGCAGAGGAGGAGACCCTCAGAAGATTCAGGCTGGTTTCTCAGGTTTCTCCTCAAGTGAGGAGCCCTTTCAGGGGGTCTCTGTGTCCTGTTTCTCTTCCTTTTGATGCGGGTCCCCAGAGAGGCCACGTTCACTATGCCAAGGCATCCTCAGGTGTGATTCATGTGTGCATGCTGCCATCCCTCGGACCGTGAGCCTCCTGTGGATAACAAAGCAAGCGGACATGCCAAATGGAAAAACATGGCGTCCTTAAATCCTTCAGAATTCTGCTAACCTTGACTTTGGAGATTAAAGATAATACCAAAGAGCTCACCCAGCTCAACACGGCTCCCAGGCCGGGTGGGCCTGATCTCGGGAGACAGCAGTGAGTGGTGGCTTAAAGCAGGATCTTAGTCCCCTGCCCAGGAACTGAACCTGGGTCACCTGGGTGAAAAACCAGGGACCCTAACCGCTAGACCACCAGGGGCCAGAGGCTAGAAGCAAAGTTCCCCTGGCTCTTGCCCCATTTGAAAAATGAATTTCTCAATGAGGCAAAAACTGTAAAAAAACAGGTACAAAGTTTATTATCAGAGACACAGCATAACGTGTGGGAGAGCACACAGAGAAACTGTTGATTTATTTAACACAGGAGCAAGGCAGAAATATACACCAGGAGAGAAAGGGTGTAGGTGTCCTCCCTAGTGGGGAGGAGCCCAGTAAAAAGACAGTTAAATCATTTATATAGGGCAGTTTTTCCCGGTCTTTGTTTACCTTTGGCCAATTATCTTGTTTCTTTTCCCACACCTGACCTGCCCTAGGACCCTCCCCATATGCGTGCACGACATTTTGCCAAGATGGATTCTAGCACAGAGGCCTGTGGGAGTTTTGGCATCACCTATTGTGGGGGGGGCACCCCCTCCTTTTTGACCCCCGAGGAGCCTTTCTGCGCATGTGTAGTCAGGGAGGTCTCCTTGATCTCAGGAATGGTCATCTTATCTCTTTACTCCAGCAGAGCTCAGCTCCTGACATTAACTTTGGCCTTGGAGTGTCTGGGTGAAAAAAAGCTCCAGTTTCACTCCACTTGACAAACACCAGCTGTCCAGCCCAGGGGCCCATCTACCTCCTACCTCAGGCCCTCACTGAAACGTCGGGGACCGACTGGCAAGGTGCTTGCAGGTTGCAAGTCCCTGTGGGCGGAGGGTTTGTCCGCGTCTCAGCTGCCTACAGGAGGCCTCACGGGGACCTGGTGTGTTTGTGGGCCCAGAAACGGCTTGGGCCATCCCATCACTCCTGCGCCTTGGCCTTGGCCCTTCAGCCTCTGCCAGTGACCCAAAGCCCTTCCTCCTCCATTTCCTGCCGTTCTCTCCAACCACTGCTGTTTCCGCCTTCCCTCCACTGCACAAGTCTCTCGGCCTAGGTCCTCTTGTCTTATCTGGGTCATTCAGGTGGGATTTTATTTGTGGGCTGAGTCATCCCGGTGTGGACACATGTGTTGGATACAGTCTCTGGCCAGGGTCCCCCTGAGCCTTGGGTTGATCCCCTGGGATTTGTTCAAAACCGGACCAAGGCTGGGGGTCACACCTGGGGGCGTGGTAGGGGGCCAGGTGTAGGGCTGACCGTGGAGTTGAGGATGGGGATTGGGACCGGTGGAGGTGGGGTCGGGGGAAGAGGAGCTTGGGGGTGTGTGTGCTGGGTTTAGATTGTTAGATACAACAACCTTATAAAGTGAAAGGTATCATTTCCTTTTTTTCTTGTTACAGAAGCAAAATATATTCATTTTAGAAATCAGAAAGCAGATAATAAAACATTCACACGTACATACCCACCCCCAGTCCCGTCTCTGTTTACTCCTATCAGGCTTCTTTCTCCCATATGTAGATAAATAGGTAAATCATCTATAAAAGCCATAAATTTACATAAATATTTATTTAGCTTTATGTAAGTTAAACATTTACGTATAACCATGTCAAATATTCACCTTCACCATAATTTTAATCATTTACCCTCTTCCTTAAATATCTTTAACAAACACTTGGGACTCCAGGCTACCTGAAAGGATTTCCTTAGGGATCAGGGGTTTGCCTACAGCCCAGCTGGGGCCTTGAATCTCTGTCTGTTCTCCCACATACCCTCCACCTACGAGCAGAGGTCAGGGCCCTTGCTGGTATGGGGACAGACACCGTATCTCCTGTCTTGAGGCACAGAATCTTGCTTGACTGCTTTCCATTGCTTCTGCATTTTCTCACTTCGCTGATTAAATTTGCTCTTTGGAACTCAGGGAAGGCCTAGAAAGCTAAAGCTTTTTCACAACGAGAGTGGGGGTGGTGGAGATCTGTCCCCAGAAAGGCCCCACGGGGTCCTGCTCTGTTTCACAGGGATCTGTGTGTCCCTTCCAGGAGATGCGCTTGTATTAAAAGCAGCAGACTTTTACCTTGTAGTGTATCGAGTCTGGTAGCCGAAACACAGAAACCCAACACGATGGTGGCCTAAATAAGATGTTTTAATTCTCATTCACTCAGAAGTCCAGGTGGGTGGTATTTTGAGGCTGCTACAGCAGATTCACACCCACCAAGAACTCAGTCTTCCATTTCTTCGTCCTACCATCTTCAACACATGGTTCACAGCACCCAGTCAAAGATGGTGCCCTGGCTCGAGTCAGATAGGAAGGAAAGAGAAGGGGAGGGCAAGCCTCTTTCTTTTTAGAATGAAACCTAGAATTTGTGCATATCTCCTTCCCGCATCTCCCAGTCACCAGAACTTGCTCTAGTCCCCCCAGTTGCAGGGGAGACAGGGAAATGGGGTGGCAGCCATGTGTTCAGCTAAAACTTCTCTTACCATGGTGGTACTAGCCACCTTGGCCTACATGAAATCATGCAGTGGGCAGGAGTGAGGCCCCAGGTCATGAAAGGGGAGCTGGGTTCTGCCTCGTTTGCTGGACTGCACAAATTCTGAGCCTTGAGCTGTGTGGAGCTGCCTTGTAAGAAGTCCAGTGACCCTGAGACTGCATTGCTGGAGAGGCTACAGCCACATTGTATATCCAGTCCGGGGTGGGGGGGGGGGATCCTTGGACGTCTGCTGCCCTGCTGACACCTACCTGAAACTGCATGGGACACCCCAAGTGACAACTGCCCAGCCAAACACTTCCTGAATTTATGACCCACAAATAGGGAGCAAAATAAAACAGTTGTTTCATGATGCCAAGTTTTGGGGTAGTTTGTTAAGGGACAGTGGTACCTGGTGGTCTTAGGTACTATGTTCTGTCACTGAAATGTAAGATTTTATGTAACCAGAAGGGAATGTTTAAACAAATATTTTGAGAATAAGAATTTTTAAACATTTACTCATCAATCCCTAGCGGTGAGGATATTGCTATCTAGGAGACTGGCTCTATTTTTTAGGTAGAAGTGGTCCTTGAATTAATAGATGTGAATATCTTTTTTTTCCTCCCCAAGCTTTTTTTTTGTTTTCAAATTTATATTCAAAATACTCCCCAAGTTGTTATTATGAAAATTTTCAAGCCCATAGAGAAGTTGAAAGACTGGTACCAAGAAAACTCATATCCCTTCCATTGAGATGATATGACAATTAATATTTTGTAATATGGCAAATATACATAAATTTCTATACCATTTGACAGAAAGTTGCAGAATAAATCTTATTTTCCCATAATTTTTCTGATCTTATAAGTAGTGTATATTTTCATTGTATAACTCTTGTAAGATGTAGAAAAATAAAAAGAAAACAAAGTTCATCCATAACCCCACTGCCCAGATTAACTGCCTTGAGGCAAGTTTTTAATTTGCATTTGGTCTTCATTGGGCAGGGGCGCCCTCTGCTGACAGTAGTGTAAATTGTCAGGGAGTGGAATTTTCATTTACATAGTCTCTTGGGGATTTTGGTTGCATTGATTCCTCAGATTTATGAATAATTCAAGAAACCTGAGTTTCTGAAACTGCAGACCTGAGCCCCATGGCCACCTACCTGGGGATTTCATCAAAGTCTCGGGCGAGGGGCTTCCCTGGTGGCGCAGTGGGTGAGAATCTGCCTGCCAATGCAGGGGACACGGGTTCGAGCCCTGATCTGGGAAGATCCCACATGCCGCGGAGCAACTAGGCCCGTGAGCCACAACTACTGAGCCTGCGCGTCTGGAGCCTGTGCTCTGCAACAAGAAAGGCCGCGATAATGAGAGGCCCGCGCACCGCGATGAAGAGTGGTCCCCGCTTGCCGCGACTAGAGAAAGCCCTCGTCGCACAGAAACAAAGACCCAACACAGCCAAAAATAAATAATAAATAAATAATAATTTAAAAAAAAAAAAAAAAAAAGGCTTGGGCGAGGCCTCACCTGAAACAGCTAGTCTGACCTACCATTCCTTGTTCTATTGCTCCCTTTTATTGTCCATAAGAGATGGACATCCAGCCCCAGTCCACACCCTGGCAGTTCTACATCCGGTTACACGGCACACACAGGTGGTTCCAACACCTCTCTCCCCAAACTGAACTGACTGTTTTTTCCTAGATTCTTTTTTTTCCCTTCCTTTGATTCATCCTCCCTATCCCCTTTTCTCCAACCACATCTTGTCTTCTTTATACTTCCCACCTTCTAGGGCCTCTGGTGTAAATTCACTTCACATTTGTTCTTTTTTCTATCAACTTCTGCCTTACTGAAAATTAGCAAATTCACGTATTCACATTTATACAACAAGGCCTCTGTAACATTTATAAAAAGAATATTCTCCTTCTCTCCCTCTCTATTCTTCCCTCCCTCCCTTCCCATAGGAAGTCACACTTTCCCTGGAAGTGGTATTCTGCCTGTTGCTTCAGGAGTTCCAAATAGCCATCGCAGTGAGCTCACACTGAATTACCTTGTTGTCTGCCTCCATTCCACGCTAGACAGGAACTGAAGTGATTTTAAAGTTACCGTGAATGAATAAAGTAATTAAACATTTTCAAGGTTGATTGTCATACCCCTTCTATCAGGAAAAATTCAAGGAAAATAGTCTGGCTTTGTGGTAAGAGTGTGGGGAGAGGAGTGAAGGAGGGAACGAGCATTTGAACATTCCAAACACTGGAAGCATCAATGTAGAGTGGGCTGACATGCAATGAAGAGATGGGACCGTGTCGCTCTCAGCTTTTTTGGCCAACAGTCTTGTCTTGTTGCCTCACTTTGCCTTATGTCACACAGCTCCTTCCCAAGGGGCTCCAGAGCCTCATACTATGGAATGTGAAATAGTCTCAAACCCTCTGCTTGTTTGGCACATGGCGATCCATGACATGACATCTAGAGGAGATGTATCTCTCTCAGTGCTCTCCATTTAAGCTGACCTGGACCTGCTCTCATCTTACCTCCACTAGCAGGTGGGAAGCCTTCTTAAATACCTGACCTCTGCCACTGCTCACAATGTCAGACCCAGTTTTCAGTGGGTACCAGACAACTGCCCTTCCCCAGGCCACACAGAGTTCTTTGAGCTACAAATGTGTGGAAATAGACAAGCTCCACCTAGACAGGTCTCCGACCCCCGTTCTTGTTTTTCAAAACACCCTCCTTCCTGGTCTACTCTGATGTTCGGCAAAGTCACATAGACAGGGAATACTTTTTTTTTTTAATTGAAGTATAGTTGATTTACAGTATTATGCTAGTTTTAGGTGTACAACATAGTTATTCGATATTTATGTAGATTATACTCCATTTGAAGTTGTTATAAAATATTGGCTATAGTCTCCGTGCAACATATTATATTGTGTCTTATTTATTTTATACCTTGTATTTTGTACCTCTTAATCCCCTACTTCATATTGCCTCTCCCTCTACTCCTTTTCCTACTGGTAACCACTAGTTTATTCTCTGTATTTGTGAGTCTGTTTCTGTTTTATTACATTCATTTGTTTGTTTTTAGGTTCCACAGATAAGCTGAAAACATGTACTATTTGTCTTTCTCTGACTTATTTCACTCAGCATAAAACTCTCCAGATCCATCCATGTTGTTACAAATGGCAAAATGTCATTCTTTTTATGGCTGAGTAATATTCCATTTTATCTCTATCTATACCTATGTCTATGTCTATAACTAGGTATATAATTATATGTATAACTAGATATATAATTATATGTGTGTGTATATATACATACATATATATATATATATATATATATATATATATATATATATATATATATACCTAGATATATATATCACATCTTCTTTATTCATTCAACCATTGATGGACACTTAGGTTGCTTCCAAATCTTGGCAATTGTAAATAATGCTGCTATGAACATTGGAGTGCATGTATCTTTTTGAATTATGGCTTTTGTTTTCTTCAGATATATACCCATGATGGAATAGCTGGATTTTTAGTTTTTTGAGGAAACTCCACACTGTTTTCCGTAGTGGCTGTGTTAATTTACATAACCGCCAACAGTGTATTAGGGTTCTCTTTTCTCCACATCCTGCCGACACTTGCTATTTTTGGTCTTTTGATGATAGCCGCTCTGACAGGTATTAAGTGATATCTCATTGTGCTTTCGATTTGCTATTCCCTGATGGTTAATATGTTGAGCATCTTTTCGTGTGCCTGTTGGCCATCTGTATGTCTTTTTTGGAAAAATTTCTATTCAGGTATTCTGCCCACTTTTTTTTCACTTTGATCTCTCAGATTCCTTTTTTTAATTAATTAATTTATTTATTTATTTTTGGCTGTGTTGGGTCTTCATTTCTGTGCGAGGGCTTTCTCTAGTTGCGGCAAGTGGGGCCCACTCTTCATCGCAGTGTGCGGGCCTCTCACTATCGTGGCCTCTCTTGTTGCGGAGCACAGGCTCCAGACGCGCAGGCTCAGTAGTTGTGGCTCACGGGCCTAGTTGCTCCGCGGCATGTGGGATCTTCCCAGACCAGGGCTTGAACCCGTGTCCCCTGCATTGGCAGGCAGATTCTCAACCACTGCGCCACCAGGGAAGCCCTCAGATTCCTTTTTTTAATTAAAAAAAATTTGAAGTATAGTTGATTTACAATGTCATGTTAGTTTCAGGTGTACAGCAAAGTGATTCAGTTATATACACACATATATCTATATACATATATATTATTTTTCAGATTCTTTTCCCTTATAGGTTATTACAAAATATTGAGTATAGTTCCTTGGGCTATACAGTAGGTCCTTGTTGGTTATCTGTTCTACGTATAGTAGTGTTTATGTGTTAATCCCAACCTCCTAATTTATTCTTCTCTCCCTTTCCCCTTTGGTAACCATAACTTTGTTTTCTATGTCTGTGAGTCTATTTCTGTTTTGTACATAAGTTCACTTATTTGATTCCACATATAAACAATATCACATGTTTGTCTGGTTTACTTCACTTAGTATGATAATCTCTAGGTCCATCCGTTGCTGCAAATGGCATTATTTCATTCTTTTTATGGTGGAGTAATATTCCATTGTATATATATACCATATCTTCTTTCTTTTTTTTTTTTAGAAAGACAATACCATTTATAACAGCTCCAAGAAAACAAATACTTAGCTATAAATCTAACAAAACTTATATAGGATCTGCGTGCTGAAACTACAGAATGCTGATAAAAGAAACTAAAGATGTAAATAAATGAAGAGATATATCATGTTCATGGATTAGGAGACTCACTATCATAAACATGTGAGTTCTCCCCAAACTTATATAGATTTAATGTAATTTCAATCAAAATCCCAGCAGTGTTTTTGTATAGATAAGCTGATTCTAAAATTTATACAAAAAGGCAAAATTGATAGAAAAGCCACAATAATTTTGAAAAGAATAAAGATGGAGAAATCACACTACCAGATTTTTAAGATTTATACAAGCTACAGTAACCTTGACCATGTGGTATTGGTAAAAGGAGAGACCCATAGATCAATGAAAGAGAATACAAAGTCTGGAAATAGACCCATACAAATATGGCTGATTGACTCTTGACAAAGATACAAAAGAAATTCAGTGAAAAAGAATAGTCTTTTAAACAAATGGCTCTAGAACAACTGGACATCCATCTATATGCTCCCCAAAACAAAAAACATAAACCTCACATTAAAAAAAAAGTAACTCAAAACAGATCATAAGCCTAAATGTAACATATAAATCTATAAAATATCTAGAAGAAAATATAGGAGAAAATCTTTGAGAACTGGGGCTAGACAAAGATTTCTTAGACATGAAGCCAAAGAAAGCACAATCCATAAAAGGAAAAAAAGTTGATAAATTGGATTTCATCAAAACTAAAATTTTTGCTCTATGAAAAATACTGTTAAGTGAATGAAAAGACAAGTTGCACACTAGGAGAAAATACTGCAAAGTACGTATCTGACAATAGATTTGTATCCATAATACATAGAGATTCTAAACACAACAGTAAGAAAACTAATGACTCAATTTAAAAATGAACAAATGAGCGACTTCCCTGGTGGTCCACTGGTTAAGACTCCGTGCTTCCACTGCAGGGGGCACGGGTTTGATACCTAGTCCCCTGGTAAGGGAACTAAAATCTCACATGCCATGTGACATGGCAAAAAAAAAAATCACAAGGCACATGAAGAAAGAGGGAATCGTGGCCCAATAAAAAAGGAACCAAAATAAAGAACAAATGAGTTGAACAAACACTTTGCCAAAGAAGATACACAGATGGCAAGTAAGCACATGAGCAGATGTTCACCATCACCAGCTATTAAGGAAATGCAAATTAAAACCACGATGAGAATTCACTACGTGTCTATTAGAATGGCTAAAATAAGAAGCACGGACAATATCAAGTACTAGTGAAGATGCAGCGCAACCTGTAACTACCTTTTTGCTGAATAACAATTTTTTTCTCAAACACACTATAAAAATACACACTATATAAATATGTCTTTTTTTAAAAAGTTTTTTCTTTTTTTTCTTTTAATAAATTTATTTATTTATTTTTGGCTCTGTTGGGTCTTCATTTCCACGCGAGGGCTTTCTCTAGTTGCGGCGAGTGGGGGCCACTCTTCATCGCGGTGCACGGGCCTCTCACTATCGCGGCCTCTCTTGTTGCAGAGCACAGGCTCCGGACGCGCAGGCTCAGTAGTTGTGGCTCACGGGCCCAGTTGCTCCGTGGCATGTGGGATCTTCCCAGACCAAGGCTCGAACCCGCGTGCCCTGCATTGGCAAGTGGATTCCCAACCACTGCACCACCAGGGAAGCCCTATAAATATGTTTTTATAAGAGGTAATATTTTGACATTGACATCGTGGTTTCAGGCAAAGACACACTCACCAGTTGACTCAACACAACAGTTTCTCATCAGAGAACATATGGAACAAATTTAAATTTGCACCATATTTGAATGAACTGTAAAATGATTTTCTTTGCATGGTGGAATCTTCTAGATTTCAGCCTGTTGTGTGCATTCACTCTTTACTCATTTTAAAAAGCTCTCTTATATTCAGCCCTGATTTTGTCCTAAAGCAGGGTCAGCAAACATTTCCTGTAAAGGTTCACAGTAAATATTCTCAGCTTTGCAAACCATAAGGCCTCTGTTGTAACTACTTAACTCTGCCCTCAGCAGAGTAGCCGGATTCAACAGGCATTCATTTCTACTGGGCGGGTTCCAATGAAACTTTACAAAAAAGGACTGTGACTTGATTTGGCCCATAGGCCCAAATTCACCAACCCCCGTTCCAGGGGCTGGAGTAGGAGACGATGAAGCTGTGGCACGTTTAGAACACGGTTGGCAGCGATGGGGAAGGGCCAGCTTCCATGGACACTAAGCATTTAATTAGCAGCTGCCTGGATTTGTTGGAGAAACATCTCAACTACTTGCACGTACTGGTCCTGAGGGAGTTTCAAGAGACGTTCCCTTCCTAACCCAGATCTCCTGCTTCAGCAGCACGTCCACGTTCTTAAGTCCTTTCACCATCCGTGCAGCAAGGGTGGGTGGAGCCTGAGGCGTGGAGGGGCTGAGGGCCTCTCTTAAGCTGCAGAGCTGTGTCAAGAGCCCAATTCTCCTGACCTCAACTCCAGGTCTTACCACCGAATGAGCCCCCCTTTACAGGCAGGGCGCTCCCCAGAGGAACAGGAAGTATCGTCACCTGCCCCAACATGAAAGTAACTGAAGTGTTTCTCAGGGTTGTCCAGGGCTGGCATCAGAATCACCCACTCCATCGGCATCTCTGGGGGTGGGACTCAGGTGACCTTGACGCACACCCCAGGAGAATAAGCAGTTCCTATTCCTCCAGCCCATCCAGCGGCCCGAGACAGGGCCAGGGTCCAGGGCTTTCTGCAGAGAAGCCCAGTCTTCATGATACTCACAGCAGGCTTGAAGGAATAGACTTTATTACTCTAGCTCTCAAACACTAGAGGCTAAAATTCAGCTGAACTCTAACAATCTATTTACAGAGTGCTGTCAGCAGACCAGGCAAGGCTGGGCCTGGGTCTTCCCCGAACACCCAACAAGCTCAGCCTCCTGACAGGCCCGAGCCGCTTTCCACCTGTAGCACACAGAGGACGTTTATATACACTTGACCGAACCCTCAGCCACAGGATACCAGGCAGGATGGCACCAGACCAACAGAGACACAGACATACAGACACAGATGAAGGCTGAGACTGCTGAGTAGGCCCGAGGGCCTGGCTCAGTGCTTCTTCGGGCTGTAGGTCAGGCTGCCAGGGACCCTGGTGCCCGGCAGGGGCAGCGAGTTCCACACGGCAGAGCTGGTGCGCTTATGGCAGCGGGGCTTGCTCTTCTTGAAGATGTCCTCCAAGTCCAGTGGGAGAATGGTTCCGAAGAGCTCCAGAAGGATCGGGGGGGTGGTAGTACTGCTGGATGATGGCCTGGCTAAGCTGGGTGCCTCTGGCCCAGTTGGGGATGGGCTTCCGGGGATGGGCCTCGTCATCGGTGGAGTCATCACTGTTCAGATCCATCCCGTAGTTATCTGGGTTGATCTTGGGGCGGGGGGCCCTGTGGAGTCATTTGATGCGAGGTACAAGCTGGAGACTGCACTTGCACGGTCACGTTCAGGCTTTTGCTGGCCGCCGCGGCCTCCTTGGCTTTCTTCTCCGGCTCCTCCTGCAGCCGCTGCTCAGCCAGGCGCTGCTGTGCTTCCTTTTTCTTCTTCTCCAGCTCCCTCTGCAGCCGCTCCTTCTGTAGCCGCAGGGCCTTCTCCCTCTGCTGCAGCTCCCTCTCGGCCTGGAGCCGCTCCTGCTCCGCCGCCAGGCGCCGCTCCTGCGCGCTGCTCCGCCAGCCTCTTGGCTTCGGCCGCCTTCCGCAGCCGCTCCCGCTCCCGCCGCCGCTCTTGCGCGCTGCTCCACCAGCTTCTTGGTCTCGGCCGCCTTCCGCAGCCGCTCCTGCTCCGCCGCCAGCCGCCGCTCCTGCGTGCGGCTCCGCCAGCCTCTTGGCCTCGGTCGCCTTCCGCAGCGCTCCTGCTCCCGCTCCCGCCGCCGCTCCTGCGCGCTGCTCCGCCAGCCTCTTGGTCTCGGCCGCCTTCCGCAGCCGCTCTTGCTCCTACTCCTTCCGCCTCTGCAGCAGCTCCTGGTGGCGCCTCTCCTCCTCCTCCTGCCTTTTGAGCGCCTCCACCTCCTCCATCTTCTCGGCCTCTGCCTTCTTCGTGGCCTTCTCCTCGGCCAGCCGCTCCTCCTTGGCCTTCTCCGTCTTCTCGTCGATTTGAGCAAACTTCTGCTCGATCTGCCTCTTCTTCTCCTGCTTCATCCGCTCCACCCGTTCCCGGGCCTGCAGCACCTTAGGAAGGCGCTCCTCGCGCTTCAGCTTCACCGCCTCCAGCCGCCGCCGCTTGTCCTCCTCCACCTTCTGCCCGCGGAGCTGCTCGGCCTCCTCCTAACGCCGCAGCTTCTCCAGGCGCTGCCGCTGCTCCCTGGGGTCCACGCGCAGGGGAGCGTTGCGCTTAATGTAGGATTTCATGATGCTGCTGTTGGGGGTCGGGGTCGGGGTCATGAGCATCTCGTTCCTCTGCACGGCGTGCAGGAAGGCGCGGGGGGCCGCACCACCTCGCTGGCGGGACAGGGCGGGGAAGGGGTCTTGCTGCTGGGGGGCTGCAGCCCCCCATCCTCCAGCTGCTGTTCCTCGTCCAGCTCACCCACTGCCTGCTTGTAGCTGCGCTTCCTCCTGACACTCTGAGGCGGCTCCTTGGGGCCATCTGCTTGGTCGGTCTCGGCCTCCTGCCGCCGTTCAGAGAGCGTTCCCTGGTCACCGGCTGCAGGCTGCGAGCCGGGCATGCTAATGGCGATCTTGGTGGCACTGCGGAGCCGCAAGGCACTGCCATTGTTCTTGGGGACCTCAGGCTCGGCCGCCTCCTCCACCTTGGGGCTCGCTTTCTGGGGCACCTCGACATTCAGGAGCCTCTCCAGGTAACTGTGGCAGATGATGCGGGCGGAGGCGGCCGGCTCTTTGGTGGCCTTCCTGGCAATCCTTCTGCTTGATCTTCGGACGGTGCTCTCCTCTTTGGAAACCAGGGAGTCATTCTGGGCCAGCGGGACCTGGGGACCCGGGGAGGACGGGGCTATCAGGCTGCGCCGCAACGACCCGCGGTCCACACGGGAGCCCGTAGGCGTGGAAAAGTTATCCCGCAGGATGGGAGCCAGCACCCGCTCCCGCCACGGGGAGGCCAGAGAGCTGGGCGAGTCCTGCGGGCCTGGGGAGGTCGCCGCAATTCTGAGCTTGGAGGCGGACCTTTCTGCCACGCCCCCTCGGCCCTTGGGGTCCTGGGGTGTAGTTATCAGGGAGCTCACGGTGACAGACTCCAGTCTCCCGGCCTCTGGCTTCTGGGGGTGTTGAGTCCTCCTCCGAGGTCAAGGTGATCTGGGAGGCCGAAGCCGTGGCCGGAGCCGGGGTGGGGGACGGAGCCTGGGCAGACTGGAGCTGGCTGAGGTGCTGCTCAGCGCTCAGGCGCTCGCTGATGCCAGTCTCCACCACGGGTACCAGCTGGCACTGGGCCAGGCTCTCCTTGGGCTTCTTGGTCAGCACCGTGGGAGACTCAGGGGTGGGCGAAGGAGCGGCTGCCGCGGAGGTCGCTGCAGCTGCGGCCGCAGCACGGGTCACCCGCCGCAGGACGGAGCCGTTCTCCCCGACCACTGTGGCCAGCTTGTCCTTGCTGCGGAGGTGCCGGGAGCTCTGACGGCTGCTCCGCGTCTTTCTGTGGGACAACCTTCTCCGGATGGGGTCTCTGTTTTCATCCTGAACATAAGAAATCCGTCTCTTTTGCTGTCGGTTCTTCTGAGAAGGTGTTTTGGGCATCAGCTCGGGCTCTTTGCTGAATTCTCTGGTGAACGTGCGCTTGGCCTCCTCCTCGATCTCCTCCAGCCACGCTATGTCCTTATTGTCCACGTTGCAGACAAGCTCCATGAGCTTCTGGTCACAGAGCTCCAGCAAGTGAATGGGCCCTGGGGCTGTCGTCCCCATGATGGCTCTGTTCGACTGCACCGTGTCTCCTAAGTGCTGCTCCGATCCAAGTCCGGCGCCCTTCCCAGCGCAGATCTCAGCCCGCCCGAGCTCCACCTCTCCCGGCCTCCAAAGCTCGCGGCTGCAAGGAAGCAACCTACCACATCTTCTTTATCCATTCATCTGTCGATGGACATTTAGGTTGCTTCCTTGTCCTGGCTATTGTAAATAGTGCTACAATGAACGTTGGGGTGCATGTGTCTTTTTGAATTATGGTTTCTCCAGATATATGCCCAGGAGTGAGATTGCTGCATCATATGGTAGCTCTATTTTTAGTTTTTTTAAGGAACCTCCATACCGTTCTCAATAGTGGCTGTACAAATTTACATTTCCACCAGCATTGTAGGAGGATTCCTTTTCCTCCACACCCTCTCCAGCATTTATTATTTGTAGACTTTTTCATGATGGCCATTCTGACTGGTATGAGGTGGTACCTCATTGTAGTTTTGATTAGCATTTCTCTAATAATTAGCAATGAGCATTTTTTCATGTGCCTGTTGGCCATCTGTATGTCTTCTTTGGAGAAATGTCTATTTAGTTCTTCTGCCCATTTTTTGATTGGGTTGTTTGTTTCTTTGATACAGAGTTGTATGAGCTTTTTGTATATTTTGGATATTAACCCCTTATTGGACATATCATTTGCAAATATTATCTCCCATTCAGTAGGTTGTCTTTTTGTTTTGTCTATGGTTTCCTTCACTATACAAAAGTTTTTAAGTTTAATTTGGTCCCATTTGTTTATTTTTGCTTTTGTTTCCCTTGCCTGAGAAGACAGATCCCCCAAAATATTGCTAAGACTTATGTCATAGAGTGTACTGCTTATGTTTTCTTCTAGGAGTTTTATGGTTTCTGGTCTTACATTTTCAGGTCTTTAATCCATTTTGAGTTTTTTTTTTAAATACAGTTTGAAAAAATGTTCTAATTTTATTCTTTTACATGTAGCTGTCCAGCTTTCCCAACACCACATATTGAAGAGACTCTCTTTTCCCCATTGTATATTTTTGCCTCCTTTGTCGTAGATTAATTGACCATAGGTGCATGGGTTAATTTCTGAGCTCTCTATTCTGTTCCATTAATCTATGTGCCTCTTTTTGTGCCAGTACTCTTTTGACTACTATAGCTTTATGGTATAGTATAAAGTCAGGGAGCATGATACCGCTAACTTTGTTCATTTTTCTCAAGATTGCTTTGGCTATTTGGGGTCTTTTGTGATTCCGTGTGAATTTTAGGATTATTTGTTATAGTTCTGTGGAAAATGTTATGGGTATTTTGATAGGGATTGCACTAAATTCTTAGATTGCTTTGAGGAGTATGGACATTTTAACAATATTAATTCTTCCAATTCATGAACAAGGGGTATCTTTCCATTTCTTTGTATTATCTCCAGTTTCCTTCATTAGCATTTTATAGTTTTCAGAGTATAGATTTTTCACCTCCTTGGTTAAGTTTATTCTTTGGTATTTCATTCTTTTTGTGAATGGGATTGTTTCCTTGCTTCCTTTTTCTGATAGTTCATTATTAGTGTATAGAAAAGCAATAGATTTATGTATATTAATCTTGTCTCCTGCAACTGTACTGAATTCATTTATTAGTTCTAATAATGTTTTGATGCAGACTTTAGGGTTTTCTATATAAAGTATCATGTAATCTATAAATAGTGACAGTTATACTTCTTTCCTTCCGATTTGTATGCCTTTTATTTCTTTTTTTTTTTTTTTTTTGGTCTGATTGCGACATTAAATAGAAATGGTGAGAATGGGCATCCTTGTCTTGTTCCTGATTTTAAAGGAAAAGCTTTAGTTTTTCACCATTGAATATGATATTATCTATAGGTTTGTCATAAATGGCCTTTATTATGTTGAGATATGTTCCCTCTGTAGCAACTTTGTTGAGAGTTTTTATCATGAATGGATGTTGAATTTTGTCAGATACTTTTCCTACATCTATTGAGATGATCATGTGATTCTTATCCTTTCTTTTGTTAATGTGGTGTACTGCATTGATTGATTCGGGAATATTGAATAAATCCCATTTGATCATAGTATATGATTGAATTTACTTTGCTAATGCTTTGTTGAGGAATTTTGCATCTATAAACATCAGATATATTGGCCTGTAATATTCCTTCTTTTTCATGTCTTTGTCTGGTTTTGGTATCAGGGTAATGATGACCTCACAGAATGAAGTTGGTATTTCATGGAAATAGAAATGACAAGAAAGCAGGGTTAGCAATACTCATATAAGACAAAATAGACTTTAAAACAAAGTCTATAATAAAAGACAAAAAAGGGCATTATGTAATGATAATAGGATCAATACAAGAAGAGGATATTACACTTGTTAACATATACACACCCAATACAGGAGCACCTAAATATGTAAAGCAAATACTAAGAGACATAAAGGGAGAAATTGATGATAATATAATAATTGTAGGGGACTTTAACACCCCCACTGACATCAATGGACAGATCATCCAGACAGAAAATCAATAAGGCTACAGTGGTCTTAAATGACACAATAGATCAGTTGGACTTAATTAATAGCTACAGGACTTTACATCAAAAACCAGCAGAATACACATTCTCTTTAAGTGTACATGGAAGGTTCTTCAGGATAGATCACATGCTTAGTCACAAAACAAGCCTCAACAAATTTAAGAGGATAGAAATTATATCAAGCATTTTTTGTGACCCAAATGGTATGAAACTAGAAATCAACTAGAGAAAGAACAAGCATGTAGAGACTAAACAACATGCTACTAAAAAAACCAATGGGTCAACGAAGAAATCAAAGAAGAAATCAGAAAATACCTTGAGATGAATGAAAATGAAAACACAACTTTCCAAAATCTATGAGAGTTCTAAGAGGGAAGTTCATAGTGATACAGGCCACCCTCAAGAAACAAGAAAAATCTAAAATAAAAAACCTAACCTACCACCTAAAATAATTAGAAAAAGAAGAACAAACAAAACCCAAAGTCAGCAGAAAGAAGGAAATTATAAAGATCAGAGCAGAAATAAATAAAATAGAGATAAAAAACAATAGAAAAGATATATGAAACCAAGAGCTGTTTTTTCTAAAAAGACAGACAAAAATTGATAAACCTTTAGCCAGGCTCACAAAGAGAAAAAGAGAGAGGACCCAAATAAAATAGAAATCATACAGGAGAAATAACAACTGATACCACAGAAATACAAAAAATCATAAGAGAATACTATGAACAGTTATATGCCAACAAATTGGACAACCTAGAAGAGATGGACAAATTTCTAGAAAAATAAAGTTCTGCCAAGACCAATTCAAGAAGAAACAGACAATTTGAACAGACTGATCACTAGAAGTGAAATTGAATTTGAAATTTTAAAAACTCTTAGAAAACAAAAGTCCAGGATCAGACAGATCACAGGGGAATTCTACAAAACATATAAAGAAGAACTAATACCTATCCTTCTCAAACTTTTCAAAAAATCAAAGATGATGGAACACTCCCAAATTAATTTTATGAGGCCACCATTACCCTGATACCAAAACCAGACAAAGACACTACAAAAAAAGGAAAATTACAGGCCAATATCTGATGAATATAGATGCAAAAACCCCCCAACAAAGTATTAGCAAAGCAAATACAACAATACATAAAAAGGATCATACAGCATGATCAACTTGGATTTATTCCAGGGATACAAGTGTGGTTCAACATTCACAAATCAATCAATGTGATACACCATATTAACAAAAGCAAGGATAAAAATCACACAATCATCTCAATAGACACAGAAAAAGCATTTGACAAAATTCAACATCCATTCATGATAAAAGCTTTCATCAAAGTGGGTACAGAGAAACATATCTCAACATAATAAAGGCCATTTACAAAAAACTCACAGCCAATTAATGCTTAATGATGAAAAGTTGAAAGTTTTCCCACTAAATTCAGGAACAAGGCAAGGATGCTCACTCTCATCACTTCTATTTAACATAGATTTGGAAGTTCTAGCCACAGCAATCAGACAAGAAAAAGAAATAAAAGGCATCCAAATTAGAAGGGAAGAGGTTAAACTGCTGCTATTTGCAGATGACATTATATTTTATATAGACAATCTTAAAGTCTCCACCCCAAAACTATTAGAAATAATAAATTAATTCAGCAAAGTTGCAAGATATAAGATCAATATACATAAATCTATTGCTTTTCTATACACTAATAATGAACTATCAGGAAAAGGAAGCACAAAAAAATCCCATTTAAAGTCACATCAAAAAGAATAAAATACCTAGTAATAAACTTAACCAAGGAGGTGAAAGATCTGTATGATGAAAACCATAAAATGTTGATGAAGGAAAGTGAAGATGGTACAAAGAAATGGAAGCATATCTTGTGTTCATGAATTGGAGGAATTAATATTGTTAAAATGTTCATACTCCCCAAAGCAATCTAAGGATTAAGTGCAATCCCCATCAAAATACCCATGACTTTTTCACAGAACTATAACTAATAATCCTAAAATTCATATGGAACCAGAGAAGACCCCAAATTGCCAAAGCAATGTTGAGAAAAAAAGAACAAAGCTGTAGGTATAACAATCCTAGACTTCATACCATACTACAAAGCTACAGTAATAAAAATAACATGGTATCAACACAAAAACAGACACATAAATCAGTGAAATAGAATAGAGAGCCCAGAAATAAACCCCTGCACCTATAGTCAATTATTCTATGACAAAGGAGGCAAGAATATATATAATGGGGAAAAGACAGCCTCTTCAACAAGTGGTACTGGGAAAACTGGACAGCCCTATGTAAAACAATGAGATTAGAATCTTCCCTCACATCATATACAAAAACAAACTCACAATGCTTTAAAGACCTAAATGTAAGAACAGAACCATAAAAGTCCTAGAAGAGTACATAGGCAGAAAACTTTTTTTTTTTTTTGATTTTCTGTGTTTATTTTTAAAAGTTGTTGCAGTTCATTCACATAATGAATGTAATATGATCTATATATTGTTTTATTTAGTAAACGGGCAGTTAAATTACATTTTAGAGCTGTATGTATAAACTTTAAATTACCACCTGATTATGTGTTTGTATATCCACAAAAATACCCAATTATAGAATTGGCCCTGCTTTCTAACAACACCTAATCCAGAGCAAACCCTTCACTTCCATAGACCTTCCCCAAATCACCCAACAAAAGACCAAATTCTATCATCGTTATTTTATAACAGTCTCTTACTGAGACACCCTCTGGCACACCACAGCTGTGTGTTCTCCCTCGATGCAACCAGTAATAAGCCCAGTTTATTCAATCACAGGTATGTTCCCGGGAGTCATTGACTCAAAGGCACCATAGGCAGAAAACTTTTTGACATAAATCATAGCAATATTTTCTTGGATCCATCTCCTAAGGCAAATGAAATAAAGACAATAATAAACAAATGGGACCTAATTAAACTTAAACATTTTTGCACAGCAAAGGAAATCATTGACAAAATGAAAAGACAACCTACTGAATGGGTGAATTTATTTGCAAATAATATGGCCAACAAGGGGTTAATATCCCAAATATACAAACAACTCATACAACTCAATATCAAAAAAACCCAAACAACCCAATGAAAAAATGCGCTGAAGATCTGAATAGACATTTTTCTATAGAAGACATACAGATAGCTAACAAACACGTGAAAAGACACTGAACACTGCTAATTATTAGAGAAATGCAAATCAAAACAACAATGAAACATCACCTCAGAATTGCTATCATCAAATGTCTACAAACAACAGATGTTGGATAGGATGTGGAGAAAAGGGAATCTTTGTACACTGTTGGTGGGAATGAAATTGTGCAAAAGTGTCAGGAAGCCAAAGAGTGCACTGCCCGATGTTTTATATTAGAGTAACAAAGTTGTCCCTCTCAAAAAGTGGGGAATAATAATTTTCTAAGGGTTTTATGGGCTGTGTAGCCATCACAAGTCAATGCTTTAATGATCCAAGGGACCTAGTTAAGACAGTTGCCTTAGTCTCATATGTTGGAGAAAACTTAAATTCAGGGTTAGAATAAGGTGCTGGGAGTTTAGACCTCTGGAAAGCAAGAGAGTTAATGGAGAAGGATTAATAAACACTGAAATCTCCTGGCTTATAATTGGTATCCTGGGAACAGAGAAGCAGAAGAAAAAGTCCTTTTTGTCCAGACCAGGGTCTTGTTTTGTAGTAACAAGAGTGGATGTACCTAATGAACAGACATAAAGAGCTGTAAACATCTCCTCTGCTGCAGTCCCTGAGCTTGTATAACCTTGGCATAGACAAGACCCAGTTGTTGCTTTTGGAGTCCTAAGTCTGACTAAAGGACCAATGCTTGACCCCTTTCTGCTGTCATCTGGGGACAGAGCTTCAGTCTCCATTATCAACCATCCAGGAATGGATTCAGATTTCCACACGGAGACCTTCCTCTCAGAGTTCCCATGCAAGAGATTCCAAGAGCCCAAAAGACACTGCAGGAAGAGGTCAGAGAGAATATTTACCAGAGGTCACCGGAGAACCATTTCAGCCTAGCCCAGAGCCCAGAGACCAGTATGGTTGTTCGCTTGCTTGATTAAATATCAATGTATTTTTATGATGCTAAAAAGAGAATTGAACATTGAAGTCAGTAAGGCAATGTTCAGTGATACCAGTTAAATGACAGGAATGGAAGCCCAATTAGAAGAGGGATGAAAGGCATAAACTGCTTCCAGTAAAAGTGAAACAGTGTCCTATATCTTATTAATTAACTGGAGTATAAAAATAGGGCATTAGCGATGGAGGCATATAAAACATAGTAAGGGCATTTCTTTTTAATTTTTATGACAGGGTATATTTGACCATGTTTCCATATTGATGAGAAAGATCCACACCAAGGAATTATTGCAAATGCATCCTTGAAACAGCAGTTGCAAAAGGCATACCCTTCACATTATCTTCTGTGAAAAAATTGAAAAAACAACCTAAGATATGAAGAAGGGTGTACTAATGACCTTACTTTGCAATTGTTTCATTACCTCTGAGGCTGAATATGTATGTGGATTTTTTAGCCATTTACTTTCTCTATCTCCTAATATCTGTGTGAATCCTCCTTTGTACAGTAGGATCTGTGAACTTTTATTCCTCTTTCTAAGTGCAATCTCTCAAACAGAGAATTCGAGTTTCTCAAAAATTGGCTGTTTGATTTTAGTTTTTTTTAATGTAAGTATAGACGTATTTAGAGGAATTGTGATTGTATGTAAATTTTGTATAGTCACATCTACCAATGTCATACTGTGTTCTCTTCATTTCTTTTTTTTTTTTTACCATCTTTATTGGAGTATAATTGCTTTACAATGGTGTGTTAGTTTCTGCTTTATAACAAAGTGAATCAGTTATACATATACATATATCCCCATACCTCTTCCCTCCTGCATCTCCCTCCCTCCCACCCTCTCTATCCCACCCCTCTAGGTGGTCACAAAGCACCGAGCTGATCTCCCTGTGCTATGTGGCTTCTTCCCACTAGCTATCTATTTTACGTTTGGTAGTGTATATATGTCCATGCCACTCTCTCACTTTGTCCCAGCTTACCCTTCCCCCTCCCCATATCCTCAAGTCCATTCTCTAGTAGGTCTTTATTCCCATCTTGCCCCTAGGTTCTTCATGACCAATTTTTTTTTTGTTTTTTAGATTCCATATATATGTGTTAACGTACAGTATTTGTTTTTCTCTTTCTGACTTACTTCACTCTGTATGACACACTCTAGGTCCATCCACCTCACTACAAATAACTCAATTTCATTTCTTTTTATGGCTGAGTAATATTCCATTGTATATATGTGCCACATCTTCTTTATCCATTCACCTGTTGATGGACACTTAGGTTGCTTCCATGTCCTGCCTATTGTAAATAGTGCTGCAATGGACATTGTGGTACATGACTCTTTTTGAATTATGGTTTTCTCAGGGTATATGTCCAGTAGTGGGATTGCTGGGTCGTATGGTAGTTCTATTTTTAGTTTTTTAAGGAACCTCCATACTGTTGTCCATAGTGGCTGTATCAATTTACATTCCCACCAACAGTGCAAGAGGGTTCCCTTGTCTCCACACCCTCTCCAGCATTTATTGTTTGTAGATTTTTTGATGATGGCCATTCTGACAGGTGTGAGGTGATACCTCATTGTAGTTTTGATTTGCCCTTCTCTAATGATTAGTGATGTTGCTAGAGTCTGTCATACAGAGTGAAGTAAGTCAGAAAGAGAAAAACAAATACCATATGCTAACACATATATATGGAATCTAAAAAACAAAACAAAACGGTTCTGAAGAGCCTAGGGGAAGGACAGGAATAAAGACGCAGATGTAGAGAATGGACTTGAGGACACGGGGAGTGGGAAGGGTAAGCTGGGACGAAGGGAGAGAGTGGCATGCACATATGTACACTACTAAATGTAAAATAGATAGCTAGTGGGAAGCAGCTGCATAGCACAGGGAGATCAGCTCGGTGCTTTGTGACCTCCTAGAGGGATGGGATAGGGAGGGTGGGAGGGAGACGCAAGAGGGAGGCGATATGGGGATATATGTATATGTATAGCTGATTCACTTTGTTATAAAGCAGAAACTAACACACCATTGTAAAACAATTATATTCCAATAAAGACGTTAATAAATAAATAAATAAAATAAAAATATCAATCATCGCTCAGGATGTAGAACACATTCTTTCATATTCAACTAAAGATACCATATCTTTTTAATGAGCATGATTGAGTCCTTTATATATAGGATAAAATTGTAACCTCAATACTGCTTCCTCCACTATGTATTAAAAGGTATATTTTCCTATTCTTTATTTCCAAGATTTTGTCCATTTCATCTTAAATTACAGACCCATTTTGGTGTGATTAATTTATTGTTATTATATACATTTTCTTTGGGATAGTGTTAGATATTTATTCAATCCATTTAATACAGTTATTTGAATGTAAAAAAAAAATATGTTAGAGGACAGATTTTAAGGCTCTTACCACACAAAAAAAACAAACACACAAAAGAATACAAGGAAATTTTTGGAGGTGATAGATATGTTTATTAACTTGATTGTGGTGATGGTATCAGGGTGAATGCTTATGTCCAAACTTACAGAGATATATATACATCACATATGTGCAAGTTTTTGTAAATCGTTTTATACTTCAATAAAGCTAAAAATAAAAGATGAAATTAGATGAAGACAAACTCGATATTTAGAAACTCTAGGACACTATATTTAGAAATTCAATTTTGGTCAAATTTATATAGGGACAGTGATAATACAAATGAAATGTAAATGATGATTAATGATAATGTGGGTTATTATTTTTTAACAGAAGGAGCACCCAAGGTCCAGAGGATCTAAGATATAGAAATGACAGAAAGGCAGCACAATGAAAGAACCTCTCAATGACTGGAAGATCTGCCTAGAGTTAAGGAATTTCCCATTCTCATAAACACTAAGCAGAAAATACAAGAGCAGTCCCCGGGGGAGCTGGGAAAGGATGATTGCTTAGGGATGCAGGCAAGCAGTGCTCCTCAGACTTGTGTGTGTGAGAATTCTCAGAAGGGCTTCTTAAAGCACAGCGTGCTGGCTTCACACCCAGAGTATTAGATTCAGTAGGTCAGATGAGCCTAAAAATGTGCATTTCTAACATTTCCAGGGGTTTCTGATGGTGCTGGCCAGGAACCACAATTTGAGAACTGCTGGACTTAGAGACAATTTTTCTAGGTAGCAACAGTAACCACAATCTGTCATCCAAGAAAGCCAATCCTTAGCCAAAAATGAATGACTTCATGAATTCCCTGCGTTTGGATCAAGGATATTTTTTTTTGTCACTCTGGGGAATATTTATTTAGAGTAAATTTTGTATTGCTTTTTTTCCTCCTTGTTGGCAAGCCCAACAGACTCATGGAAAGAGGAAACCAAACAGGAGTCAGAAACTTTCTCCTCCTGGGATTCACAGAGGACCCAGACCTGCAACCTCTCCTCTTTGGGCTGTTTCTATCCATGTACTTGATCACATTCACTGGGAACCTGCCCATCATCCTGGCCATTGTCTCAGACTCCCACCTCCACACCCCCATGTACTTCTTCCTCTCCAAGCTGTCCTTGGCTGACATCTGTTTCACCTCCACCACCATCCCAAAGATGCTGCTGAAACTCCAGACACAGAGCAAAGTTATCCCCTATGCAGGCTGTCTCAGCCAGGTATTTTTTTTCATTGTGTTTGGATGCCTAGACAATGTACTCCTGACTTGATGGCCTATGACTGCTTCGTGGCCATCTGTCATCCCCTGCACTACACGGTCATCATGAACCCCCAGCTCTGCGGGCTGCTGGCTCTGGGGTCCTGGTGCATCAATGTCATGGGATCCCTGCTCAAGACCTTGACCCTTTTGAGACTTTCTGCAGAAACATGAATATCGCACACTTTTTTTGTGATTTTCCTGAAGTCCTGAAGTTCGCCTATATGAACACGCCCACCAATAACATAACGGTGTATTTCGTGACTATTGTCCTAGGTGTTTTTCCTCTCTCTGGGATCCTCTTTTCTTATTCGCAGATTTTCTCTTCCATCCTGAGAATTTCGTCAGCCGGGGGCAAGTACAAAGCCTTTTCCACCTGTGGGTCTCACCTCTCGATGGTTTCCTTGTTCTAGGGCACAGGCCTTGGGGTCTACCTTAGTTCTATAGCCACTTCATGCTCTAGGATAAGTCTGGTGGCTTCGGTGATGTACACCATGGTCACCCCCATGCTGAACCCCTTCATCTACAGTCTGAGGAACAGGGACATGAAGGGAGCTCTGGTGAGACCCCTCAGCAGGGCACCATCTCTCAGTGACGGGGCCTTTATAGGACTCTCATAAGTAACTAGGCACATAATATTGAGGACCAGAAATCCTGGCTTCCTTCATTTAATATTTTTATCTTTCCTAATATTCATGTTTTAAAGCAAAACTTTCCTTGGGTCTTCACTGCCCTCTCTACTTTCCTTCAGGTTATATCTTAGGTTCCCTTTTTCACTTTGTAATCATTTTAATTTCATATGAATAAAACCTGGTTATTTTCTCAGTTATATCCAGTGACGACTTAAATTTCTTTTAAAAAATAGATTCTCATGTATTTAATATATATCCTCGAAGTGATGGGATGTTTACCTATTATGGAAATGTTGCCCAGCAAACTCATTTACAGAGACGTTTTCTGAAGTTATGTGAATGAAATCAACTCAAAATGCCTTTTTTTTCTGATTCACTTTCCTTTCAGTCACATCAAACTTAGTGAATTTCTCTACTCATCCATAATATGGATATCTTGAATTTCTGAACTATGTCTTATCCATCTTTGAAACTGCAGTGCCTACTACATTTCTTAGGAAGAATTTTATGCCCAGTGAATATTGTTGAATGGCATGAAAAATGGATGAGTGCATGATTAAACACAGAGTCGGGACCAAAAAATGCAAATGTGTTGATTTAATAAAAGCTTATGAGCTAGAAAATAGATTCCGTTTTTGATATTGATATAGATAACAAAAATAGCAGCACTAGGTATATGCTAGCACTGTTTCAGCACTTTAAACACATTATCTCATTGAGGTTTTCTAATAACGCTTTTATGTGATGACTATCATTTCCCTAGTTACAGATGAGGAAGTAAGAGATTATGGTAATCTGATAACTAGCTCAAGGTCATACATGTGATGAAGGGAGGCTCAAACCCAGGGCTGTCTAAATCAGACCACTCTCGGGGAACACTACGCAATACTCTGTAATAACCTATATGGGAAAAGAATCTTAAAAAGAGTGGATACATGTATATGTATTAACGGATTCACTTTGCTGTACAGCAGAAACTAACACAACATTGTAAATCAACTGTACTCCAATAAAAACGAATTTTAAAAAAAGAGAAAAAAATCAGACCACTCTCTTAAGCACAGTATTATGTTGTCTCTAGTCAAACCTTATTGTAATAATAGCTCAATTTCCAAGGAAACAGGAACCCTCTAATATAAAAACTCTTATTTCTGGAAGTCAGCTCCCCCAGCAAGAAATATTCTGTCTCTGAGGCTGTAGGCTCAGAAATAAATCAAACCCTAGAGTAAGATTTATTAAGATTCCCCTAATATTTTAATCTGACATCCTTTCATTGTGATCAGGGTGAGCACAGTATCATATATATATATATATATATATATATATATATTTACTTGTATCTATTCCTTCTAAATTTTTATTTACATACTTTGATCTTTTATCATCTTAAGGTTTTCTATTCTTATCGGTTTTTTCTGGGGTTTTTTAAAATTGTAGTTGACTTACAATATTATATTAGTTTCAGGTGTACAGCATAGTGATTCAGTATTTTTGCAGATTATACTCCATTATAGATTATTATAAGATAATGGCTATAATTCCCTGTGCTATACAGTATATCTTCGTTGCTTATCTATTTAATACATAGTACTTTGTATCTGTTAATCCCATACCCCTAATTTGTCCCTCCCCCCTTCCCTCTCCCCCCTTGGTAACCACGGTTTCTTTTCTATATCTGTGAGTCTTTTCCTATTTTGTGTACACATTCTTTTTTTTTCAGATTCCACATAGAAGTGATATCATACAGAATATGTCTTTCTCTGACTTATTTCACTAAGCATAATACTCTGTAGGTCCATCCATCTTGCTGTAAATAGCAGAATTGCATTCTTTTTATGGCTGAGTAATATTCCATTGTGTGTGTGTTTATACACACACACCGGTTTATATATATAAGCTCCAGCAGCACCAGTTTACATTCCCACCAAGAGTGTACTAGAGTTCCTTTTTCTCTACATCCTTGCCAGGTGTGAGGTGATATCTCATTGTGGTTTTGATTTCCCTTATCTCCAAGACAGGAAGCTCCTTTCCTCAGTCATTTATAAATCTGGGCTTGAGCTTTGTCACTTCAAGGTCTCAGCTGCTCTAAGAGGAATGTGACTCCTCAAGGGGTCATAGAGGGACAGCAGCTTTGGAGTCTCAGCCAGAAATACTCATCCTTAGAAGGAACCCTCAGTTTCACTTTAGTCATAGATATGAGGTCAAATAAAGAAACTTGAACCCTACACTCTAGGACAGGGATCAGAGCTCCCACTCCTAACGTTACTAAAATAGCTCCATTACCCCAAAGACAATATTCCTTAAAACTGTGCTGTCCAATACAATATGGTAGCTATTGGCCACATATGGCTAAGTCTAAAATAATGAAAAATAAATAAAAACTTTAAAAATTCAGTGCTTCAGTCATACTAGCTACATATCAAGTGCTCAATAAGCTATGCATGGCTAGTCCACCATAGTGGACAATATAGATAGAGAACATTTCACAAAGTTCTATCAGAGAGTATGACTGTAGAAGGACGCTGCCTTTTCTTTATAACACTCTACAGGGATGCCCCGTCAAGGTGATCAGGTATGTTGCTAGCAAATTTCTCCTATTCCTGTTAAAAAATGCAATTGGCTACATATGGTAGAAACCAGACTACATGGCCTAACCAAAAAAGCTTTTTTCCTCCTGAAACATGAATTCTAGAGCTAAGCAGTTCTAGGCTGTCCCTCAAGTACTCAGGATCCTACTTTTCTGCTCTACCACCTTTAGCATGGGGTTTTCACCCTCATGATCACAAAATATCTTCTGCCCTTCCAGCCATTGCAACTGCATTCCAGGAAGGTAGGATGGAGAAGCATAATATACAAGATATCCCATCATCATTTTCCATTTTAGTGCATTCTGTCTGGCTTCAAATTTTCACAGCTGCATCTTTTGCCTGAAGAATTTCTCTAGTCTTCCCTGTCCACGTACACAGAGAATTAATGCCCCAAGAATCACTCCTTAACCAAAGACTGACAGGAGCTGGTGTATAACTCACTTGCTTATTGGGTGAGATAAGTCTGAAGCACATATATTACACTGGCTCCAGTCGTTCCCCAGCAGGAATCCCAGTTGACCATGTTGGTAACTGGTTTGATAAACATACCCTTTATGGCTGTTTTCCCTTGCCTGACTCACAACTCCACTGCCTGGGACCACTAAAATCTTTGTCTTAAATAGACTGAGCTACATTTCCTGAGCCATACATTGGCTTGATTGGCAGCCCCACAAAAGATATGCCTACTCAGAACCTGTGAATGTGACCTTATTTAGAAAAAGTGTCTTCGCCAATTTCATTTAGTTAAGGATCTTGAGATGACATAATTATGGATTACTTAGGTGTGCCTTAAATCCAATGACAATTGTCCTTATAAGATACAGAAGAGGAGAGACACAAAGACGAGAAAGCCCTATGATGTAAAGGCAGAAATTGGAGTGATGAGGCCACAAGCCAAGGAACTCCTGGAGCCACCAGAAGCTGGAAGAGGCAAAGAAGGATCCTCCCCTAAAGCCTTTACAGGGCTTGCACCCCTACTGATACCTTGACTTTGGATTTTTGGCCTCCTGAACTGTAAGAAAATTAATTTCTGTTCTTATAAGCCACCCTCATTGTGGTAATGTGTAACAGCAGCCACAGGAAACTAATACAGATGATAAGGAAGATTCTTGGCATATTTGGAGGGTTACAGGAAGCAGCTGCTATTTGTGGAAATACACACACACACACACACACACACACAAACACGCACACATACATACTGCTGAAGATCTATTGATTTGCCTCACTGACATGAAGCAACAGATGGAGCTGCAAATGTTCTACATTCTGCTAGATCCTCTTTGAATCTCTGCCTCTTGGGCCAAGTGTGTGTGTTCATCTCCATGACAAAGGGCTCTGGGTTCTGCAGAATACCCTCATCACTGAGGTCAGAAGCAACACAGTTGGTCACAGGCTTTATTCCAGCCTTATGAGTTTCCATCTCTTGCTTGTAGCTTCCAGTTTGCCTTTGATCACACCCCACGTTACATCCATCTTCTCTTTTCAGGATAAACCCAGAAAGCAGGTCACATATTTTACAACAGATAACTTTTGTGGTCAGAGATAAATTTATCTTGTTCTGGGTGGCATGAAGGAGTGAAAGAATGAAAAGATTATCTAATCCAATCCACAATTCCCCTCAAAAAATGATCTATATTTCTCTTGCTCCAGGGGATAAAATCAAATCCAAGCCACAATCCCCCCCAACAAAAAAGTGATCTATGTTTCCCTTGCTCCTTTATTCTTTAAAACCCAGACTTATAAAAAAAATAGAGCTGGAGGAGTTTCCAAGGATTGGAGGAGATAAGTCATGCATCCCTTGATGGTATGTCACACCTTGTGTGATGGCCTGAGTTGTGTCCCCCCAAAGTTCATATGTTGAAGTCCTAACTCCCCATACCTCGGAATGTGACTGTATTTGGAGAGAGGGTCTTTAAAGAGGTAGTTAAGTTAAAATGAGTTCATTCAGGTGGGCCCTACTCCAATTTGACTGGTGTCCTGATAAGAAGAGATTAGGACACAGACACACATACAGAGAAGACCACGTGAAGACACAGTGAGAAGACGGCCATCTATAAGCCAAGGAGAGGGGCCTCAGAAGAAACTAACCCTCCTGGCACTTTGATCTCAGACTTCCAACCTCCAAAACAAAAATAAATTTCTGTTGTTTAAGCCACCCAGTCTGTGGTACTTTGTCATGTTAGCCCTAGAAAACTAATATACCCTGCTTCCGGAGGAGCCCTCTGGGGACACAGAACACTGACCATGGGGTGGGTGGGGCTAGAAGCTGAAATTCTGGTTTGAGACTGGGATCTCAAAAAAAGTTACCCATGGTCAAATGTAGAGTAGGATGTTTTATAAGTGGAGGAGCCTTTTGCCTTTGCATGGACTATTTCCAAACTTTGACCATAATTGTCTCCATGGTGACTGAAAATACCTTAAAGATTTCTGGAGCTCTTCTCCCAAGTTCTCTCAATTGCTTATGTTCAAGGGTTCTCTTAGGATCCTAAGGAATGGAGGATGGAGCATCTCAAAACACACCCATGCTTTAATTTCCCTCCCCTCTTTGGGAGAGGTAGGTGCTCAAATGAAGCTTAATTTGATTTAGAAAAAATTAATGTCATGTTTCTTGGACAAAAGGATCATGGAGTTGAGTTATATCTATAGCAGCTAGAATCATGTTACCTTCTGTTTACTTGTGTTTTCCCCACACCTTTAGTAAGGTCTCATGTAATGTCCCACTTGGTTCATTAGGCTGTAAGAAAATAACGCTAAAAGTCCAACGTCCACCCTTGTGTAGTAAGGAGACACAGAGCCCCCTGACACCAGCATGGGGATGTCCAGGCCAATTAGCCCCAGAAGTCAAGAGTCAGGGCTACAAGTCCCAATTACTCATCCCCATGGGAGCTGCTTCCCCTATTCCCAACCATGGGGTGTATGCAGTAAAGGGTTAACTCAGAGGATAAAGGGTGCTCAAAGCCTGCACATCCCAAATAAAGGACTGGCCCTAGACTGCCTCCTGAAAGATGACCTCTAAGCCCCTGGAATATTCTGCCTGATAAAAGTGTCTTTGTTGGGCTTCCCCGGTGGCGCAGTGGTTGAGAATCTGCCTGCCAATGCAGGGGACGCGGGTTCGAGCCCTGGTCTGGGAAGATCCCACATGCCGCGGAGCAACTAAGCCCGTGAGCCACAACTACTGAGCCTGCGCGTCTGGAGCCTGTGCTGCGCAACAAGAGAGGCCGTGACAGTGAGAGGCCCGCGCACCGCGATGAAGAGTGGCCCCCGCTCGCCGCAACTGGAGAAAGCCCTCGCACAGAAACGAAGACCCAACACAGCCAAAAATAAAATAAATTAAATAAATAAATAATTTAAAAAAAAAAAAAAAGTGTCTTTGTTTACCTGGGGCCTTAATCCATTCCACGTAGTCTGTGCTGACAGTGTAGCTGATGATGAATGCCTGTTTTTGTTTACCTGGGACCCTGGCAATGTTGCATTAGTTTGACCTCTGGGGGTACTAAAGAGTGAGTTGTGAAGGTCAGCAGGAACTCCATGCCTACATGACAGACCCTGATAAAATCTCTGGACACCAAGGCTCAGGTGGGCTTCCATGGTTGGCAGTATTTCATATGTGTTGTCACACATAATTGCTGGGAGAAATAAGTGCTGTCCATGCAATTCCACTGGGACACAACAACTGGAAGCTCACACCTGGTCTCTCCTGGCCCCTGCCCCCTGCACCGTTTGCCTTTGCTGATTTTAATCTCTGTCCTTTCACTGCAGTAAACCATAAATATGAGCATCACAGCTTTTTTGAATTCTGTGAGTCCTTCTGGCAAATCATCAAACCCGAAGGTGGTCATAGGGACTCCCGACACAGAGGCCATGGATATTGTTTTATTATGAGAAATAGTAGTTTTCCTTTACCTTCGTGGAGTTCCACCAATCCTTGAGAAAATGAGGAACGTGAGCTCATCGCTCACCTTGTGGAACCTGAAGCTCCCCTTACCCCCAATCCCAGGGAAAACATCTCCTCCCCTGCCTTGCTCATCACCCGCCCACAAATTCTCAGCATATGCCCAGTGAGAAACAGGGCCCTTAGACATCTTTCATCCCTGCTCTTTTATCTGTTTCCCCCAGACGCGCTGGAAAGAACATGTGTGTTCAGTGCACAGTCACTCATGCAGTGGTCTTCCCCAGGAACCCCCTCCCCAGCCCCCTTCCGTCCTCTAGGCGGCAGAGCTGGGGGCTCTCACATGGCACTCTCGTTGCCTCCCCGTCCCCTGGACGCCCCCTTCTCTTGTGCCATGAGAGACTTGTAGGGCTTCCCCAGGCTGGGGAGGGTGAGTTCAGCTTCCTGCAGCTCCAGCTCCCGCTGAGACAAATGCTCAATGACGGCTGCTCCAATAGAGTCCCCCAGCACATTGGTCATGGTGCGAAGTCGATCACTGGAGGGGGCAGGGTGGGGAGAGACAAGCCACCGTTAATCAAGGTTTGAAGAGCTCCACAGAGAAGAGGGTGCAGCAGCCAGGAGCTCCTTGTGCCTAGAAGTTGGGGTTCACATTCCAGCCTAACACAGGGTGGACCAAGCTCTGATATGCTCATATTTGATATTAGCAATGCAATTCTTTTTTTAAAAAAATGTAAACATCTGATATAGAAAATTAGGGGTTATGAGCTGAACAGCGTACAGGATGAGGAAGGTCACCACTGTGAGAAAACAAGGCCAGACTGAAGACCATCTAAATGAGCCTCAGATCCAGGTGACAGCTCCCAAGTGGGGACAAAAGTCCAGATTTTTATATGTAAACCTCCTATTTTTAAAATTATTTATTTATTTATATATTTATGGCTGTGTTGGGTCTTCGTTTCTGTGCGAGGGCTTTCTCTAGTTGTGGCAAGCGGGGGCCACTCTTCATCGCGGTGCGCGGGCCTCTCACTATCGTGGCCTCTCTTGTTGCGGAGCACAGGCTCCAGATGCGCAGGCTCAGCAGCTGTGGCTCACGGGCCTTAGTTGCTCCGCGGCATGTGGGATCCTCCCAGACCAGGGCTCGAACCCGTGTGCCCTGCATTGGCAGGCAGATTCTCAACCACTGCGCCACCAGGGAAGCTCTCCTATTTTTAAAAGTTGAGGGAATTCCCTGGTGGTCCAGTGGTTAGGAGTCAGCGCTTTTACTGCCGAAGGTGCAGGTTCGATCCCTGGTCTGGGAATTATGATCCCTCGAGCCACACAGCGTGGCCAAAAATAAATAAATAAATAATTAAAAAATTAAAGTTGAGAATTTTTTTTAAAATTTGCAAGCCAGCTCTGCCCCCAAGGATCACCTTTTTTGGTGACTTCTACGTAAAACAGGTACAGCAGGGCTTTTCTGGATAATGGGGTAAAGACCCCATTGTTTACCTCCTCCCTGCCCTACTTCCCAAGGTTAACTCTATAGAATTTGGGATCCACATGGCTTGGGATATTCCCCCAGGCCACCTTTTCATTCTAAAATTCTAGAACTCTGTCCTTGCTGGAATAAGAGCCCATGTGTTGGGAGTGCTGCAGGGGAAGCGGAGGGTTCGAGGACAGACGGTACCAGAGTCGGAAGAGCACTCACAGGAACCAGTCCACAGCTATGATGAGTGTGATGTCTTCAGTGGGCAGGCCGACCGATGTGAGCACAATGACCATGGTGACCAGACCTGCCTGGGGGATGCCAGCAGCCCCAACGCTGGCTGCTGTAGCCGTGATACTGCACGTGGAGAGAGAACACAGCGAGGCAGGAGGAGGGAAGGGAGAGATGAGGCAGTGGCAAAAGAGACACAAAAGAAGGGAAGGGGTCAGTTCCCCAGGGCGTCTTAAATCAAATTCCCCAAAATAAAGAGCAAATCCAAAGCAACTTTCATTGAATGCCAATGCAGTTATGTTCCCTCGTCCTTTGTTGGGATCTGGTTAGACGTCCACCCAATGATAGAGGTTTTAAACAATTCAGATTGCAGATGCAAGAGTAAGGATTTAACCAGCTGCTTCTGGGGACTGGAAGAGGGCAGAAGAATCAACCTGGGCAGCAGCCGTAAAGCAGAAGCTTGAGTTCCCCATGTGCACATATGCTAGAAGTAAATAGGTCAGTATAGACAGGTCCAGCTGCCAGGAACAGAACTCTGGAAGGTGGGCCAAATTTAGAGTCAAAAGAAGAAATTGTCTATGGTGTTGAGTGAATTTTAAAAAATTAGACATTTATACATATAAGGTTTTGGAAAACTAAAAGGTAAAACACATAGAAAATGAAAGAGATGGTGATCCACCATCAAGTAGAGGGTCAGACTGGATCACAAGTAGGCTAGATTTTAGCTCCTGCATCAATTCGGATGTCTAGCATGGTGTGCTAAGAAGAATTATAAAACCACTGGGCTTGCCAGGAAAGGCGTTAGGGCCCTGAGGTTGACGCCCCCCCTCCCTGGTGGATTCTGAAGCCCTTTCCCAAATTCTATAGTCGTAAGCTACACAAGATGCTTAACACAGATGATGTCTCTTACAGAACAGTGATTGAGCAAACATTTGGGCTCACGAACAGGGAATGGACTTTGGGGTCCAGCAGATTTTATTCGTCAGCTGTACACCCTTGGACATAACTCAGAGCCTATATTCCCTCATCTATAGAATGGTAGACATATACCTACCTTGAGGGGTTATTATGAGCAGTAAAATAGAACAGTGCTTTGAGAACAGGGCCCCAAGAAGGGTCATTATTACTATTATTCTAAGTGAGAGAGAATATCTCTTCCAAGTGCTGGCCCTGGCATAAACAGTGATCTGTGCATGCCCTTGGGAGGCAGGCATCATGCTCTCAATGGAATGATAAGATCCAGCTAATTCCACCTGGATCCAATAATCCAATTCAAACTTTTTTAAGTTTAGATTCGGTCCAAACTAGGAATCGCCAACCATCCAATCACAATCTGCCACTAAATTCTGAAGCAATTACCTGATGGGTCTCAAGCTGGCCATTGCCACCAAGCTCTTTGCATAGATTAGAAGCTAGAAGTGATACTCAGTTCCCTGATCCATTTAAGAACACCCCTCAAAAGTCCTTACCCTTTTTGATGACTTCTCTACTCCCCAGAATGTGAAAGCTCCCCATGAAAAGTGCTCACTGCAGTGTTTGGGACCCTAAGCTAGACAAACAAACAAACCAAAACGTGATCCTTTGAAATTATCTTCATGTCATCTTCACTGCATCCTTGGTTTCCCCTAGAAAAGGCTTCTCATACCACAGCCTTCTGTTGTAAAGGCAAGGAAGATTGTTTGACGAAAGACTCAGAGGCGATCTCTGGGCTGTGTGGTAACAAGGTAGCTGGGACTTCCTCTACCCATAGTAGAAGGGACTTCACATGGGCTCAACATCTCACAGAACCTCCAGATGCTATCAGCCATAGTGCCCAGATATAAGCTGTATCCCTGAATGTCCCTAAGCCATTGGGACCCAAGTTCAGACTGTTTTCCTTATCTGCAGAGTGGTCTCTCAGAACCCCTATAAAAAGAGAGAGCACTCCATCCTGCTGCTGACCCCAGTTATCAGTATCTCCAGCCAAGCCAGCTTTGTACTATACTGCATGACACTGTGGTACCTGCCTTTATCCACAATCCCTATGTAGCCAAGAGGGGCAGAGAGCTGTTAGGGAGGGTAGGATGCTCCCTTAAAGAGCATGGGCCCTGGAGTCCAGTTTCCCTGAGATCATTAGCATTCTAGGTCTAAGGTCTTTATTTTTATAATATGTGAGAGACATCAGCATGCCTTCATATGCTATAGAGAAAGGTCAAGTAGAGGCAGTGGAGTTGAAAATGCAAGTAAGCAATGGAATAGCTGACAGACTTAGAAGATAGGAGGGATGAGATTTGGGGAATTGTAGAGGAATGAGTTTTGAATAGAGCAACAGATCCATGTTTAAACTGAGATCAGGGGAAAGAAAGCATGGATGGATGCATACCACAATAAATTTGAGTTGTGGGAGCAGAAAGTTGGGTCCATTCACACTCAGTAACCTCAGTGACACCCCTGAGGTATAAGGCAATATGATCTTTTACACGGAAGAAAATTGGAGAATGGAGCTGGAAGATAAATAGAGTGAAGATTTGGAATGAGGGATGGATAATGGTGCCACCATATAACTGGGTGGTTTGTCAACCCTGGATGCACAGTAGTATCACCTGGGCAGTCTTCACAAACATACAGATGCCTATACCCT
This sequence comes from Balaenoptera acutorostrata, assembly GCF_949987535.1. Taxonomy (NCBI): domain Eukaryota; kingdom Metazoa; phylum Chordata; class Mammalia; order Artiodactyla; family Balaenopteridae; genus Balaenoptera; species Balaenoptera acutorostrata. The sequence continues at coordinate 171,377,611 of NC_080065.1, forward strand.
ACCCCCACCATAACAAAGTCAGAGCCTCAGGGAGCAGGTGGTCTTGGGTAATGCTAATGTGTAGCCAAGACTTCGAATCACTGATATAAAGGGATTTCTGAGTGGAAATACACTTAGCTGATAATGTAGTGCGTCGTCTTGTAGTGGTCACTGCAGTAATCACCACAGTGGGTAGATTTTTCTCTAGCTGGGTTCAGACACCTTGACATAGGAATAGATAAAGTGGTTGGTTGAAATCCCCAATGTTGAGGATTTGGAAAGACTAAGGGGTAAGGACGTCAAAGACGCTCTCAAGAAAATGAAAGAATGAAGCGCCATACTCTCTGGTCTGGAAGCTCATGGTTCCAAGTGTGGTCCCTAGACCAGCAGCATCAGCATCCCCTCTGAACTTGTTCGAAATGCAGAATCTCAAGCCCCAACCCAGACCCACTCAATCAGAATCTGCTTTTGAACAAGACTCCCAAGTGATTAGTATGCACATAAACGTTTGAGAGGCACTGAACTAAAACACAAAAAGGGAAAGTGAAACCATAATGGAGGGAATGAGAGGAGTTGAAGAAAAAAAATTTTCATGGAATTAAAGAAAATACGTAGGGGAAGTAAAGTAAGAGGATGGAGAGATTGGAGACTGTGGCCATGATGCACATACTCGAGATGTCAGAGCGGGCTAAGCAGAGGCAAAGTCCAGGACACGGCCCCAAGAGTAGGTGGCTGGAATTCCAAAAGTCAGCGAACTTTGAAAAGAAGATGATGGAAGAGTCACCTGTTTGGATATTGAAATTATTCAGGGAGAGGCTAAGAGAATGGAAAGAAAAAGAAAGCTATACAGCATCAGTTGAGTTAGATAACCCTTCTCTGGATTCCCAAAACTCTTACGCTACCCATAATAAGCAGATAATCTTTTTTTTAATTTGGCAAGGGCAGTAATGGAACTATGCATAGGACATCATGAGATGTCATTCAAAGAGCCCACGCTTGTAAAATATTTAATGCTGTGTATGGCACATAGCAAGTGTTTTACAAATGTTGGCCATCATCATCATCACCACTATCACCATCACCACCCTTATCACCCCCATCACTACCATCACCACTATCAGCACCATCAACATCATCACCACTGTCAACTCCATAATCTACATCATCATCACCAACACTGTCACCATCATCATCATCATCATCATCATCATCATCAGTGTGTCGTTTTCCTTCCTTAGACTGGATCTTCCCTGAGTTCAGGAACCATGTCTTATTTTTTCCTGCACCCCTCAAAACATCCCCCTTCCAACATCCAAAGGCTCCCTTTACTTCTTGCTGTGACTCCCTCCCTTCCAACACCCCCAGCCAAGCTAATGACTTCTTAGGTCTCAGCTGTTGGCAGGTCCCACCCAAGGCCAACTCACCTGATAGTTGTGATCTGACCCAGGTTGAGCTCGTAGTTGTTGACTTGAGCGATGAAGATGGCGGCCAGGGCCTCATAGAGGGCAGTGCCATCCATGTTGACGGTGGCCCCCACAGGCAGCACAAACCTGGTGATGCGGCGGTCCACACCCAGGCCCTCCTCCAGACAGCGGAAGGTGATGGGCAGTGTCGCCGAGCTGGGAGAGAGAACCCCAAGGGCTGAGAATAAGTGGTGGCAATGGGCCAAGGGAGGGCTCCCCCTGAGAACACTGGGAGGCAAAGTGGGAGCTAGAGCAAGGGGAAGATGGCAGCTGTCTAACATTTCAGAGGCTGAAGACTGTGCGTGGGGGAGAGGAACTCCTCATGACACAGAGAGCACACAGCAATGAGGTCCCCCAGGCTGAAGGTCTCTGGACCCACCTAAAGCCAATAGCTGAGGGCTACTTACTAGACACTAGTTCATGTCACCAGTTCACTCTAACTATCCACTCCCAGAAAGGAGGCAAAGGGCCTTCTGAGCTCCCACACCTCAGGGCTAAGAGAGGGGTATTACAGAAGACTCCTATTCCCCACTTCCCATGTTTACTCAGGGAGTGACCTCAGCTACACTAACCTTCTAGGTCTCTGTCCCCACTTGGGATCAGCTGGTCCATAAAACATGTGCTCTGTCTGGTCAGCTTTATATCATGCAGTGAGAATCCTGGACCCACAAAGGGGATCTTTGGGTGTCCATGCCTGTGGCAACCCGGTGAGTTTAATTCTGGGGTACAATGGCACCAATCCTCCATGGCCACAGATCAAAAGGCACATTCTCCAATAGGTGTTACAAGCAATAAAAATGATACTTTTCTTCTATCTGATTGGCTCTAGTGATACCTCTCAGATTGCTTTGAATTTGATTGATGGTGGAGAGGGGAGCTCTTTATGAACCCCCTGAAACCACAAAAAAGAAGGAAGCCAAGGGAGCTCCCAGAGGCCATCTCAAGGGGAGATGAGACCCTATGAGGTAGAAAATGACTGAGATCATGAGGCATGTTGGACCCTTTGTCTTAACCTCAAAATTTGCAGCTGGTTCTCCCTCCATATTAAATAGAGAAACAGGGACTTCCCTGGTGGTCCAGTGGCTAGGACTCCATGCTCCCAATGCAGGGGGCCTGGGTTCAATCCCTAGCCAGGGAACTGAATCCCACATGCCGCAACTGAAAAGATCCCGCATGCTACACCGACGATCCCACACGTGGCAACGAAGATCCTACATGCTGCAACTAAGATCCAGCGCAGCCAAATAAATAAATCTTTTAAAAATAAACAAATAAATAGAGAAACAGAAAAGGAGGGAAAGGGGTTAGGAGAGCCAGCCCAGGACAAAGATCAGTGCCCAGGTGTTGAGCCACCTGCAGACCTTCAAGAGCACCTGACATTACTATACAACCCAGATGAGGTTCTATAGTGGCAGAGAGGGCAGGACTCCTAAGAGAGCCTGTGAAAGGCAAAGAGTGAACCTAGGAAGGGTACCAGTGGTGAGGAGCAAGGCCATACCTGGAAGACGTGCCCATGGCAGTGATGAGGGCCTGCAGTATTCCCCCAATGAAGGGGAAAGGATTCCGATGGGTGATGAGGAAGTAGATGAGAGGCAGGATGCCACCGGCATGAAGGAACAAACCCACGATGACGGTCAGGGTGTACATGCCCAGCTGACCCCCCAGGACGGCCATGTCTTCCATCTCTAGGATCTTGCCAGCAATCAGGAACAGGATGCCCACAGGTGCATACCTGGGCCAAGCCAGACACATGTCAGGCCTCCCTCATGACCTCCCCTACAAGCCTGGAGCTAGCATCCCCCAGGCTTTGCCGACATAGACCCTGGAGCCAGACAACATCCCCCATACAGCACCCTACCCCGCTCCAACCTTCCCCACACGACAACAAATGGGGCTGGGTCCCACAAATAAATCCCACCTTTTCTTCCTGCTTCCACCCCCCGACTCAAATCCCCCCAAATAATCACTGTCCTCAGGGCTCTTTCCCTAGACATCGCCCAGACACTCCCTATCTCTGGCCTTCTAACGTCCCTTATTCACTTCCCCCAACTCTTTGCTCTACATTTGTAACCTGTATGCCCCTATTCTCTTTCCTATAAGTGCATATTCTCACTCATTCACCAGCCCTAAGTTATTTCACCTGGATTTCCCACAGACGTCTTAAACAACCTGTCTTAAATATTATATGATATTGCTTATATGTGGAATCTAAAAAAAATTGTACAAATGAACCTAGTTACAAAACAGAAATTGAGTCACAGCTGTAGAAAACAAACTTACGGATACCAAGGGGGAAAGGTGGGGGAGGGATAAATTGGGAGATTGGGATTGACATAGACACACTGCTATAGATAAAATAGATAACTAATAAGAACCTACTATAGAGCACAGGGAACTCTATTCAATATTCTATAATGACCTATATGGAATAAAATCTGAAAAAGAGTGGATATATGTATGTATATATATCTGACTCACTTTGCTGTATAGCAGAAGCTAACACAACATTGTAAATCAACTACACTCCACTAAAAAATTAATTATAAACAATCTGTCTTATTAAATTATCTGTTCATTCACTCAACAAATATCCATTGAGCACCTACTCTGTTCCAGTCACATGGTCCCTGCCCTCATGGTGCTTACATCCTAATGGGGGAACTATGCAATACACAGAGAAATATGTCATTAAAAACTTCAGGTGGTGATAACTACAAAAGAGAATCAGTGAGTGGGGCTGTAAGAATGAGTGGTCAGGGAGGGCTTCTCTGAAGAGGTGACATTTATGCTGATACCTGAATGATGAAAAGGAACCATGCATATTTGAGGGGAAAGCATTGCAGACACAGTTCAAAGACCTTGAGATGGATGTGAGCTAGGAGTATTGGAGGAGCAGAAAGAAGACCAGTATAGCTGGAGCAGTGAGAAGAGTAGAGAAGACAGATGAAGCAAGTTCATAGGGGGCTCACCTGTTTTCCCCTCAAACCAGCCCATTGCTTAGTTTTGTGAGTTTCTGCCAGTGATGCCATAATTAACCCATCACCAGGCTTCCTTTGTTATTTCTCTCCCTTTAGAAATTGAAGTCTACACTTGGTCATTGTCATGGGGGATGTACTGGAGGAGGTGAGGACCGCTTGGGGAGTTGGTACAACAGCTTAGGCCAGAAATGATGAGACCCAAGCTGAGGTTGTGGGAATGAGGATACAGGGGACTCCTCCAGCCACATCTGTATTCCCCAAGCTGGGCTCGAGGTTAGCCCTGGTGGGTGGTTGCTGAGTTGTCTCCAACCCTAGACCTACCTCTGTGAATAATCTGTAAACTCTTTTCTCAAATCCCTCACCTCCATCCTTCCTTTCTCACACTCTGCAAAATTCCTCAACTCTGGATCAATTGCACATGACTTCTTTCCCCCTATACTCGGCTACCTGGCACATACGGATATTTTCCCAAACATGCCAATGACATCGCTATAAACTCATGGTTCCCAATTCAGTTGAGCTTTCAATATTCCTTTTCAATCTTCTTGCTCGTCCTTGATAAGCTTCCCCTCCAAATCCCCTCAGCTGCTTTTCCAAGCTCTCAACTTAGCCTCTAGCCCCCCACCCAACTTTCAAATTATTTGGGATGATGTACAAAGTCTTCCCCAATTTGGGAAGACAGCCTCGTTAACATCTTCCACCACCACTCCCAAGGTATGCTCCCACCTTCTTGAACTCCTCACCATTCTCCAAACAACTCAGGTCCTTTCAAGCTTTGCATGTTCTATTCCCTCTGATTGAAGTGCCTCTCCCTTCTTCTTGTCCTGTTGGATTCCTACTCACCTTTCAAGACCCAACTAAGAGGTGGACGTCTCCATGACTTCCTCCTCACCTTCCCAGACAGTTCACTGCATATCCCTCATTGGCTGCTTACTTATCCATATTCCCTATACTTTTTTAATGTCTCTTGACTCTAGAACCTTCCATCTTGTATTATATTTATCTAATATGTGTCTGTCTCCTCCAAGACTTTGAAAGCTCTTTGAGGACAAGGACTGAATTCAATGTATCTCTGTATTCCAGAGTTCAAAACAAAGTCAGCCTGGGAAAATGTCAGCTGAAAGAGTGAAGGGATTTAAAGAATGAATGAATGAATGCGTCAATTAAGGAATAATCAGTGAGTGGATAAATGAGTGAGAAAATGAGCAAATGAGATATGAATGATGGGTGAGTGAATGAATGAGTGGGTTAAGCAAATGGATGAATGAATACAAGGTATATTTGCCTGAGTGAATGAGAGAATAACAAATGTAGAGATGAACAAGTGAGTCAAAGAATGAGTCCAAATGAATAGATGACTTGGTGAGTAAATCAATCAATCAAAGAATTAACTAACGCATGGATGAGTTTGTGAATGAATTTATGAGTGAATGAATGTATGAATGAGTGAATTAACCAATGCACAGAAAAATGAACAAATGAATGGGAAAATGAATGAACCAATTCATGGAAGAATGAAGATAGATAAATAAATGAATGGATAATTTGGCCAATCCATAGCAGAATGAGAAGATGAATAGATAAATGATGGAGTGAATGAACAATGCACAGAAGCTTGAGTACAAATGAATAAATGAGTGAATAAATAGATGAACAAGGGAGTGAATGAGTGAATAAATCATTGCACAAAGGTATGAATGAATGAGTGAGTGAATGAGCGAGGGTGTGAATTAACCAATACATATATAAATGACTTTGGCCAAGTGGTCCCAACAACCACTTCAGGAGCTGCCCCACAGCCTGACTTCCCAGCCCTGACAACACCCTTCTGTGTGCCATCACCACCACCCCCCCGCCCCTGTCACAGCCCAGCACTCACCAGATAATGATGCCCACCAGCCTCATAATAGCCTCATTGAGGCTGTCGAAGAAATCCCGCAGGACTCGGCCCTTGTGTTTCATGCCACCAATGACCAGCCCAAAGGCCACCGAGAAGACCACAAGGCCCAGGGCGTTGATGCCATTGGCTGAGCCAGGCACAGGCACAGTCTCCTCAAAGCTCAGCACCTCCTGCAAGGTGCCCATGGCCCGTGTGACATTTTCCAAGAGGCTGCTTCCGTTCTCCATTGAGGATAAAGGAGGCATGGAGGTGCCCAGCTCAGATCCATTATCTGTCCTCACAATGGTCCTGGTTACCAACCTCGTGCTGTACTGCGTCTTAAACTGAAATAAGGAGATATTGGGCCATAGACGAATGCATAGTAAATTGAGTGCATAAACAGGTTAATGAGGGAGTGAACAACCAATGAATGGAAGAATGAGTATAGATTCTGCATTTTTCACAAGCTCCCTGGGCAATGCTCAGACAGGTTTTGGGGTCTGTCTCCTCAACTGTCTATGATCAGAAGCCTTGGTTCCTCCTCCATTACCATCCCCAGGCAGCCTTTGACCTAAGTCCTTCTCTCTAACCTTGCCTTGATCACCACACCAATAGGAAGCACATTCTTTCTTTCAGACTCTTCCAAAAGCCCCTGGGCAATTCTCTGTCAGGTCCTTCTTCCCATCCCTCACTCCTGGACCATTCACTCAGCAGCAAGCTCCCCCAACCCTCCAAACCTCCTTGATCAGACTATGTACTTCCCCCTGACCTGTTTGAAGCAGGCCTCCACAAGGTTGGGCGGAAACATATTTCTGCAGAAAAATATCAGATGAATGAATGTGGTTAGACCTTAGAAGAGAATCTAGACTGATAACAGTAATAATAATTGCAATGGCAACGATAATAATAGCAGGCAACATCTGAAAACTGATCTAAGTGCCTTACCTATGTGATCTGATTTAAACACCACAATAATCCTAAAAGTGAGTGTTATTGATGTCCCCATTTTACATACAAAGAAACCAAAGCACAAAGAACTTATGTAAGTTACCCAAAGCCACACAACTCCTAAGGGGTACAGATGGTCCTCAAATTCAGGCCTGTCTGAGCCCTTTGGTAGGACCCTATGCCACCTCAGGGACTTCACACACAGTGATGTCTCCAAAAAAAAACACGGAAAGCTCCTGAACTCTTCCAACGCTAGGTTCCCCCAAGTCAGTGACTAGGGTAGAACTATGATCAGCCTTGATTCTGGCAGGCAAAATCTTGCTACTTTAATAGAATCATTCACCTTCCAATGGATCTTGGGAACACCAGACAAATACCATTTTTCCTGAGCCCATCTCAAGATGCTGCTACTATAGCCTCCCTAGCCTACGGGTCAAAAGATCATATCCTAGGAGTAAGCTGCTCTCAGAGGATTTGTGCAAGGCTCCAGGACAGAAAATAGGTACCAAAAAAACTAGGCCCAACTTGGGTGTTGCATTTCCAGGTTGGATTAGCCTGTCCCCTTTGTCTCCCCTTGAGTATAGGTTGTTACATGTAGGGCTGGAATTCCCATCAAAATTGGAAAGGACGTCACCTGACCAGGTCCATGAAGGCATCGGCCGTGGGAATGGTCTCGATCCGGCCCTCTCGGTGCAGCCCCTCCTTGGAGCCCTTCCCAGGATGGATGATGGTGACCATGAGGATGCCGATGAAGACCGCGATGACGGTGGTCACCATGTAGTATACAGCTGCCCGCATACCCATCCGCCCTGTCGCCTTGTTATCCAAGGACGCCATACCTGGAGGACAGGTGGTGCAGCCCGAGCAGCCCCATCCACACCCCACCACCCACTCTCCCATCCATTTGCTCCACACTCCCCACACTGCTACAACCATTCCACCAAGCATCCCTCCTCCTTTGCCCCACCCCACATCGCCATCCTCCAACTCCCATTCTATGTTCCAAATACACCTTCCACTCCATCCTTTATCCCAAGCACCACTTCACTAACCTTCCCTCTATTCCAAGCCAACATTTTCAACCCCCACTCCATCCTCTATTCACCCCTATTTTGCACTATAACCTCATCTGCATTGCTCTCTTCATCCTCCTATCCACCCCAAAATCACACCTCCCTCCAACCCAGCTCACTATACACTATCTGTAGTAGATACTTTTGGTCCCCTATCAAGACACCCTTTACCATGCTGATACACCTATCCTTCCACAGCTGAGCGTTTTGGCTGCTAACAACTCATGCTGCCCCCTTCTCTTAAGGGCTGCCCTCAGCAGAACAGGAGCTTACTCACCCACAAAGTCCCCATGGGAGACCTACAGCCAATGACTGATTGGTCCAGGGATTCAAAAGGTCAGCTCCTTTGATTTAGACAGTGGCAGAGTTGTGGAGAACAATTCTGTAGTGTTGCACATTCTCCAGAGCTCCCCATGGGATCAGGCTGAGAGGCCAACCTTCTTCTGTACCCACATTTCTACTTAGCTTCTTTCCCCATCCCATCCTGCTCACCTCACTTCCTCATAGGTTTCTCTTGAGAGCTACCCCTCAATAAATCACTTGTGCAAATAGCCCCTTCTCAGTCTCTGCTTCTAAGGAAACCCAACCCAAGAAATCATTCTTCCATCCCTTTATCTTCGTACCCATCCCCAAATCTGGAGATTGGCAATCAACCACCCATGGGCCAAATCTGGCCCGCTGCCTGTTTTTGTAAATAAAGTTTTATTGGAACACTGCCATGCCCATTTGTTTACATACTAATCTGCTGCTGCTTTTGCACTACAACAGAATTGAAGAGTTGCAACAGAGACCACATGGTCCTTGAAGCTGAAAATGTTTTCTACCTGGCCCTTTACAGAAAAAGTTTGCCAACCCCTGCATAGGCCATCCATACTTCAACCGCCCCCCTCCACCCACCACCCTGTCACCTCTATCTCAAACACCTTCATCCACGTCTCACCCCATTACCTTCCACACCACATCCCAGCTACCTTCCCTGGCTGCCCCACCACAGCCTTCCTTTCATCTGTGGATGATACTAAGCCCCTCTCAGGCTGTAATTTTACCTCCAAGGAAAAGTACAGGAAAGCTACTGAGATAAGTATTGCAGATCATCTGGGTTCTGGAACCCAGGTCTGATTGGGATCAGGGCTTTGGCCAAAGACTCAGAGCTACGTGCATGCTCCATGTTTGAGGTCCTGAGTTGGGGAGGTGGTCCCATGCTTGGAACAGCCACGGCTCCAGGTTTGAGCTTGGACTATGGGATGGGTCTTGGAGGCCAACACTGGCCTGGGCTCTCTCACCTGTGACCAGGCTGGAGACAATGAGTGGCAGCACCAGCATCTGCAGCATCCTCATGAGAAGCTCTCCAGGGAAAGAGAAGTACTTGATCTGGCGATAGCTGAGCTGGTACGGGCGCAGGGCAAAGGCCAGGCTGACCCCTAGGGCCAAAATGAGGGGTCTGTAGAGTTGAATTTGGTCACTGAGTCCCAAGCAGGGGCCATCCATCCATCCCAAGAAGGGCGTGTGTGTGGGTAGAGGTGAAAGAAAGAGAGAAACAGTCTATGAGTGTGTGAGTTTGTGTGTACATTGTGGAATGTATGAATTTATGTGTTACTATGTTGATATGTGTGTAAATGTCTGCACACATTCATGTGTACATATGAACACACATGTGATAGTGTGTACTCACCTGTGCACATGTATCTGTGCCTGTATATGAGGGTCCATGTATATGAGATGCACATGTTTTTCTTAAGTCACACAGGTATGACTTGTGTGTATGTTACTGTTTTCAAGCATGGGGGTACACATGTATTCAAGCTCTTAAGTGTGCCAATGTGTGTGCAGAGGAATGCATGTGTGTGTGAACGTGTTTATAAGTTCTAGTATATGTGTGCAAGTGTGTGTTTATTTTTTTGCACCTGTATGTTTTGTGCATGCATAAAAACATGTTCATGTTTGTGTGTTTGTATGCAGAATGTGTGCGTTTGTATGGTGTACACTTATGCCTGTATATACACATGCATATAGATGTGACATTGTGTGTACCCACAGATGTGTTTGCAAGAATGTATACCTGTTTGTGTGAGCACGTCCTGGGGAGGGGGCATGGTGGACGTGTGCACCTGTGCAGGTGAGAAGAAGTAAGTGGAGGGAAGAAATATGCTGTGCGGGGAACTTCCCTCAAGTCCTCGCCCTCCAGGGGCAGAGCCCGCCCCTCCCAGACGACTCACCAATGACCACGGCGCTGACGGTCAGCAAGATGAAGGCGTTCCGGCGCAGGAAGCGCAGCACGTGCTCAAGCGTCATGGTCTGCAGGCGCAAGCGCGTTCGCAGCGCTCTCTGCTGCAGGCCGTCCAGCAGCCGCTGCAGCCAGCCCACCCGGCCCAGCCGCTGGCCACTCTCCCGCAGAAACAAGCTGTTGCCATGGCTGCTCATCGTCTACCTGCGGGGTACAAAGGGGCCCGGGCCTGGTGAGGGGCCGGACAGAAGGTGGATGTGGGAAGAGTGGAAAGGTGGAAGAAGCTGGTGATGAACTCAGAGAGAGTCCAAACAGCAGGGGAGGGGCGGTGTCGGTCTGTTGGGGTGTGCCTGGGCCACCTGAGAACACTACCAGGGGTTCAACGGTCACGTCCTGGCAGAAAAAGATCAAGGTCTCCAGAATCACTCCCAGGCATGGCTGGGAAGAGACAGAGAAGTAGGTCACAATATAATGGACGTTTTTTGCCATTCTCTAACTCCAGCCCCCTCCTTATTTCACGAGGTCATCACAAGTAATTGAGAGCTGACCCAGCTCACAAACCAGACTCACAAATCTTCGCTGAGCATCAACTTCACTCAGAGCCTTAAACAAGGCACTCTGTGGTTAGCCCCCCAAATTAGTACAGTTTGGTGTCTAGCCTGGAGGTGCCGCCAAATGGGCTTTCCACAACGACAGAATCAGCAGGTGCCTGGCGAACAGTTCGTGCCCAATAAATGCAGCTGCTCTGTGTGAATGCCCAAGTGAGCAACAGGGAGAGGGAGAGTCCCATGGGATGGAAATGGTGATAATTCTTGATCCCAGCACCTCCTCAGGATCCATTTTTGAGGAAAAATGTGATGTTCACAGTCACTCTGGGGTGCCAGGCACTGTTTCCCAAACTTCAGACTCTTTACATTCAGCCATATCCATGTCACCTTATTTACTTACCTAAATAAATGTAATCTAAACTGGAAACTTTAGATCATTACTTGAAATGCTTATTATATCTTAATACACATTAAATAAAATGCATATAAGAAATAAAACTTGCCTAACCTTTTACCAACTAAACACCTTACATGTATAGGGCAGCTTGGAAATTGTGAGGAACATTTGCCTTCATGAGTCTGAGGAAAATTTGCCTTCAAGGCCCCTTCCTCCATTAAAATATATATTAAAATTATATTTGGTATAATTTGGTATGCCAAATTGGTATAAAAAGGAATATATTATTTTGGAACTAGATCAAGGTGATTGTTGTACAATGTTGCAAAGGAACTAAATGCCACTGAATGCCACTTTAAAATGGTTGGTTTTCTGTTGTGTAAATTTCACCCCAATTTTTTAGATGAGAACAGTAATATTACATATTAAAACATTTTCTTTGACTTGAAAGTTAAATTCTTTATTCTGATTTTAAAAGAAGCAAAAACGTTTGCATGGGTGTCCCTAAAAGTATCGTGGGCCCTGGGCACCTCCTATTCCAGAAAGATAAGCAGGCTTACCTATATTGATCTCACAGCAAAATGTGGCAGCACCCCTCTTGTAGGCATACTGGAAATTCTGTTATCCCTATAGATTCATCCCCAGGCAAAAGGCTGACCACTACAGTTGGCATTGCCCGGGCTCCCTTGCCCTTTCAGTCTGGCCAGTGGAAAACAGCAGGAGAATGGACGGTGGGAGGAGATGTAGGTGGAGCATTCTCTCAGCTCCCCCTGCCAGGCCCCTGTTTGGCATTGACTGTATTCCTCTACCTAAGGCCACAGCTCCCACTGAACAATCCTCTGCAGCTCTTGGCCATGTGGACATCTTCTTTGGAAAAATGACTATTTAGTTCCTCTGCCCATTTTTCAATCAGATTGTTTATGACTTTTGTTATTGAGTTGTATGAGATCTTTATATATTGTGGATATTAACCCTTTATCCAATATATGGTCTGCAAAATTTTTCTACCATTCTGTAGGTTGGCTTTTCATTTTGTTGTTTCTTTTGCTGTGCAGATGCTTTTAAGTTTGATGTAGTCACACTTGATTTTTGCTTTTGTTGTTTGTGCTTTTGGTGTCATATCAAAAAAAAAAAAAAAATCAGTGCTGGGACCAAAGTTGAGCAGCTTCTACCTTACATTTTCCTCTAGCAGTTTTACGGTGTCAGGCCTTATGTTTATGACATGTATCCACTTCAAGTTAATTTTTGTGAGTGGTGTAAGACAGGGGTCTGATTTCAATATTCTTTGTTTGTTTATCCAGTTTCCCAACATCATTTGTTAAAGAGACTATCCTTTCCCCGTTGAGTGTTCTTGGCTCCCTTGACATGATAGAGGTGCTACTGCTACAATGGAGATCACATTACAGTATATAAATATATCAAAACAACACGGTGTACATCTTAAATTTACACAATGTTATATATCGATATGTATTATAATTAAAAAATAAAGACAATCCTTTGTTACAGCCACAGCTCTCCCCAGGTCCCCCTCTTGCTCCCTCCCTGCAGCTCCCCGACTCTTGCAGATCTCTGAGTACTGTGCCAACTTTACTGGTTTAACCCTGTAAATAGTCCTTAATTTTCAATTCCCCTTTTTGAGTGTGCTCTCTGCTTCCCAACAGATATACTAGATTCATCTAACTCCTAGGAAAAATCTCTCCAAGCCACAGAAAGACAGTAAATATTGTATCCTGTGCTGGACTGTGCATATTTGGGTTGCCTGGGATGGCTGTACAGGTAAGGAGAACTTGGCCTCCCCAAGCTCCTCTCTGAGGTATCAGGGCTTCAGATACCTCTCCTTGCCACCAACCCCCTCCCAAGCCCTAACCCCAACCCCAGTGCCTGAATCCATCCAGATCAGGCAGGGAGTCTTTCAGAGACAGACCAATAGGTAGTTCCCTGAACTATTTTTTGGCTGCTGCTGGCTGAGCAGCTACTTTTCTGAGATCATTATCTTTCTCATCCTCTTTCACCTTCCCCATATCCCAAGGATGCGGTATCTGCCTCAGCTTTCCAGGCCCTGCTTCCTCCAGCTCTAAGCCTTGGTTCCCAGTGTCAAACCCCAGTTGGGGTCCTGCTTCAAAGGATCTGTCACTTGAAACCATGATGGTTTTTTTTCAACTGGCTGTGAAAAATCCCGGACAGGAGGCCACAGACTACATAGGAAATGTGTAATTATTTCCTCATCTCTTAAGATGTATGTTCCCAGTCACCAAGAAATAGCATGAAGCTGCCCATGGGTCCCAAGGGAGTGTTCAGCTGAGATCCAAACTAGTCACAAAAAACTCCAGAGCTAGTTTTGTCTATTTCCTATCTCTTCCTTACAAAAAATGGTCCAAGGACCAATTCTGGCCCGCTGCTTGCCTTTGTAAATAAAGTTTTATAGGCACATAGCCATAGTCATTCTTTATGTACTGTCTACAGCTACTTTTGTGCTACAACTGCTGAGTTGAGTTGTTGGAACAGAGATTTTATGGGTCTCCATACAATCTCTCTGGCCCTTTACTGAAAAATTTTGGAGGTCCCTGGCCTAGAGGAAGAGCGTACATGAGCTCTTTGTTTCAAATCCCACTCCACCTTTCAGGAACTGGTCACTTTCTGTGTGGCTTTGATGGCCCAATTCACGCGACACTTAGAACAGCACCTAGTGAGCATGAAATAGATGACAACCAAGGTTAATAAAAAGCAGAAATCCAACAGACACATGACTGAGGACTGAGGAAAATGTTGACAAGGGAGAGGGTCTTCCCATCAACCTTGCTCGGTCCTGACTGCATTACTTGCCAAGCAATACTTGAACTTGTTTTCCCAGGATCTTGGCCTCCACTTGGCCGCTTCTCAGTCTCTCTTGGACCCCCGGGGGCCTTCTCCCCTCACCCTGGGTTCTCTCTTTTCTAGTCTTTCCTGGTCCTAGGCCTTCTCTTGGCCCTGCTTCTTAGGCTTCCTACTCAGGAAACGGCCCTTCGAGTGTTCCAGGATCTTCAGGTATTCAAGGACGGGTCCCCCACCTGGTTCTCACAACCTCCAGACTCTTAGATGTGATGAGAGGGGCATCTCTCAGAGCCAGGGGCAAAAAGGAAGGAACTCCTACATTCTAAAGCTGAAGCAACCTACAGTGGGCAAACAAGGATTCTTTCCATACATTTTATCTCAATATTCTGCTAGCCTGAGGAGTGAGTGAAGGGAGGGAAAGACAAGGAGGAAATCACATACATCACACACCACATACACACACTTGAACACACAACCTCACACACCTCTTGTGTACAACTGACATATACACAACTGCACACAGACACACAGTCTCACACACACAGAACTGTTCAACATACAACCCACACACTTTCAGAAATACAACTCCAAGTATTATGCTAAGTGAAATAAGTCAGACAGAGAAAGACAAACACTGTATGATATCACTTATATGTAGGATCTAGAAAATACAACAAACTAGTGAATATAACAAAAAAGAAACAGACTCACAGGTATAGAGGACAAACTAGTGGTTGCCAGTGGGGAGAGGGAAGGGGGGAGGGGCAACTTAAGGGTAGGGGGTTAAGAGGTACAAACTATTATGTATAAAATAAGCTACAAGAATATATTGTACAACACAGGGAATATAGCCAATATTTTATAATAACTATAAATGGAGTACAACCTTTAAAAATTGTGAATCACTATGTTGCACACCTGTAACATATAATATTGTACATCAACTATACTTCAATTTAAAAAAAAAAATGCAACTCCATTCATGCAGCGTCAGTCATACAATTCCTACACACACACACACACACACTTGACACATTCATGAATGCCGTCAGACACAAAACCCCACACCCCTCCTCCACAACCCCATACATACACACCTTCACGTCCTTGCACAACACCCCTTGTAAATGAAACTCCATACGGGCATTTGCAGAAATGCCATTCCTACACACACAACTTGGGACACAAAACTTCAGACATCCAAATTCCTTCCCTCATTTAAACATTCAGCCCCACCCACCTCTTTGGGAAGGCAACCCTACTCATAAGTTCAGTCTCACACACACACACAAACACACACACCATCACCACCCCACACACAACTTCGGACCCAGCCCCCCGCCCCCCCCGCAGCGATGGCCAAAGTCTGTCACAACCAGGTCCCTCCGGAGTTGGAGGAATAAGCCCCAGATAGGGAAGGGAACCAAGCCCTGGAAAGGGACCAGGCATCAGGCAGAGATGGAAACCTGCCCACCAGTAGAGGCCAGGGATAGAGGGACAGGATGAGAAGGAAGGCAGATGGGCAGGGATAAGCTGGGGTAACTACGGCGACAGGAAACTGATCAGGGCTACGGGGAGGTAAGCGGAGGTTACGACTCTAAGAGTCGGGGAGCAGCTGAGACAAAGATCAGCCGAGAGATGGGAACGTGGGCGCAGTGGGCGCAGGGGCGCCCCACCCGCCCGACCCCAGGGTAGGCCAAGCCGGCCTCGGATCGCGCCTGCCCTGAACCTCAGAGCCCCCGCCCTCGAGGAGCCGTGGTGTTCCCACTCACCAGGGCCAGGAGCTGCGGGGGCGGCCTGCCCGCGTGTCCGCCTACGCGCTGCGCCGGGAGGCAGAAGCTGGAGCCCAGAGAAGCGCCCGGCCAGGGCAGCGGGGACCCGCCAGAGACCGCGCAGCGCCGGCTCCAGGACCAAAAGGCCGAGGTACCCGCGCGGAGCCGCGACGCGCTGTGCAGCGAGTGGGATCGGCGCCAGCCCTGCGATCACGTGGGTGTGGGGGCCCCGGGTCGCTGGAGGTGTCGGGGGGGCGGGATCCCCTCCAGGATGCCCCCAGCCTCCCCCGCGCCCAGCCCTGGCTCAGCTGCAGCTCGGGAGAAAGGGCGCCGCCTGTTTGGGGAGGGAGGGGATCCTGGGGTAGGCGGGGTGGTTGGCCTCTCTCTCGTCTAGCCCCCGCCCCCCAGCTCAGAGCCGCGCCTCCGAGCCCCAGCCTCCCACCGCCTCCTGAGCCCTCCCGAGGCCAGAACATCCCTGGAGAGCGCGGGGACCAGGCCCTGGCACCTCTGGGCCCAAGCCCGCATCCTCAGCGGAGGTCTGGGGAAGGCGCGGGCGTGAGCGTCCGAGTGAGAGCAGCCTCTGCGTGGGCTCGGCTGGCCCTCTTCTCCCTCGGGGTGCACATTCCATCCTTGGCCACTTGGCCGCTGTGTGAGCTTGGGCCAGCCCGTCTCCCTCTCTGTGCCTGGTCTCCTCGTTTAAACAACGGAGATGACTCTGCCGACCCCACAGAAAATTAAAGCTGAGAAAATTGAAGTGCGTGAGCATGGAAATCCTCCCTGCAGCGTGAAGCATTGTGCAAGTGGGAGGCAAATCATTGCTGTTAGTATTGTAATTAATATTCTTCTTTGCACTCTTTAGGATACACCGGGCAATGTTGATTTTGCTTTTCTTCCCAAATGGCACTGACTTGGCTGTTTCCAATATCTCCTACCTCTCCTGAAAACTAATTGCCATTTTTAAGAGCTGAGCACAGAGCATGGCATGTGATAAAAACCCAATACATGTTTGCTGGTATTATTGTTATTGAGCAATTGTTGACGGCAACTTCCTAGTCTAGGCAGGCTCTTTTACTCATATTTAATCTTCACACCCCTGTGCAGTAGATATCATTACCCTCATTTGCAGATGAGGGGACAGGCTCTCAGAGAGGTTCAGTAACTTGACCAAGGTCACACAGCCAGGGAGCAGCCACCCCGATTCCAATTCTTTGTGCATACAGCCCCCACTCTCCTTCTTGACACAATACCTTCTAGATAAGCAGTTCTCAAACTTAGCTGTACCTTAGAATCACCAGGGGAGCCTTTAAAAATTCTGATACCCAGGTGGCACCCCAGACCAATCTCATCAGCTTCCCTGGGCGAGGGGCTCAGGCATATTTCAATGCTCCTCAAATGATTTCAATGTCTGGCTGAAGTTGAACCCCTGCCCTAGATGTCAGGTTCTCCTGGGCCACACCTGCAACTCCTCCCTGAAACCTTCACACTCCCTCTGTTTCAGTCACCAGCTGTGCACAGATGATTCTGCATCCTTTTCTGAGCCTCGAGCTGCCCCTGAGGTCCTGGTTCATACAGTCATTCACTCCACGCATATTTATTGTTCATCCACCCATTATGCTCCAAGCTGTGCTAGAGGCTGGAAGACAGAGCACCCCTTGCTCTTTCACACAAAATAATAAGAAGAAACACCAGTGATTCTCAAACTATTGGGTCTTGAAACCCCTTTACACTCTTAAAATTAAGGAGGATCCCCCAAAACTCACAACCCCAGTCTAATCATGAGTTTTTTTAAGTCACACAAATTCCAATAGGGGCGTCCTGCAATATGCCTAACCAGTACTCCTCAAAACTGTCAAGTCATAAAAACAAGGAAAGTCTCAAACAAGTAAAGAAGAGCCTAAGGAGACATGTTGTCTAGTGTAATATGGGGTCCTGCATGGGTTTTTGGAAAAGAAAAAGGATATTAGGAGAAAACTGAGGGAATCTGAATAGGGTGTGGACTTTAATACTAATGTATCAATATTGGCTCATTAATTGTAACAAGTGTGTCTACTAATGGAAGGTATTAATAATAGGGGAATAAATAATAGGGGAAATGTTTGGGGGGTGGTGAAGGGATATGGGAACTCTGCACTATCTTTTCAGTCTTTCTGTAAATCTAAAACCATTCTAAGAAATTGTGTCTATTGGTTAAAAAAAATCATGGAGGGGAAAAAAATGATGGCAGACTCGAAAGAGTTTTTGTCTGTATAAGTTATACCTATTAATCTTTATTGGAAATGAAAACTGAGAAAGTATTTCAATATTTGTTTATTCATTTTTGCATAATAATAAATTCATGACATGTTAACATAAATAGCAGATTTTTATGAAAATAACTATATTTTCCAAACCAAGAAAAAAATTATTAGAAGAGTGGCAATGTTTTACACTTTTACAAATTGCTTAATGACTAGCTTAATAAAAAGAAAGCAAGATTCTCATACAGTTGATCCTCCGTATGTGAGGATCCCATATTTGCAAATTCACCTACTTGCTAAAATTTATCTGTGACCCCAAAATAGACACCCATGGCACTTTTGTGGTCATTAGCAGACATGCTCAGCATGGTTAAAAAATTTGAACTGGTTGATATGCTAAGGTCAAGTTTCCAGCTAAGGTCAAACAAGGCAACCCTCTACCTTCTTGTTTCAGGTGTCATTCTGTAAAAAGTGTCCTTTCCACGGTCTGTTTAATGCTGCATTTTCCCCATTTTTGTGCTTTTTTGGTTGATTTTGCTGTTTGAAGTGGCCCCAGACACAGTGCTGAAGTGCTGTCTGATGTTCTTTAGCACAAGAATGTGCTGTGCCTTATGGAAGAAATCCATGTGTTAGATAAGCTTCATTCAGGCATGAGTTACAGGGCTGTTGGCTGTGAATTCAACGTTAATGAATCAAAAATATATATTAAATAAGGAGTCTCTAAACAGAAACACCCAGACAGGTGGTTGGAAAAGACAGGAATATTTTAAGCAGCTTTTTCAGTTATCGTGGCTATTCTTTGAGACTACACCAAAACTTGACACGTTTTAAAGGATAGTTGCAAAGTGGAATCTGAAACTGTCAGTGAACCTTTAGTATTCTACTAACATTAAAATCTATTGAGTGCATCTTTTTAACATCATTCACTAGTCATCTGAAAAAGATTGGTTCCTGAATTACACAGATCATCCAAATATTAACACATTTCATTATTCAATATCAAAAAGTAGTATTTGTTAGTATGACCACTGATCTCATCAGAAAAGTCTTTAAGGGTTGGCAAGCCATCAAGATTGCAGTAGTAAATATAAGTTTTTCAAAATTCTAATTTTCACTTAAAAGTCCAAATTTTATCATTGACAACAAATACCATCAGCTGTTTTCCTTGAAGTGACAGACCCATTTCTTTCATTTTCGTGAAAACGTCTGCCAAATACCCATATTGGAATAACTGAGGTTTGTCTAAAAATGGTATTCCGTGAAAAAAGTGGCTTGTTCAGCTTGCAATTCAAATAATCGCACAAGTGTTTTTTTCCTGGGAACAGCTACCACGGTACTTCAACATGAAACAAAAATGCTTTATGCATACTTCTCATTTCATCATATTGGATATTAAAAAGACATGAACTGGTACAGCCACCTTGGAAGACATTTTGGCAATTTCTTACAAAACTAAACATACTTTTCCTATATTGTCCAGTAATTGCACTCCATGCTGTTTGCCCAAAGGAGTTGAAAACTTATGTCCACACAAAACCTACACATGGATGTTTATAGCAGCTTTATTCATAATTGCCAAAACCTGGAAGCAACCAAGACGTCCTTGAGTAGGTGAATAGATAAATAAACTGTGGAACATCCAGACAACGGAATATTGTTCAAAGTTACAAAGAAATGAGGTATCAAGCTATGAAAAGACATGGAGGAATCTTAAATGCATATTACTAAGTAAAAGAAGCCAATCTGAAAAGGCTACGTACTATAGGATTCCAATTATATGGCGCTGTGGAAAAGGCAAAACTACAGAGTCAGTAAAAAGATCAGTGGTTGGCAAGGGTTAGGGGAAAGGAAGGGATGAATAGATGGAGCACAGAAGAGTTCTAGGGCAGTGAAACTACTCTGTAAGGTAGTATAGATGGATACATGCCTTTATACATTTTTCCAAACCCTTAGAACATACAACACTAAGAGTGAACTCTAATGTAAACAGTGGACTTTGGGTGATAATGACCTGTCAACGTAGGCTCATCAGTTGTAACAAACACACTACTTTGGTGGGGACTTTGAGAGCTAGGAAGGCTGTGCACGAGTAGGGGCAGGATGTGTATGAGAAATCTCTGTACCTTCTGCTTAATTTTGCTGTGAACGTAAACTGCTCTAAAAAATTGTCTCTAAAAGAAAAGAATACTCCAATTAAAATCGGAGCAAAATAAAGACATGCACTCAAGAGTTGTTATTTAATCACATGAAATTTTTATATAAATTTATTTATTTATTTTTGGCTGCGTTGGGTCTTCGTCGCTGCGCACAGGCTTTCTCTAGTTGCGGTGAGCGGGGCTACTCTTCGCTGTGGTGCACGGGCTTCTCATTGTGATGGCTTCTCTTGTTGCGGAGCACAGGCTCTAGGCATGTAGTAGCCTTCAGTAGTTGTGGCACATGGGCTCAGTAGTTGTGGCTCACAAGTTATAGAGTGCAGGCTCAGTAGTTGTGGCGCACGGGCTTAGTTGCTCCGCGGCATGTGGGATCTTCCCGGACCAGGGCTCGAACCCGTGTCCCCTGCATTGGCAGGTGGATTCTTAACCACTGCGCAACCCAGGATTGCTTCATCAAGGTCATGATAAAGCAAAACTGGCTTTCGTTGGGTTTTTTAACCACTAGTGTGCAGCAGCAAAGAGTATAACAATTCCTAGCACAGGTTGGTGTTGCTGCCTGGATCCATGCTAAAATGTTACCATTAAGATCCATGCTAAAATGTTGCAATTGTTACCATTGCTTTTGTACCATCAGTGCATAAATTAACATAGTGAAAAAAGCAAATAATATCCTAGTAAATTAGGGTATCCTAATACCTTAAAAATTAGTATGAAAATAGTTTTGACCACGTAGACCCCCTGAAAGAATCTCAGGGATACCACACCTTAGGGTTCTGCAAGACTGCACTTTGTAAACTGTTGTCAGATGGTGATAAGCCCTATGGAAAAAATAATCATCAGGAAAAGAATGTATGAAGGGTAGGGAAGGAGTAACATTCTTTATTGGGTAAAGATCTGGGTGTGAAGGTGATATTTGAGCAAAGGCACAAGGGAGATAAGGGAGAGAGCCATGAGGATATCTGGAGGAAGAGCAATCCAGGCAGAGGGAACAGAAAATGCAAAGGCTATGAGCAGGACGTGCCTGGGGAGTTTGACACACAGCAAGGATGGTAGCGTGTGCATCTCTCCCCAACATATTCCAACAGGCTATTCAAAATCTACCTGTCCCCAGCTAGGAAGCCTTTGGGAAGCAAATCAGGGAGCCTAGTCTGGGCCCAGGCAGAGCCTGCCCTTTTTGGATCCACATGACCTGAGCTATTCTGTATGTACCAAGAACCCACTCTATGCCAGGCACTGCCCGGGTACTCTCCCTACACAGTATTAAGGGTACTGCACCTGGAATCAGGCTACCTGAGTCTGGATTCCATCCATTCCCCCAATAATTAGCTCTGTAGGCTTACAACAGGTTGCTTTACTTCTCCAAGCTTCAGTTTTCCTATCTGTAAAATGGGAATGCTCACAGCCTTTGCATCTGTAGAGTTGTAGTGAGGGTTACATGAGCCAGAAGATGAATAAGATCTGGAGATCTAATGCACAGCATAGTGATTATCATCAACAATTCTGTGTTATAAACTTCTAAGTTGCTAAGAGAGTAGATCTTAAATGTTCTCACTACAAAAGAAGAAATGATAATTAGGTGATGTAATAGAGGTGTTAGCCAATGCTATGGTGATACTCATATCGCAATATATAAATGTATCAGATCAACATGTTGTACACCTTAATCTTACAAAATGTTATATGTCAATTATATCTCAGTTTTTAAAATGAAGCATACATGAAGGGATCAATAAAAATTAGCTGCTATTAGAGACTGAAGGAAACATGGAGGCAGGAGGGATGAGACTGGACAGTAGGACACAAAGAGGAGCAGAGGCAAAAGGAAGGGACACAGAGTGAAGGCAGGAGAAGCTAGAAGTGGGCTGATGGGGTTGATGAGCAAGAATGGAAAGCAGGCGGTTAGGAGAGAGTAAAGGATGTGTGAGAATGAGTTTGGATGATGCGGGGTGGGAGCAGCAGGAAGGGGCGGCACAGATAGGAGAGCATTTGTTATTAAAATAAAAAAGATTGGAATCCAAAAAAAAAATTAGCTGCTGTGATTCTTCAGGGCTTGGATGAGGTTGAGGCAAGTGAAGCACTCACCATGGGTACAAAATGTATGAGGCAGCACTGATGCATGTTATAACGTAGCTCAACCTCGAAAACATTATGCACAATGGTAAAATCCAGACACAAACGTTCACATATTGTATGGTTCTATTTATATGAATTGTCCAAAACAGGCAAATCCATAGAGACAGAAAGCAGATTAGTGGTTTCCCGGGGCTGGGGGTGGGTGTCCTTTAGAGAGGATTAAAATGTTCAGTACTAGATAGAGATGATGGTTGAACAATATTGTGAATGTACCAAATGCCACTGAATTGTACTTTTTTTTTAGTTTTAATATTTTTTATTGAAGTATAGTTGATTTACAATGTTATGTTAATTTCTGCTGTACAGCAAAGTAATTCAGTTGTATCTATAATATACATATTGTAGATATAATATTTATATATATATTTTTTATATTCTTTTCCATTATGTTTTATCATGGCATATTGAATATATTGGGTTGGCCCAAAAGTTCTTTCGGGTTTTTGTAACATCTTACTGTGATATACAGTAGGACCTTGCTGTTTATCCATTCTATATATAAAAGCTTACAACTCCCACTCCATCCCTCCCCCAACCCCCTCCCCCTTGGCAACCACCAGTCTGTTCTCTATGTCCGTGATTCTGTTTCTGTTCCATAGATAGGTTCATTTGCGCCATATTTTAGATTTCACATATAAGTGATTTCATATGGCATTTATCTTTCTTTCTAACTTATTTCATTTAATATGATAATTTCTAGTTACATCCATGTTGCTACAAATGGCATTATTTCATTCATTTCATGGCTGAGTAGTTGAATTGTACTCTTTGAAATGGTTAATTTCATGTTGTTTGAATTTCACCTCAATTTAAGGAAAAGTAAAGGAGTGCCAAAAAACCTCGATATTTAATATAAATAATATTTCAATGCAACATTTTTAAAAATCAAAATTAACGCAAAAAATCCACAATGAACAAAATATCAACATTTCAAATAAAGACAGGATCAGAATTCCCGGTTTTTCCTTGTGCTTCAGACTTCCATATGGCTCAGCTCAACACTCTTACTGATTTCTATCTTTAACATTTTGATATTTGCTTACCATGGATTTTTGCATTAATTTTGTGTGACTTTTTAATTATTCACATTGGAATATTATTTATCTTTTTTCTAGGAGAATATCTTTATTATCTCTGAATGGGGAAAATATAACATAACTGTATCCCCAAATAATTTATAAAGAAAAAAAATCTGACTTATTTCATTATTTCAAAATTACAGTTACACACAGACTCACTGTGTATCTCATTGCCCTATTCTTTTCTTTTCTTTTTTTTAACCATTTTACTGAGGTAAAATGACATGTAAAAATCTGAACGTGGGGGCTTCCCTGGTGGCGCAGTGGTTAAGAATCTGCCTGCCAACGCAGGGGACACGAGTTCGAGCCCTGGTCTGGGAAGATCCCACATGCCGCGGAGCAACTAAGCCCGTGAGCCACAACTACTGAGCCTGCGCGTCTGGAGCCTGTGCTGCGCAACAAGAGAGGCCGTGACAGTGAGAGGCCCGCGCACCGCGATGAAGAGTGGCCCCCGCTCGCCGCAACTGGAGAAAGCTCTCGCACAGAAATGAAGACCCAACACAGCCAAAAATAAATACATAAATTTATTTTAAAAAAAAAAATCTGAACGTATTTAATGTATACAAACTGATGTGTTTGGGAACAAGTATACACCCATGAAACCATCACCACCATCAAGGCCATAAACATATCTACCACTTCTCAAAGTTAGTATTCCAATAATAATATTCTAATATTATTTATCTTAATTACAGAGGTTTTTTTGGCTCTCCTAAACATTTTACAGCCCAGGTGAGTGCCTCATTCTCCTCACCCTCAGCCCGGCCCTGTGTCTCTCTCTCATTCCTTCAATAAGGGAAAGGCTACTGGCTCCCTTTTATAGGTGTAAAGGGGGCTCAAAGAAATTTAAGTTACAGCCCACATTGTTAATAAATGGTGTGGCCAGAGTGTGAGCCCACCCCAGGTCCACTCTGACCAGAGGCTCCAGCTCTGGCCCTAGCATTAGGAGGGCAGGCCAGCCCTGATAGAGCATCCCCAGATTGTCCCAGATGATCGCTCCAGCTGTGGGGTGGGGCCTGAGCCAGGGCTGAGCCAAGAGGAGCCTGAGATGGAGGAATCGAGGCTAATTCCTCTGTGGGAAGCACTCCCTATTAATTAATTAGGGCAGAGCTAGCCTGCGGCATCCCCGCAGCCCCCAGAGTCATTAAGGGAGAAAGGGGTCTCATTATCCACTGGCAGCTTCCCCCTCATCCCCTGGGCTCCAGAGGGAGCAAGGGAGGGGGAAGAGGAAGGCTAGGCCCCCATACTCCGACCCCACCCTCATTACCAGAGTGGCCTGATAAGCAAAGTGTCTGAAACTACAAGCAGAATTTCATGGGGGAGGGGAGAAGAAAGTCAGAGATGAAGGTGTAAGTTACCTACCTCCAAAATTCAGCCTGCATTTATGTTTATATGAGATATTCAGAATAGGTAAATCTATAGAGACAAAAAGCAGATTAGTTGTTACCAGGAGCTAGAGGGAGGAGGGTATGGGGAGTGACTGCTTTATTGGTACAGGGTTTCCTTTTGGGGTGATTAAAAATTTCTGGAGCTAGGTAGTGGTGATACCTGCACAACATCATGAATGTACTTAACATCACGAACTTATGACTTTAGGGACTTCCCTGGCGGTCCAGTGGTTAAGACTCCATACTTCCAAGGCAGGGGGTGCAGGTTCGATCCCTGGTTGGGGAACTACGATCCGGCATGCTGCGTGGCACAGCCAAAAAATTTAAAAAAATTTTTTAAAAAGAATAAAACTAACTTATGACTTTAAAATAGTTACAATGGCTATGGTGGTAATCATTTTGCAACATATAAATAAATCAACACATTGTAGACCTCAAACTTATACAATCTTATGTGTCAATTATATCTCAATAAGGCTGGAAAAAATGGCTACAGTGGTAAACAAGTGTGTTTTAAAATTTAAAAATCTGTCTCCTAGTTCATGATTATTTATTCAACATTAATGAACACCTGTTTTGTTCCCAGCATTGTACTGGGTGGGGAAGCCCAGCACTGCGCTCAGAGCTCTATCTCAAGGAGAAATGGCCCTGGAGAACTTGCATAATGCTGCCTAAGACACTCTCCATCCTCCCTTCGGTCTGTGTCCTAGGACGCTGACCCTCATGGATCATACCAACAGGCTCCCTTCGCTCTCTGACTTCTGGTTGGATTCTGGCAAGGGAGACCCTTTCAGGAGGGCAGAGGGATGGAGGAGAGTGAGGCCAGGGTATTTTTTCCCTCAGGTTCCTCCTTACACACTCACTGCAGATGTCTGTGCCCCTAGACTGTAGACCGGGGTCCCCAACCCCCGGGCCACGTACTGGATCCGCGGGCTGTTAGCAACCGGGCCGCCCAGCAGGAGGTGAGAGGCGGGCTAGGGAGCAAAGCTTCATCTGCAGCTCCCCATCACTCACATTATCACCTGAACCACCACCCGCCCCCCATCGTCCCGTCCATGGAAAATTTGTCTTCCACGAAACCGGTCCCTGGCACCAAAAAGGCTGGGGACCACTGCTGTAGACCACAGGTCCTGGCAGGTGGCTCTCTCCAAATTCTAGAAGTAACTGCTCCCTCCTCTCTCTCTGCTTTTGCTTCCCACCTCTCCAGAATGTTCTTCCAGGGATGGACAACTGTTACCAGGTGCTGCTAGCTCTGTTACTGGGCCATCCCATGTGGTTTCCTTGCCCTCCGACCACACCTTCACCAAACTCTCCTCAGCTTATCCAGCTTGAGGGTATATCTGCTTCCTGCTGAGACTTCCTCTCTAGAGAGGTATTTAGAAGAGGCAATAAAAACATAAACAGGCAATGAGTAGACTGTAGTAGGAGAAGTGTCTTCGGTGGCATATCCAGGAGCTGGGCAGCCCCAGCAGCATTGCTGACAGGGAAGAGAGAGAGATGAACAGAGGGCAAATTTTTTAAAGACTTTTTTTTATGATCGAGGTAATGCATATTCATTGTAGAAAATTTGGGAAATGCAGAAAGTGTAGAAGGAGACAAAAAAGTCACCGAAATCCTATTCATAATCATCATTAAAATGTTGATGGGAGAAAAAAGAAACAGAAAAAAAAAATGTTGGTGGGTTACTTTCCAAGTGGGGATATTTTTCCCAGTTCAAAATTAGAATCATGCCTATATGTTACAATGTGGATGAGCCTTGAGGACGTTATGCTAGGTGAAATAAGCCAGAGACAAAAGGACAAATACTTTATGATTCCACTTATATGAAGCCCCTAGAGCAGTCAGATTCATAAAGACAGAGAGTAGCATGGTGGGTGCCAGGGGGTCCGGGGAGGGGGAATAGGGAGTTAGTGCTTAATGGGGACAGAGTTCCAGTTTGGGAAGATGAACAAGTTCTGCAGATGGATGGTTATGATAATTGCATGACAATGTGAATGTACTTATGCTTCACTAAAAATGGTGAAGATGGTAAATGTTATGCTGTGTATGTTTTACCACAATAAAAAAAAATAAGAATCATGTCATTTTGGCAGTTTGTTGTTCTGCCTGTCATTATTATGACTTGTCATTGCAACTTAAGCAATTACCTCTATCTGACATGATCTTGGTGGTTTATTTTAGCTTTTCATTTTCTGTCTCCCCCACTGGATGGGAAGGTCCATGAGAGAAGGGGATTTGTCTTGTCACTCTCTTCTCCTGGTTCTTAGCCCAGTGCCTGACACAGAGCAGGTGCTCAGTAAATATTTGTCAAATAACTCAACCAATCAATCCATTAGGAAAGACAGATTTTTCTGGTGGACCCTCACATCCTCTCTCCATCTACCTCCAACCTGCTCTGAACCCAAGGAGGCAGATCTTTGTGGACCATATCAGTGAGCTCCATGCCTCCGGGGATCTGGTGAGTTTGGTTTGAAGGAGGCCCCAGCAGGAGATGAGAGGAAGGTTAAGATGGAGGTGGGAAACCTAGAAATTAGAAGATGAGCTCAGACAGTCAGGAGAAGAAATGGCTGATTCTCTCTGGTTCTGCATTTTGAGCATTGAAGAGGTGCTTCCAGTGTGCACAGGTGATAGGAAGTGTTACGTAGAGACAGGCCAGAAGTAATCAGGGGACCCCAGACTTAAAGAGACAGACACCATTATATTAGTTTCCTAGGGCTACCATAACAAATTACCACAAACTGGGTGGCTTAAAAGAATAAGAATTTATTCTCTCACAGTCCTGGGGCCCGGAATTCTGAGACCAAACTGGTTTGACCCTGGGTTGGCAGGGTCATGCTCCCTCCAAAGGCTCTAGGGGAGGATCCTTCTTTGCCTCTTCCAGCTTCGAGTGGTTGCCAGCAATCCTTGGCATTCCTCGACTTGTAGGCATCACTCCAGTCCATGCCTCTTTGCTCACATGGCCACCTTCCTTGTCTGTGTTTCTGTCTCTTCACACAGTCTTCTTACAAGGACACTAGTCATTAGATTAAAAGCTCACCCTACTCCAGTATAAACTCATGTTAACTAATTACATCTTCAAAGACCCTATTTCCAAATAAGGTCATGTTCATAGGTACAAGGAGTCTGAACTTCAACATATCTTTTGGGGAAGACACACTTCAACCCACGAAAGTGGGCAAGACCCTTCATCTGTCCTGCCTCCCACCTGATTTGGGTTCCCTCATAAGAAGGACACTTGGAGGTTGAGCAACCAAAACAGGAATGCCCATGGCAGAAGCAGCAGAAACTCTTTGGTTGGTCCACACATGAATTCAGTCCAAGCATGGTAGGGCCACCATCATTCAGTCATTCAACAAATAAGTATTAAGAAGCTGCTTTGTGCCAGAAACTGGGCTAGGCACCAGGGATTCAGTGATGACTAGGACAGGTGAGGTCCCTGTCAAGGAGCTGATATTTAGAGAGGGAACTGAGAGAATCACAAACTGATGTAGGAGAGATGCAGTACACCATGGCAGTGTGATACTTCAGATGGTCAAGGAAAGGCCCTTTAGGAGATAATACCTGGGCAGAGACCTAAAAGATGAGAGGGAGTAAACCATATAAAAATGCAGGTGAAAAACATTCCAGAAAGGGAAGAATATTCCAGAGAGGGTGAAAGCAAGTACAAAGACCATGAGATTAAATAAATTTGAGGAGTCTGAGCACCAGCATGGCTTCATGATCCAAGGACAAAGTGATGGGATAGGGGGAAGAAAAGGTAGACCAGATGGTAAAGAACTGGAATTCTGTAGATCATGGTAAGGAATTTGGATGCTATTCTAGACTTGAGGCTCATCTCACTAAACCTACCCATTGGTCTTAAAGCCACAGTCATCCTAACCAAATAAGTGATACCCAAATCCACTAATGTGGATGAGATTTTCCAGGGAGAAGGCGATGGATGAGAAGTGAATGGAGAATGGAAATCTAATGTATTAGCTAGCTATTGCTGCATAACAAATTATCCCCAAACTTAGCAGCATAAAACTTAAAACAACACATTTATTACATGGGTCTCTGTGGGTCAGGAATCTGGGCAGAGCTTAGCTGGGTCTTCTGGCTCAGGGTCTCTCACCAGGCTGCAGACAAGATGTCAGCCAGGTCATCTATCTAGTCTCAAGGCTAGACTGGGGTAGGATATGCTTCCAAGTTTACTAATGGGGTCGTTGGCAAGATTCAGTTCTTCACAAATATTGGACTGAGAGTCTTAGGTCCTCAGTGGCTGATAACCAGAGGTTCCCTCAGTTCCTTGCCATGTGGCCTCTCCTTTTCTGAAAGAGTGAGCAAGACAGAAGCCATGATCTCTTTATAACCTAATCTCAGAAAGGGCATCCTATCACTTTCACTATATTCTATTGGTTAGAAGTGAGTCACTAGGTTCAGCCCACACTCAAAAAGAGGGAATTACACAGGGCATGAAGATCAGTGGTGGGGACCACTAGGAGCCATCTTCAAGACTGCCTAACTCACCTAAAGAACACTCAGTATTTGAGGGTGGATGGCAGACAACCAGCCAGTGAAAGACCAAGACTAAAGGCAAAAGGGAAGAGTGTGAAAGAGTATAGGGGAGGATATTCAAGTTTCAGATGGTTGATAATTTCAAATACTGCCTAGAGGTCAAGTTGAATGGGATGGAAAAGAAACTAGGAATTGGTCAGTTGCAGGAGGACACTGATAACCTTTGCCTAAACCATTTCAGAGGACTGATGGGGACTAGAGACATACGGACTAGTCTTTATCCCTCACTGACCAGCACGGTCACCACCTCTGCAGGAGGTGACCAGGAAAAACCAGGAAGAACCTCCTCTCCCAGCCTGGGACTTCCCACAGTCTCCTGACACCTCCCGCAGGAAAGCGACCTCATTTCTCAAAGACAAAACTGATTCTAGGTCATATCCCCCTGGAACAAGAGACCAATTGATGTGATTATCTCCAAGAGAAAGGGGGCACCTACTAAAAGTAGAACCTGGTGCCCCAGAAGGGAAGACATCGGGGAACCTAAAAAAGGGTTTCTGATAATTACCTGCCAAGATTTCAGAGTGAAGGGCATCTCCATGTAACATCAAAAGAAAAAGGAAAGAAAAGCCAGAAGTTTTAGAAGGTCCTCCTTCATACATTCTGCATTTTCACTCTATTCAATGCAAGGGCAGACTTCTGCTCCCCACTTTGTAGGACTCATTATATAGAACAGGTGGTCCCACCAAAGATGGCTACAAAAAGGAATTTCTTTAAAGTGTTCTTCGTTATAAAAATCAGAGAGCTAATTTTACAAGTATTATTCCCCACTGGCCTGAGTTAGAAATATTTGAGCTTTAGTATGTTGGGAGGAGGGAGATGTGTATACCTGTAACTATATATATGGAGGGGGGGGAGATAGGGAAATGGCTAGAGTGAAATCAAAACATGTTCAGAATAGTTATCTCTGGATGGTAAAATTACAGATGATTCTTATTCTCATCATATTTTCTGTGTTTTACACAATGTGCATACATTATTTTCATATCATGAAAATAGATTTATCTGTTAGCTTGAGAAGGTATTTGGGGTTGGAGAGTAGTTTCCCAGCCCTCAACTCATGTATGTAAGTGTTTCTGTAGCATTTTTTAAACTTCATTATTTCTGTTCAGCCACACATAGTTCAATCTCTTGGAGACTGAGGGCCAACCCCATCCCTGCTCTGGTTCCTTCCAGGCACCTGCTGTCTTACTGTGTTCATGTTGCTATAACAGAATAACAGACTGGTGGCTTATAAACAACAGACATTTATTTCTCAGAGTTATGGAAGATGGGAAGTTCAAGGTCAAGGTAGTGGCAGATTATGTGTCTGGTGAGAGCTTCCTGGCTCATAGACAGCTTCTTCTCGCTATGTCCTCACATGGTGGAAGGGGTGAGGAAGCTCTCTGGGGTCTCTTTTAAAAGGGCACTAATCCCATTCACGAGGGCACCACCTTCATGATCTAATCCTCTCCCCAGAGCCCCACATCCAAATACCATCACGTTGGGCATTAGGATTTAACATATGAGTTTTGGAAGGACACAAACTTTCAGTCTCTAGCACCTGCCAACCCAGGCTCTGACCAGCAGACTTTGAAAGCAGTGCAGAAGATGGTTCACCTATTCCTAAAAATGGGCATGTGTGTCAGGATAGGGGAAAAAAAAGTGTCCAAAACGGGCCACCAAAGCCAGGAACTGGAGGTGAGTTTTAGAAGTTGATATAGTCAAACTTGTGTTGGAAGATGAAAATGAGGAGAAGTTGGCAGACTGAGCAATGGGCAGTAGTATGCACCAATTTCAATGCTCAGATGATGTAATACACACTAGGAGTATATTGGCAAGAAAGAGGAGAACAAATTAAAAGCCAGAATGGGACAGACCACACCCTCACCCGTCGCCCTAATGAATTTCACCAAAGACCCAAGTTGGAGCCAAAATCCTCCATATGTAGGTCTGACACAGGCGTCCCTCGGGTAGCTTAGCACAAACACTGCCCAATAGATGTGCTCCATACACCAGGCAGCAACCCAATCCAGTGAAATCCTCCAGTTAGGAAAATGGAAGCATTAAATGAACAGAGCAAAGGTGGATGGTTGAGTCCAGAATGTTGTCCCAAATGAGCTATCTCCCTGGTTCTTTGTGAAACCCTCTCTGCATGTCCTGGTATTAAAATAGCTCATTCGTCTATTTATTCAATTAGTAAAAATGAAATGTAAGCACTTTCATAATGATTACTCTGTGTGATTTACCATGCTAAGCACGTCATTCATATTAACTCATTTAATCCATGCCACAATCCTATTATCCTAGTTGACAGATGAGGAAACGGAAGCACAGAGAAGTCAAGTGGCTTGCCCAAGATCGCACAGATGGCAAGTGTCAGAATCATAATTTGAACCCAAGTCATCTGACTCCAGAATCTTGACCATGGTACTATCCTGACTCTAGTGAAGATCTGTTGAGTCAGATACCATTGGGCCCAGGGGCTAATGTCTGTACTAAACCCACATTCCTGAGAATCCTTGAAACAAGCCTCCATCACCAAAGGTTACCTACCCCCATTTCTTCCTGGTGGGTCTCCAGCATGGCTGACCTGGGAGCCTTCAGTTTTCCATCTTATTCCTCCCCATTACTAAATGATCCTTTGATTTTGCAAAGCCAGGGTCATTCATTCCTTTCTCTTCCTTGCGTTTCTCAGTCACTCAATAAGAAAACACTTATTCATTCCTTCACTCATATATTCATTAAATAAATGTTTATTGAGTACTTACTATGAGCCACCATCTGTACTGGGTGCTGGGATGCAGTGATATATAAAATAGGCAAGGTCACTGCCTTCATGAATCTCACAGTCTGATGGGGAAGGTAGACAAAGGAGACGAGTAAAAAATACATTAAATGTCCATCAATAAATCAATGAGTAAACAAAGTTGCAGTATATAAATATAATGGAATACAACCATAAAAAAGAATGAAGTACTGATACATGCTACAGCTTGGACAAACCTCAAAAACATCACACTAAGTGAAAGAGGTCCCAGACACAAAATGTCACACAGTGTAAGATTAGTTTAAATGAAATATACAAAACCGGCAAATCCATAGAGATAGAAAGTAGATAGTGGTTGCCAGGGGCTGAGGGGAGAGGGGAATGGGAACAAGATTTTATTTGGGGATGATAAAAATGTTTTAGAACCTGGTAGAAGTGGTGGTTGCACAACATCGTGAATGTACTAAATGCCTCTGAATTGTGCACTTTTAAATGGTTAATTTTATTTATGAAACTTTCATCTCAAAAAAAAGAAGCAAGTAAAATTATCACAGCATGTGATTGAGGCCATCCATTCCTTCATCCCATGTGTACTGAGGACCTGTTACATGTCCTGAGCTGTGCTGGGTACTTGAGAGCAAGGTTCCTGCTCTCAAGACTCTTGGATTCTACCAGGGTAGGTGGGGGAGACAAAAAAATTTTTCAGTAAGCAAATAAATGGATAAGACATTTTCAGATAGTAGTGAGTGTTATGAAGACACTATGTAAAGAGACTGTAAGACTAAAGGAGCTGCTTTTGAGTTGTCAAGGACGACCTGTCTAAGAAGTGAGACCTTCCTGAAGGACACCAAGAACCCATCCAGGGAAAAATCTTGAGAGAAAGAGATTCAGCCAAAAGGGTAACTGCAAGTACAAAGGCCCTGAGGTAGGAACTAGCATGACATGTCAGAGGAACACAAAGACGGCCAGAGAGACTGGAGCACAGTGCGGAGTGGACCTGAGGGTGGAAGATAGAAGATGAGTTAGTTCGGGGAAGTGACACTTTTGAGTAAAGATCTCAGATTTTATTCTAAGTATAATGAGATTCACTGAAGGGTTTTTAAGTGAGAAAGTGATGTGCTCTAGTTTAAAACATAGTGCTGACTGTAGTGTGGAGAATGAATTTGGGGAGGCAAGGGAGGAGGGGGTAGACAGGGAGACCAGGTGAGTGAGAAATGATGGTGTGAATGAGAATAAGAATGCCGCTGGTAGCAATGGAGAAAAAAAAAAGATCATATTGGAGATAAGTTTTGAAGGTAGGACAGGCAAAACTTGCTGATGGATTGGATGTGGACACAAAAGAATTAAGGAAGCTTCCTAAGTTTTTAACATGAGCAACTGGGGTGGATGGTGGGCTAACTATCAAGTCAGAGAACACTAGCAGAGGAAAAAGATCAGGGAGATTCATCAAAAGTGTGGTTTTGGACCTGTCGAGTTTGAGATGCCTATCAATGACCCAGGTAAAGATGCTACTGCTAGAAGGAAACAAACAAGGTGATGTGATGGAGAATTATGGGGGAGAGATTGAGGGCAATTGTCTCTTTTTCTTCCCCACACTCTGAGAGGCTTCCTATGTTGGAGGAATTATACATCATGTAAGTCTTGGTGGGTGGGAAACAAAGTCCTCCTTCCGCCATAGAAACAGGAAGTTCAGACATGAGTCACTTTCCTAGCTTCCCCTGTAGCTCAGGCATGATCATGTGACACAGGCTCAGGCAATTAGATGCAGCCACCTTGGACCCTGGGAACTAAGGAGGCAAAAAAGCAGGTACTGTAGAGAACTGACTCAGTTGCTGGTCACAGTAACAGTGCCATTCCCAGGGACAGCCAACCAGCAGCTGAGATTTCTGCAATGGTAGCCATGGTGTCCTCAAGAGCCACCACGTGTCTTTGTATTTTTTGGCTGTGATTCTGACCGGGAAACCATCTTTTCCTTTGCTGTGGCTTGCACTAAAAATCCTGAGTGATGGGAGAGAGTAGGGCTTAGATATTGCACTAAGGAAAGACTCCTTTAAGATGTAATATTTAAGCTGGGTTCTGAAGACTGAAAAGGAGCCAGCCATGGGAAGGAGGTGGAAAGGAGTATACTACACAGAAGGAACAGCAAATCTAAAGCTTTGAAGTGGGAAAGACCTTAGCATGTCCTCAGAGCTGGAAGAAGGCCCGTGTTCCTGGAGGGTAAGAAGCAACATTGAGAGGTGGGCTAGATGAGGTCGGTTTTCTCAAAGAGCCAGGATTCCAAGCCACCTCTGCCTAGCTCCAAAGCAAAGACTCCATCCAACCCTTCCCTGTAGCCTTTCCCCTCCCCCACTTTTGGAACTCTGCCTGCGCTGTTGCCACGGTCGTCATGGTGATGGGTGCTCTGCTTCACTCACTCTTCAGGCCAGGAAGGAGTTGCGTGTCGTTGGGGGTCCCTGCCCCTCCTGGAGAGGACCTCGGGCCAGGCGAGGACACCAAGCAGGGACCATGCCCGTGTTGATACCCCCGGTTGAGCACAGCCAGGACACGCGTGTTGGGCCTCCAGCATGGCGCGAGGCGACCAAGGCCTTGACACAGAAGGCGCACCAGCTGACCGACCGCTGTGGGCAAGAGGCGGTGACCATGTGGCAACCCAAGGACAGCGTGCGGGACCCACACGTGGCGCGCCACCTCTGCCGGGCCGCCTACATCCTGCCCTGGCGCTTCCGCGTGGAGATGCTCAAAGGTGGCAGCACCATGGAGAAGCCACCGCCGGGTGAGGGCGTTACGTTGTGGAAGGGCAAGATGAAGCCGCCTGCCTGGCACGCGCGCCTGCCGCTGCCCATACACCGCGACGCGCGGGCCCTGCAGACGGCCGAGGTGGTGCACGCGCACGCTCGTGGGGCGCGCCTCACTGCCGCCCGCCTCAGCCGCGCCCAGCACCAGATCAATGGGCAGCTGCGGTTGCTGCAGCGCCAGCGGGAGGCTACCGACCACAGGCTCAGCGAAGTGCGCAAGGCACTGCTTATTAACCAGCAGAGCGTCAAGCTCCGGGGCTACCGGCCCAAGTCTGAGAAGGTGGGACCACCATTCCCCCCAGCCCAGTCGCAAAGACTGAGGCCTCCGCTCCCAGATGCTCAGCCTGGGCAAAACCCACCCTATAGAGAGAACTCTCCAACCCGTCCCAGCTCCATTGAGTGAGAGCACAAGAAAATACCCCCAAGATGAGGTGCCTTTGTTCCCAGCGCCAGAGGCAGAGATCCTCCCAAAGAGATGAGATTCTCAGGCCCCTTGCTCCAGAGGGGGAATCTATCCCAGTCTCCCAGCCAGGGAGAGAAGGTGGGACCCTTGAGTCAGACTAGATGAAATCCTTCCCAAAGAGTAAAATCTACAACCCCCAGCCCAGACATGAAATCACTCACCCAGTCCCTAGGCGCAGAGGGTGAGACCCTCCCACAGGCATGAGACCCTCAGTGCCCCAGTCCCACTGAAAACACACACGAAGCCCCCAGCTGAGCAGCGTGGGTGATGTCCTGGTCCCAACCCAGATGAAACTCTCCTCAAAATGCTTATTTTTAAAACCCTAACCAAAGTCCCCCACCAGCCTTAGTGAGTGAGAACCCCTCCCGGGGCCTCACCCAGGGGGAAAGGAGCAGATTTTGCCTAAAGATTGAGACCCTTGGACTCCCAGCCCCTGCACCTGAGACTTAAGCCCCTAGCCAGGGGGAAAGGGTGAGACCCCTAGTCCCAGCCCTGGTGAAATCCTCCCCCTAACGTGAAACCCCAGACCCCCACCCCAAAAGGGGAGAATATTCCAGCCTCCCTGGGGAGAGATGAGACCCCCCCACCCACAGAGGGGGATTCCTAGTCCCAGCCCCCAGATCCAGATAGTAAGACCTCAAGAAGGCAAACCCTCATCATCCCTACGATGAGACTCCTCCACTTCTAGCCAGGGAGAGAAGATAAGACCATCACCAAGGAAGGGGGACCCTCAGCCCCAGAAAGTGATGATGACCTTTCCCCAGGTTAAGTCACTTCCATCCCAGCTCACTGGGCTCCTACCTGTAAAAGGGAGAAGCCCCCAGCCCCACTCTCTAGAGGGTAAGACCTACCCCAAGTGAGAGCCCCCTAAAAGGTAAAGCCTTCTCAGAGAGTGAGATCCCCAAAAGGCGAGAGTGCCCCCAACTCCATTCCCCAAAGCCAGAGTTTATGAGGTTGGCAAACCCTCTACTACTCTGGAAGGAGAACTCTCCCTCCAGCCCTCTCCCAAAGGTGTGAAAGATTCTCTCGGGCTTCCCTGGTGGCGCAGTGGTTGAGAATCTGCCTGCCAATGCAGGGGACACGGGTTCGAGCCCTGGTCTGGGAAGATCCCACATGCCGCGGAGCAACTAGGCCTGTGAGCCACAATTACTGAGCCTGCACGTCTGGAGCCTGTGCTCCGCAACAAGAGAGGCCGTGACAGTGAGAGGCCCGCGCACCGCGATGAAGAGTGGCCCCCGCTCGCCGCAACTAGAGAAAGCCCTCGCACAGAAACGAAGACCCAACACAGCCATAAATAAATTAATTAATTAATTTAAAAAAAAAGATTCTCTCCTTGTTTTCCAGATCCCTGACAAAGCTGACAGGATGCTTACCTGGGAGAAAGAGGAACTAAAGAGAATGAAGAGGAAGATGGAGAAAGATATGGAAAAATCAGAGGCCCTGCTCAAGGTTGGGAATACCTGGGGCCACTTTAAGGGAGCTGGAGGGGGACCCTTGGCCACCTAATGGGCAAACTGCTCTAACCTTGGGGACTGTAGCAACAGCAAATCCCTCAACCCACACACCCGCCCCACCCTGACCTGACATTCACTGTATTTCCACTTTATGGAATGGAAAGACTGGAGCTCTGAGAGCTGGAGTTGGGCCTCAAAATAGCAATGAACATCCCCCTCTGTGCCAAGCCCTGTGCAGTCATTAGGTCTTTAAAATCCTCCTGTGAAATAGAACTATGATCCCCTCATTAGAGATGGGGAAATTGAGGCTCAGAAAGACATGGCCTCACCCAAGGCATGGAGCTAGCCAGTGGTAGGGCTGTGGTTTCAGCTCAGGTGTCTTTTTTTTCCAGCTTTAGCAAGATACAGTTAACAAATTTAAATTGTGTATATATTTAAATGTACAAATTGAGGGTTTGATATATGTGTACACTGTGAAATAACCACCATAATCACCTCATGTGTGTGGTGAGAACACTTAGCAAATTTCGATTATAAAAGACAGTATTGTTAACTATAGTGACATTAGATCCCCAGAACTTAATCTTGCATAACTGAAACTCTGTACAACTGGACCAACATCTCCCCATTTCTCTCTCCCCTCAGCCCCTGACAACCACCATTCTAATTTCTCCCTCTCTGAATGTGACTATTTTAGATTCCACATATAAGCGAGACCTTTCTGTATCTGGCTTATTTCACGTAGCATAATATCCTCCAGGCTCATCCATGATGTCACAAATGGCAAGATTTCCTTCTTTTTTAAGACTGAATAATATTTCATTATATATTACATATTATTATATACTATAATATATTGATAGCTACATAATTTATTAATTATTAATATATTAATATTATTGCTATATATTATTAGTATAGTAATAGTATTAATATAATATAGTAATATTGCTAGTACTGGTAATTACTACTATTATTATATTACTATATTATATATTATATCACATTTTCTTTATTCATTCATCTGTCAACAGACATTTAGATTGTTTCTATGTCTTGGCTGTTATGAATAATGCTGAAATGTACATGGGAGCTATTTCTCTTCGAGGTCCTGATTTCCTTTGGATATGTACCCAGAAGTGGGAGAACTTCCTCATGATTCAACTCAGACGTCTTGAGCTCTTTACACTGTACTATGTGCTTGTCTCTGTCAGCTCCAGCCAGACATGGTCTCTCACTGAATCCTTCACTCTTGCAACAAGGATTTCCTTATGAGATCACTAATGGAGATGGGAGAGTACTTATGTTTCATGGAGCCTGTGTGTACTTTTGACTCTTCCATTTGACAAATATTAATCCAGTACCCTGGTGTCCCAACCACCATGCTTGGCATTGGGGACAAAGTTGTGAACAGTACAGAACTGGCCTTGCCCTCAAGGAGTTCATATTATAGGGGCATTCAAAGAAGGGACCCCCAGGCCGCTGTCATATCCCTTTAAATCTGGTGATCCTGAAAAATCCTTCAAGGAAGTCTGAAACAGACAAGGGAGAAGACCCTGTGGTCCCCTTAGGGAAGGGCTTGCAAGAGAGAAAGGGAAATTGGGAGGTGGGAAAAGACAGACAGATATAAACCCAGGAGAAGAATGCTCACACCAAATAGACATGTTTCAACTTAAAATCCTGAACTCAGATCTCAAATTGACACTCAGAGCTTTCCCAGAGATCTCACCATGTGTCTCTAGAAGGCTTGCTGTCGCACTGTGCAAGTTATTTCATACCTTCTCTTCCTTCAGATCTCTCCAACTCCCTGCTCTTTCTTCATTCTCAATGAATGACCCCAATGCATGGAAACCACTGAAGAAAACTTCTCTCATTTTTCCTGTGCCAGTCCTATAATTCTATCTACCTGCCACACCTACCTTCTCCCCTTCTCCTGCATCATCAATATTTCTTTCTTTATTGGATCATTCTCACCAGTGAACAAATGGGGGGTTATCCTTTAATGGATACAGATCTATTTGGGATGGTGAAAAGTTCTGAAAATGGACAGTGGTGATGGTTGCACATTGTGAATATACTTAATGCCACTGAACTGTACACTTAAAATGGTTTACTTGGCAAATTTCTATGTCTATTTTACCACAATAAAAAAAAAACCTCTTTTGATCCCATGCACCCTTTCACATAATCCCCATTTCTCTGATTCACTCACTATCCAATCTTATCTGCACATGCTGACCCTCTCACCTCCTTTG
Organism: Balaenoptera acutorostrata; assembly: GCF_949987535.1. Classification (NCBI taxonomy): domain Eukaryota; kingdom Metazoa; phylum Chordata; class Mammalia; order Artiodactyla; family Balaenopteridae; genus Balaenoptera; species Balaenoptera acutorostrata. The sequence continues at coordinate 171,416,946 of NC_080065.1, forward strand.
GTCAGGAACTGGATCATTTTTCCCCACTGCATCCCTGCCACCTGGCACACTGCCCAGCATACAGGAAGGGCTTAATGAATATTTGAGTTCCTTAATGAATGAAAGACTTTTTAAATCCAATTTTTACCTAAATGGATGAATCTCAATGATATGATATTCAGCAAAAGAAGCTGGACATTAAAAGTACACACTGTATGCTTCCATTTCTGTGAAGTTCTAAATTTCAAAAGCTTTTTCTTAAAGAGTCAGGTAGTAAATTGTTTAACCTTTGTGTGCAATACGGTCTCTGTCACAATTACAGATGGTCCTCAACTTACAGTGATTCAACTTATGATGGTGCAAAAGTGATACACATTCAGTAGAAACTGTAATTCAAATTTTGAATTTTTATCTTTTCCCCAGCTAGCAATATGCAGTACATACTCTCTCATGACGCTGGGCAGCAGCAGTGAGCCACAGCTCCCAGTCAGCCACTGGGTAAATAACTGACACCCTTATAGCCATTCTGTACCCATGCAACCATTCTGTTTTTCACTTTCAGTACATTATTCGATAAATTACATGAAATATTCGATGGATACACTTATAGCCATTCTGTGCCCATACAACCATTCTTTTTTCATTTTCAGTACAGTATTCAATAAATAACATGAAATATTCAACACTTTCTTATAAAATAGGCCTTGTGTTAGATGATTTTGCCCAACTGTAGACTAATGTAAGTGTTCTGAGCACGTTTAAGGTAGGTTAGGCTAAGCTATGATGTTTGGTAAGTTAAGTGTATTAAATGCATTTCAACATACTATTTTCAACTTACAGTGGGTTTACTGGGATGTAACCCCGTCGTAACTCGAGAAAGATCTATACTTAATTTGGCCAGTGGAGCACAAAAACAGCCAGAAACAATATGTACGTGAATGAGTACGGCCAAGTTCCAATGAAGTTTTATTTACAAAGCCAGATGGCCAGTCCAAAGTCTGTAGTTCACTGAGCCCTTAACTACTCTACTAAGGAGCTTAGTGGGAAAGAGGTACAGGGCATCAAGGAAATTTCTGAGGTGATGGAAATATTCTATATTTTGATGAATGTGGTGTTTATATGGATATATATATGAAGTTTTCTGTTTTAATATGACTTTCAAATAATCACAAATATCTAAGGAATGCAATATATTTTATAATAGTGGAAGTAGGATTTGGGTAGGGATGGGGGTCCAGATGCAGTAGAGCCTGGAAAGAGGAACTCTGAAGACAGCTGAGGGTGCTTCATACTGACTAGAAAAGAGGAAGGGAGACCTGGAGACTAGGGGTCGGGGTGGGATAAGCCCTGAATGCAATTGAGGAGAAGGGATGGCACAAGAAGACCAAAATGTAGGTACAGCTAAACACCTCTCCACTTCACAGATGGGGAAATTGATGGGGGAGGGGCTTTCTCAGGGTGCCAGAGCAGAGCCAGGCACAGAACCCAAGCAGCTAATACTGGGAACAGGAAAGCTGCCACCTGCCCCTACTGTTCCTTACTCCCCACCCAGGGACCACTGAAGGCTTCTGGACAGAGGCTGAGAGTATTGGGCGTCTGAGCTTCCACTTGAAAACGGGTTGCTCCTTTCCGGCTGCAACAAGAAATGGAGAAAGTCAATTTGGAGGCAGAAACACTTTGCGGCCGCTAGCTGAGAGATCACGGGTCACTTCCCCCAATCTCCCAGCTTACAATTGACCTCTGCCTCTCTCTCCTTCCTCGCTCCCAGACCCTGGCCTCCTGCCGCGACACTCTGGTCTTCTGCTGTAAGGAGAGGCTCCAAGCTGTGGAGCTAATGAACCAGCCGCTGGACAAGGTTCTGGAGCAGGCGGGCCGCCACTCTTGGGTGAACCTCTCCCGAGTTCCCACCCCGCGCACTCAGGGCCTGAAAACCCCGCCTCCAGACCCTGTGGGCACCTATACCCCAGGTAAAACCCCACAGAAAGGAGTCCACTCTAGTGGGTTTCCTTGGTACCCACCTCTCCCCCACTTCTCGGCTGCCGCCTTCCCCGGGTAACTGCCCCCTCGACCAAGAAAGAGGGCTGCCAGTCTCCAGCAGAGCGCACGTTCTTGATTAGCTCTTTCCCCTGCGCACTCCTGCTTCCCACACTCCGACTCGTTCAGTCACTCCCTGATGCTACTCATACTAACCCCGCTATTGGCCCCTCCCCTGGACTTTCTCCCAGTCCATCAGTAAAGCCCCCTTGCCCAGGGCCCACCACCACCTGAGAATAGAGAGGGGGACTCAGAAAGCCAGGGTTGGGAAAAGGAGACCCTGACACCCCACACGCGTCCCCCCTCCCCACTCCGTCAGAGTGCGCCACGGCGCTGTGCGAAGCCAAGCGACTGTTAATGGAGTCCAAGGACACTTTGCTAGATATGGCAAAGAACGAGGAGGACATCCGAGGGCAGCAACAGCAGATAAGCGACCGCGTGTGCGCCTCGCTAGCGCAGAAAATGCGCGAGACCTTGGAGCTGAAGGTGGGCCCCGCCGGCGCCGCTCCGAGTTGGTGGCTGGAGTCTAGGATGCTATGGTACCGAGGAGGGAGGAGGGGGACGCAGGAGGAGAGGGGACAGGAAGCCGATGTGATTCTCCCTGTGCTCCCACCCACCCAGGATATGCTGAACATGACCTTAGGACTAATGAGGGGAACTATCCACCGGTGCACGAAATTCAACCAGGAGATGTACATCACCCGCGGCCTCGTCAAGGTATGGTTTGGGAAAAGGGTCTGCGGGGATGCGGCCGGGGGCGTCGGGTAGGCTGGGCCTCACGGCTCTACGCACCACACTCCGCCAGGGTCCTCTGTCAGAAAGGCACCTGGAGACTCGAGAGAAACTGGACAGACCTCTGGTTCGCATGTATCAGAGACACGTGGGCACCCAACTCCCGGAGGCCACGCGCCTCGCCCAGGTAAGCCCCTGTCCATCCCCTTTCCGCGCCTGCCCACCCTCTCCAGGCGCGGCCCTGCCCTGGTAAGACTCCTTTCTCAAGCACACTTAGCCCAGGTCAGACCCCCTCACTCAGGTCTGTGAGTCCTTCAACTCCTCTACCAGAAGGATGATCTTCCATACCTACACCTGTCTCAAATAAGTCCCCTCAACCTCTGCTCCAACTCTGTCCAAGGTCCGCTCCTCCCCTCAACTGCAGGTGCATCCCCTCCTTCATACCCGCCCTGTCACAGGTCCTTTTCCAAGTACATTCTGGCCCAGGTGTGTAGCTCCCAACCCCCTTCGAGGCTCGCCCCTCCTAGCTGTGCTCCTTCCCAGGCGAGGCCCTTTCACACGCACACCCGACTCAGATGTGCCCCCCCCCCCAATCTGAGGCCCGTCCCCTCTTCAGCTGTTGTCCTTTCACACGCACACCTGGCCCAGGTGTGTCCTCGCATCCCAGATAGCGCCTCGCTCCGCCTCGCCTGTCCCTCGACACGGCCCCTCCCCGTCTCCAGGGCACTGACAAACTGCAGCGCCGCATCTCGCATGTGGAAAAGAACCTGGAGGAGCTGCTCTCCATGCGCAGGAACCTCACCTGGAGCCTCAACTGCAAGAAGATCGGGCAGGACGTGGACTACAGCGTGGTGCGCTTGCGCCTCCGCCAGCGGCACCCGCACGTGTGCTACGAGCAGGCGCAGCGCCTGGTCAACGACCGGGACCCACACACGCCGCCGCGCGCGCAGTCCAGCATCGCCCGCAAGTGACAGGCGCACCGTCGCCCCAGTCGGCCACAGCCCAGCGGCCCTCCCTCTCTCCTGACCCACCCTCTCTCCGAGCTCCCTCTAGCAGAATTATAATTAAAAAGAACCTAATAATTACCACTTATTAGGCACTTACTGGTCACTTACCCTACAACACTTTATAGGTCGTGTATCCTGGAAGTTAATAGAATGGATTTGGCCACCATATTTCTAGGGTTCAAATGCTGGCTCCCCGATTTCAGATTGTGTGGCCTTAGGCAAGTCACTGTTCCTCTCTGGCCTCAGTGTCTCCAATCTGTAAAATGTAGAATTACAGCATTCAACCTCGAAACCTTGTCATAAGGATAGATGAGTTCATACATTTAAGACCTATAGAATGGTGGCTGCATATAAAATATCCTCAACTGCAGGTGAATTGTTATTCCCATTTTACAGTTAAGGAAGGTGAAGCACGGTGAGGTTAAGCAGATGCCCAAGGCCATGCAGCTAGTAAGTGGAAGAGCTGGAATTTTAATACCTAACTCTACAGCCTGCTCTCTAAGCAGAACTCGGATTCTGCCTTTCTTGACAAAACACACACACACAGGGATGAAGCTTCCCTTGGAGCTCTCTCTAGTGGAGGCTGTTTATATTCCCAGACCCCAAGCAACTCCAGAGCAGAGGTGGAATTGAGCCCTGCCTGCTTCCCATTGCCCTTTTCTCCATTTACCTGGGGGAGGGGATACTTCAAAATTCACAGCATCCTTTATTAAGCCCCTATAAAGTGCCGGGTTCTAAACCAGGTGCTGAGAGCGCAGCAGTGAGCAAGGCTTACATGGTCCCTGCTCTCAGGGAGCTCACAGGTTGATTAAGTGCAGCCAATATCTTCCTTTTGGATGCAGCTCTAGTGTGGTCTCCTACAGGAAGCCCACCTGACTGCACCCACCCATTCAGGCATAGTTCAATTTCTCCTCTCTGTTCTCTTGGACACCCTCCCATCACAGAACTCTTCACACCAAGCTGTGATAATCACCTGCTCTCATAGGAAGATTCCAGCGTGTGGTGTACATAGAATAAGGGGTGTTCATTCAAGCCACAAATATTTCCCAAGCAACTGCTTCATGCCAGGGACTGTGTTAGGTGCTGGGGATACAGCAAGGACCAAATCACACATGATTCCTCTCTCATGAGACTGGCCATGCATATGCTAAAAATCGCCCTCACGTGTATTATCCTTTTGGCAAAGTCACATGGTCACAACTGAGCCCTGTCAACATTTTACAGAGAAGGAAATGAAGTTCAGGAAGGTGAAATCATTTGCCCAGGGTCATAGAGCCAGCAAGGGACAAAGCAGGATTTAAACCTGGGTGTGAATCCATGCTCGCTCTCTCTTGCTCCAGACGACAATCATCCATGGGCTCACCATGACAACCGAGTGTAGATGGAGCAAGTTATGCTCGTTTGACGGGAAAATACACAGAAAAAAAGGGAGAGCTGCGTGCCCAGGATCACAGAGCTGAGGAGTGGGGCTGGGGGTTCAAACCAGCAGTATCTGACTCAGAGTCCTTGGGCATCACAGCCAGCTCCCTTATCTCAAGAGGGACTGCACAGCCTGGGGATCATCAGCGGCTCCCTGGGGTTCTAATTTCCCTGGGAATGTTCTTCAGGCACTTCTTCTCTGTACCCATCAGGATGCCAACAGGAAGCAGATAGCACACACAATTTGAAGGAATTTTAACGAAGAAACAACAGCTGATCCCCATGACTCAAAGATTCTGTATTTGTGAATTCACCTAACTCACTCAAGTTTATTCGAAACCCCCAATACCGTGGCACTTCCCCGATCATTTGAGAGCGTGCACAGAGCAGTAGAAGACTTTTGCGTCCAGACCACACAATCCCAGAAGGTACAGCAAGGCAAGGCTCTGCCTTCCTGTTTCAGGTCTCATCCCTAAACAAGTGTCCTTTTCAAGTCTACTTTTTGGCACTTTTTTTTGTATTTTTGGGCTTTTCGCTGGTGATTTCACTGTTTTAAACAGCTCCTAATCATCATGCCAAAGTGCTGTCTCGTGTTCCTAAGTACAAGAAGGCTGCCACATGCCTTACAGAGAAAATGTGTGTGCTACACAGGTTCACTTCAGGCATAAGTTATAGCGCTGTTGCCCTTGAGTTCAATATTAATGACTCACATTAATGTATAATATTTTTATTGAGCAATATATAATTAAATAAGTCATCTTTAAAAATAACTTTATTTATTTATTTTTGGCTGTGTTGGGTCTTCGATTCTGTGCAAGGGCTTTCTCTAGTTGTGGCGAGTGGGGGCCACTCTTCATCGCGGTGCGCGGGCCTCTCACTGTCGCAGCCTCTCTTGTTGCGGAGCACAGGCTCCAGACGCGCAGGTTCAGTAGTTGTGGCTCACGGGCTTAGTTGCTCCGTGGCATGTGGGATCTTCCCAGACCAGGGCTCGAACCCGTGTCCCCTGCATTGGCAGGCAGATTCTCAACCACTGCGCCACCAGCGAAGCCCTAAATAAGTCATCTTTAAGCAGAAACACACATAAGACAAGGTTATGTATTGATCAGTTGACAAATATGTGACCAGAGGCTCACAAGAATCTACTTTTTGTGTTTCTCCTGGGAGTGATGATTCAGTATTTGGGCAACTTTATAGAACATAACCTCCATGAATAATGAGAATGGACTGTATTTGCAGAGGTGTAGGCAGGATGTAGGGAAACCTCAAGGGATAACACAGTACCCAAGGTGTTACTTATTGTGAGGAGTCATATTTGCCACTCGTAAGTATGAAGGGGCAAGGTGGTCAGAAGGAGACAAGCACTGTCTGGTGTTCCTAAGTGCAAGAAGGAAGGAAATGCCATGTGGATGCTGGGGGAATAAATGCCTCTATCCCCTCTTCCTCTCTTGGCCACTGTTCTCTAGTGGTCAAAACAAAAGAGAAAGGGAGCCCATTGGCACAGTCCATCCATCCTCCTGGGGTATAGAGCCATCACCACCCTTCTGACTTTTGAGCCCCTTCCAGGTCCTTCCTGGGCCTGGGGACTGTCCCCTTTGTCTGCATCTTTGTCCATCCATCTTCCCCAGAAACCTTACATGGGGATGCAAATACTCCCCTTGCATTCAATGCCTTACCCTCTGGGTTGCAACCTGCCACCCTCATCCTAGCCAACACAGACCCAATTTGTCACCTCAGCTCACCCAAAACTCCCCAACAGCATTTGCACAATCCCCTCAGTTGCCTCGGAGCTGAGATTTTGGCTGCTGCCCCTAAGTCGAGCTGTGGGCCCCCAGGGAGCCTCTCAGTGACACTAAAAGGTGAATGTCATCATCCCCGTGTTAGAGATGAAGAAATAGAGCAGTGGCAAGACTTAAAATGCCACCCAGCAAGTGAGGGGTTAAGTCTGGACTTTTAAAGGTGTGGGGATGTCCCCACATGGGGATACTGCACTGCCCCCAAAGAATGGTCCAGGTGTCATTTGCATGAGAACACCTACAGTGCCCTTCAATGATACAGATTCCTGGGCCACACTCCAGACTTAATCTGAATCTCAGGGGACAAGGTCTAGGAATTTGCATTTCTAATGAGTCTGAGGCACACCATGTTTGATATGCATTCCCTCCCTGCTGCCAACTTCCCAGGGCCGACTTCTACATTGGCCACAGCAGACACTGGTGGAGGGGCCCACGAAAATGTTTTCTTTTTAATTTCTTTTAAAGTCAGAAGAAACATACAACTATATAAAAATAAGTATATAATATATTTACACTATGTACAATATTGTATGCCATATATGATTATATAAAATATTATAAATATTAAAATTATTAAAATTATAACTTCCGCCTGGATTATACTTATCTTTATACCAATGCAGGATTTTTTTCAATTTTTTAATTGTGGTAAAATACACATAACATAAATTTACCATCATAACCATTTTTTTTTTCTTTTTAAAGTCAGGTTTATTGAGGTATAATTTAAATACAGCAAAATTAACTCTTTTAGGTGTACCATCATAACCATTTTTAAGTGCCTGGTTCAGTGACATTAAGGACATTCACACTGTTATGCAAGCATCACCAGCCATTCATTCCTCTTTTCATCTTGCAGAACTGAAACTCTACCCCCATTAAACAATAATCCCCTATCCTCACCTTCCCCCAGCCCCTGGCAACCACCACTCTACTTTCTGTCCCTATGATTTTGACTACCCTAGTGACCTCATATAAGTTATACAAATGCAGTTTTTAAATGACTTTTTAGGGACCTTCCTGCTGGTCCAGTGGTTAAGAATCTGTCTTGCAATGCAAGGGACCGTGGTTCAATCCCTGGTGGGAGAACTAAGATCCCACATTCTGTGGGGCAGCTAAGCCCACGCACCGCAACTACTGAACCCACACACCACAACTAGAGAGCCCGCATGCCGCAACTACAGAGCCCATGCACTCTGGAGCCCACGTGCCACAACTAGAGAGAAGCCCGTGAACTGCAATGAAGAGCCCGCATGACGCAATGAAAGATCCTGCATGCCACAACTAAGACCCAACAAAGCCTAAATAAATAAATAAATATTTTTAAATAAAGAAATATTTTTTAAAAAATAATTTTTTATCCTTTTTTACAGAGGAAGGGGTCCATGAAGGTGAAAGTTCCTCAGGCCCATGAAAACCATAATTGGGTCCGGCAACTTGTCCCTTGGACATTGGGTGTATCCCTGTCATTCATTTAGTCGCTCAATCAACATCATTCAGTAGCATTAACTGAAGCCAGCCACTATGCTGAGAACTAGGGGGTATTGTTTGCAATCAAACACCCTGTTGATTTGATTCCTAATAATTTTGAATCCATCTGTTTTCCTCCATCCCCTGCCCCACGTATCCCCTTCGCCTTCCAGTTTAAGGCACCATCAGCTCTTGCCTGGATGGTCCTACAACCTCCTAACTGGGCCTCCTGTTGCTGTGTTTCCCCCTGATACACAAACACAGCTCAGCCATGGCTTATAAACAACAGACAGCCATTGCTCACAGTTCTGAAGGCTGGGAAGCACAAGATCAAGGTGGCAGCATGGTCGCATTCTGGTGAGAACCCTCTTCCTGGCTCATAGCAGGCACCTTCTCACTGTGTCCTCACATGGTGGAAGGGGCCAGGGAGCTCTCTGGGGTCTCTTTTATAAGGACATTAATCCCGTTCATGAAGCCTCCACCCTCATGATCTAATCACCTCCCAGAGGCCCCACCTCCTAATTCTATCATTTTGGGGGGCTAGCATTTCAACATATGAAGTTGGGGGGAGGTACAAACATCCAGACCATATCAATCTGACCTCACCACCCGCTCCCCCACCCCAGTCTCATGCAACTCCCCCACCGTATTCTGACACCTGGCGCTTCAGTCATTTTTATTTCTGTGTGAGCTTCCTATTGCTGCTGTAACAAACTACCACAAACTTAGTGGCTTAAAACAATGCAAATTTAGATCTTACAGTTCTGGAAGTCAGAAGTCCAAACTGGATTTCACTGGGTCAAAGTCAAGGTGTCCACAGGACCATGATTCCTCTGAAGGTTCTGAAGGAGTACCCATTTCCTAGCTTTTTCCTGCTTCTAGAGGCTGCCTGCATTCCTTGACTTGTGACCTCTTCCTCCATCTTCAAAGCCACAGCAGCATCTTTAAATCTGACACTAACTCTTCGCTTAGGTCATTATATCTTCTTCTGGTTCTGACCCTCTTGCCTGCCTCTTGTAAGGAAACCTGTGATTACACAGGACCAATCTGGGTGATCCAGAATACTCTCCCCACCTCAAGATCCTCAGTCACATCTGCGAGGTACCTTTTACCAAGTAAGGTAACATATTCACAGCTTTGAGGGATTTAGGCATGAACATCTTTAGGGGAGGTGGGGGACGTGAGCGTTATGCAGCCTACCACAGTTTCTTCCACGCTTCAGACCTTCTTTTGCCCCCAAGCATTTGCACACGTTACTCCCTCTGCTTAGAAAATTCTCTCCCACAGTGGTATATGAGTGGATGGAAGTTATACTCATTCTGCCATGCATGTAGACAAGTTTTAAGAACACTGGTTATAAAGATGTCTCTAAGACTGCTACTTGCAAGCTGCACTGGGAACAGTGCTACATCAGTGAATGGAATTTACACCCATTCTGCCGTTCATGTAGTGTTTAAGAACACTTGTTATAAAGATGGTTCTAAGAATGCTACTTGAAGCTGCATTGAGGGGGAAAAAAGAAAAGAAAAGAAAAGAAAATTCTCTTCCTACCCCTTTTCCAGTCTAGTACCATCAGTTTCCCTGGTTCCACAGACTAGATCAAACCCCTATATATACATTTCCATAATACCCTGCACTTTTCCTTATAATTCTTGTCCCATTTGTGTGTGATAGTCTAGTAACTATCAAGCCCCTGAGGTACTGCCTTATTTTTAGAGCTCTTGGAAGCAGACCTGAAGACAAGAATTCAAGTGTAAGAAATTTATCTGGAAGGCAATTCGAGGAAGTCCCAGGATAGGAGCAGGGCAGTGGTGCAGGGAAAAGAAGGCAGCCAGTAACAGGTGTTAAACAAATTACCATCATGGGCAACTGAGGCTCAGTCCTGCCGGGGACCTCTCAGAGACTGTGGAGAGCATGCATCTCAGAGTTATTCCAACCAAGGAGCAAGGAGGCTGGGGTACTTATCCATCAACTCTAGTCAGTCATAGATTGAGGGCTGTGCTTCTGGCCTTTGCATGGACCAAGCAAGCTTCAGTGGCCAGAGATAGCCTTCAGGCAGGGAGCTGAAGGGGCTAGCAGTTGGGAAGACCAGTGTAGTGTGTACAGGGATGGTACCAAGGAGATATGGGTGTGGCACCAACAACTGTTGCAGGGAGGGATCATATCTGTCTTACTCCTCCCTATCCCCAGTACCAGGCACATAGCAAACGTTGGGTAAATATTTGTTACATGAATCAATGAACGAGTGGATTAACTTAAAGTTTGCAGAGTGTTTCTATGTGTGTTGCCTTATTTAATTTTCAGTTTTAGAAATATAAAGATTTCCTTGTAATTAGCTGGTTCACCATGACTCTGCTAGCTCCCGTATTATCTTCCCAGTTTTCCTGGAAAATAAGAGACTGGCAGAGGAAGCAGTACAGCATCAGCTGGGGAGAGAGGCAGACCTGGGCTTGACCCCTCCTAGCTGTGTTACCTTAAGCAACTTGTTTAACCTCTCTGAGCCTCAGTTTTCTCTTGTGTAAAACCATGATAATAGAATTACTTCTCTCACCAGGTTGCTGTCAGGATTCATTGAGGTGATACTGTATATCATTTACCCCAGTGCCTGATAGTAGAGAGGTCTCCATAAATAGTAAAAACTCATGTTCTTTTTTTATTATTGAGGGGAAATTCACATGACTTAAAATAATCCATTTTAAAGTATACGATTCGGTGGTAACTCATTGAATTCACAAGCAGCACCTGTATCTAGCTCCAAAACATTTTCATCGCCCCCAAAAGGAGAAATTGTATCCTTTAACAGTCATTCTTATTCTACTCTAAGGAAGATCTTGCTGCTTTTCAGAGATGTCCAACCATGGAGGGGAGGGGTTAATTTTGTGAAGTAGTGAGTTCCCTGACACAGAAACAATCAAGCACAGGCTAGAATTTGCCAGGGACATTGTACTGAGGAGAGTCACATAGGACGAAAACAGTAGTTCTCAACAAAGTTCTCAGTAGTTCTCTGTTTTTGGATAAAAACAGAGCTTCTCAACTAAGAGCAATTCTGGCCCCCAGGGGACATTCAGCAATGTCCAGAGGCATTTTTGGTTGTCCCAACTAGGAGGTAAGAGGTAGGGGATGCTTCTGGCATCTATAGAGCCCAGAGGTGCTGCTAAGTGTCCTACAGGGCAAAGGGCAGACCCCCACCATGGCATAGAGTTATGCTGGCCAAAAACAGTTAACTGTGTTAAGATTGAGAAACCCTGGACTAAACTAAATGCCTCTCAGAGTCATCTTCAAAGTCAAAAATTCTGTCTTCTTAAGAGCTTTATTGAGGACTAATTGACAAATAAATGTTGTATCTATTTAACAAGTACAACTTAATGTTTGGTATATGTATACTTTGTGAAATGATCATCGCAATCAAGCTAACACATCCATTACCTGGCATAGTTACCATATTCTTCTTTGTGTGTGTGTGGTGAGAACGCTTAAGATCTACCCTCTAAGCAACTTTCAGATACACAATACAGTATTGTTAACTATAGTCACCATGCCGTTCATTAGATCTCCAGAACTTATTCGCCTTGCATAACTGAAAGTTTGTATGCTTTGACCAACACCTCCCCCATTTCTTCCTCTTCCCAGCCCCTGGCAACCACCATTTTACTCTCTGCTCCTATGAATTTGCAAAGTCAAAAATTCTTGATCAAATCCTGGAAGGAAATATAACATGTTGGGAGTGTTTATTTCAGTTCGTCCTTCTTTTCATTTTGGCTAACACCCCAAGATCCTTTCATAAATACTTCTACCTCAGACTCTAGGACTTCTGAGCAATGAGCTGTTCTCTCCATCAGGTCCAAATGCAGTGACTCATGTTCTTGTGGTTAGTAAACCAAACGGTGATTTATCTGCCCCATACACATCAAATAATCAGTGTGGGGATTCAACAGGAGAGTGGTGATTTAAAACCCCCCCTATGAAATGGGGAGAAGAGTTAACACAATCATGTGTATTAGCAAATGACAGATTCTTCTGTGCAGAATATTAAAGACTTTCTTCTCTGGCAATCAAGTAGGCTCCTTTTGTTCAAGAAAAACTGAAGTTGTTTAATGACGTATATGTGCAGCTAGTAAATAAGTTAAGTCTTAGAGATCTAATACACAGTATAGTAATTACAGACAACTGTATTATAAACATTAAACTTCCTAAGAGAATATATCTTCCTTGTTCCCACCACTGGAAGAAATTGTAACTGTGTAATGCGACAGAGGGGTTAGCTGACACTACCCTGGCAATCCCATTGCAACATAAATGTATCAAATCAGTATGTCGTGCCCCTTAAACTTACATAATGTTAGATGTCAATTATATCTAAATTTTTTAGTGGTAGAAAGCAAAACTCGATTAAATTTGAGAGCTGAGAACTGTTTCTTTTTAACTTGCAAGGAAGTCACCCCTTCAGAGGACTGGCTCTCAGAATTAATATTTGATATGTATTTAAAAGCTAAACCCACAAAAGTGTGGTTATTTTGTTCAGTATTCTAATTGTTGGGCGGGAATAGCAATTCCTTATCATGGTTACGTGTAGGGGTCAGCATTGCAAAAACTCAGCAATACACTGTTTTCTTTTAAGGAGTCAGCAACATACAGTGTATTAGTTATCTACTGCTATGTAACAAACTACCCAAAGATTCAGTGGCTTGCAACGACATTTATTATCTCTCAGTTTTCTGTCCAAAAGTCTCTCACCAGGCTGAGGTCAAGATGTCAATTGTGGCTGTGGTCTCACCTGACAGCTCTACTGGGGGATGCTCTGCTTACAGGCTTACTCACAATGTTCTGGTAGGATTCAGTCCTCAGAAGATATTGGCTGGAAACCTCCCTTTGTTCCCTGACACATGGGTCTCTGCAACCTGGCAGCTCCCATCATCAAAGTGTGAAAAGGAAGGCAAGTGAGACGAGTCAGAGAGAGCAAGACAAAAATTACAGTCTTTTGTAACCTAATCTCAGAAGCGACGCCCCATTGCTTTCAAGATATTCTATTTATTAGAACTGAGTCACTAGGTCTAGCCACACTCAAGGTGAACAGGTTACACAAGGGAGTGCATACCAGGTGGTGGGGACCATTGGAAACAATGTCAGAAGCTGCCTAACACAGGTCCCAATATTTAGTCTATTGTGGGTTTAGTACTAAGCAAAACTTTTGAGTGATTTAAGAAAAGACAAGGTGCAACTCAGGGGTGGTTTTCTCAGGATACGAGGTGTTTTTCTGACGTTGCTATGTGATGTGCATGTTTAGCCATGAAGGGAAAAGGGAGAAGCTGATGGTAGGTTGAACGTTTCACTTTCTCACTTCATTCTTCTGTTTTAGAGAAATTTCCTTACCCACTGTCCTCCGTGACTCCTGGCTTTGCCTCTGAGAGGTCTTCCTTGCCCATCATTCTCCCAAAATACATCTTAAGTGGGCGTAAGAGATGGAAACTTGAGGAGGGAGGGTGCACATTTCAAAGGTCATTTCCTGCTAGTATAGATTTAGAGCCAGAGGATGTTTTGGGGTTTGAACAATTATAGGCTTTTTGACAAAAAAACACACTTGTAATTTCTTCAATAATAAAATTCTCTCAAAAAATTAGTAGACTTTCAGTCTATTGATTTCTGGTCAGTTCCATGTGTAAGGAATAACTATAGCCAATGAGTTCATCTAAACATACTTAATATGCTTAAACTTTAAAGATGACCCCCTCTCTCTCTCTCTTTCTCTCCCTCCCTCATCAAACTCTTCTTCAGCAGAGCTTTGATTCCTACATTCACAGTGTTCTGCAACCATCACCACTATCTACTTCCAAACACATTTTCATCACTGCCAAATAAAACCCCGTCCCCGTTAAGCCATTACTACAGATTCCCGCCCCCTCATCCCAGCCCCTGACAACCACTAATCTACTTTCTGCCTCTGTGGATTTGCCTCTTCTGGACATTTCACATAAAAGGACTCATACAGTATGTGACCTTTTGTGTCTGGCTTCTTTCATTCAGCATGATGTTTTCTCCTTCAGCACACTGGCTGGCTCCACTCTGAGTCCACCTTTTGTTTTTGTTTTTGTTTTTTTATTAATTAATTAATTTATTTTTGGCTGTGTTGGGTCTTCGTTCCTGTGTGAGGGCTTTCTCTAGTTGCGGCGAGCGGGGGCCACTCTTCATCGCGGTGCGCGGGCCTCTCACGGTCCCGGCCTCTCTTGTTGCGGAGCACAGGCTCCAGACGCGCAGGCTCAGTAGTTGTGGCTCACGGGCCCAGTTGCTCCGCGGCATGTGGGATCCTCCCAGACCAGGGCTCGAACCCACGTCCCCTGCATTGGCAGGCAGATTCTCAACCACTGCGCCACCAGGGAAGCCCCACCTTTTGTTTTTATACGACTTTGCTGACAGCAGCAAGAAGTAGTCCGCACACTCCAACATTTTAAGTTTTTTAAAAACCATTTCCTCTAGAACCACAGGTTCTGCACACATTGTAATTAACAGCCTTACCAAATGTTTTATCACAGTAGAACATGAGTGACTAGCTTTCCAGCGTATATACATGCATCCTCACCACTTCCTGCTAAGCCAGGCTTTCTCAATCATGGCACTGTTGACATTTGGAGCCAAATGATCCTTTGCCTTGGGGGTCTGTCCTGTGTATTGTGGGATATTTAGCAGTGTCCTTGACCCACTGGATGCCAGTAACATCTCCCTCCAACTGAAGACACCCTAAAATGTTTGCAAACTTTGCCAAATACCCCGGGTGGAAGGGCAGTAATTGCAGAATTGCTGCTGATTGAGAATCACTATACCAAGCCAACATCATAAATTTGGGGTTCTGTCGAGGAAATACTTTTCTCCTGGTACCAAATTCTGTATTAGCTAGATTATGGATTTGTTTTTTAAACCACAGAGACCCAGCACAACAGTGTAGCAAGGTAAAATTTAAAGTATGCAGTCTAGGCCTGGAATAAGAAAGGGGTCTGCATCATTACCTTGCTATGGCTTTCACCTTGTATTCCACGATGGCTGTCCTCCTCACACCCGTGGCAAACAGGAAGGATAAAGGAAGAAGGAAATGAGCCCTGGGACCCTGAGCCTTTCAGCCAGCCACATTGGGACCCAGTCCTGACCACCAAGGTGACACCAGCTCCAGGACATCTGCTCAGCCAGCCAAGCCGAGATCGAGCCCCATCCGCCGGTGGTCCATCACTAGCCCTGAAATGCTGCCTCACCCACCAGTGGGCCAACACCAACTACGGGATCCTCAGGACCTACAGCTAGAGACCCCAGGACCTGGTTCTGCCCAATAGTGGATACCAGCACTGAACCCTCTCCACCCCAGCCCCGCTCACCAGCAGGCTGACACCAGGACCGGGACTTGCCAGGCCATGCAGCCAGCCATGCTGAGACCCAACCCAGCCCACCAGCAGCTGGCAGCCTCTGCACTAGGCAGGGCCTGGCAACCAACTGGGCTAGGGGTCAGCCATGCCTACCAGCATCCCCACATTAGTCAGCCCACCAGATTCCATGGAATTCTATGGAAGATGGTGAGGAATGTTCTGGAACCTAGAAGGGATGATACAATACATGGAAAGGGATTAAATCACCTCATTTACAAATGGAGACGTAAGACCCAGAAATCTGATGCAATTTGACGCAAGTCTCAGGTCTCACATTGAGCTTGTAGAAGGTTAGGGCTAAAGTTGAATTCCCCCAACTCCCTGTTGAGAACTCTCTTCATGATTCCATTCATTTTCTAGAGCTGCAGTCAGTCTGAGGAATCAAACCATGAGGCTATGGCTTTGACATGTAGGAACCAGGACACCACTAGATCCTTGAGAAGGAAGATCTCAACTGAGGATGGGCTGGGAGGACATGGAGAATCCTGAGAGGCTAGGTATGGCTATGGAACTATATTCTGGCCAATGAGACATGAGTAGAGTGATATGTGAAATATCTCAATCATTCCTGTAAAGGAAAGGAACATGCCCTGCCCTTCCCCTCTCCTCTTTCCTGCAAACTGGAATGTGGGATGTGATGATGGGAGCTGGAGCAACCAGTTTGGGCCACAAGATACAAGCTGCATATTGAGGGAAGCAGAGCAACAAAATAGAGGGAGTTTCGCTCCCTGGTGATTGCTGAGCTTCCATTCCAGGTTTGCGCCATCTATCTCTATTTTCACATGAAATAAAAAAAGATCTTCTATTTCTTTTTTATTACAACTATTTTTATTTGTGCTTAATTGGTCAAAACAGCAAATACATTATAAATATTATAAATTTTGGTAAATGAATACAAAACACAAGAAGTAAATTTTTTATTATCTATTATCTTTTATTTTTATTTTTTTAATTTTTATTGGAATATAGTTGATTTACAATGTTGTGTTAGTTTCAGGTGTACAGCAAAGTGACTCAGTAATACATATACATATATCCATTCTTTTTCAGAGTCTTTTACCGTATAAGTTATTACAGAATATTGAGTAGAGTTCCCAATGATCTTCTATGTCTTAAGCCAGTTATGACAGCCAAACATTTTCTAAATAGCACACTTTTAAAAATATCATTCCTGGGCTTCTCTGGTGGTGCAGCGGTTAAGAAACCGCCTACCAATGCAGGGAACATGGGTTCAAGCCCTGGTCCGGAAAGATCCCACATTCTGCAGAGCAACTAAGCCCACGATCCGCAACTACTGAGCCTGCGTGCCACAACTACTGAGCCCACGCACCTAGAGCCCGTGCTCTGCAGCAAGAGAAGCCACCACAATAAGCCCGCGAACTGCAACAAAGAGTAGCCCCCACTCACTGCAACTAGAGAAAGCAACGAAGATCCAACACAGCCAAAAATAAATAAATAAACAAATAATTTCTGTTTAAAAAAATATGTCATTCCTTTCAGTTCCCACCTTGTGTTAGCAGAAGTCCAAGGCCCCTTTTGTCGCTTTGCTCCAGAAGCATAGCCATGCACCACTAATCAGCTTTCTGCTCCCACCTTCCCCAGTTCATCACCTGAGTCACCTACTGACTCAATCCTTACATTTCCCTGCAAACCATCATAACCCTATTTGGTGAGAACTGTCATGAGACCTAATGATCGCTGTTTTCTGGGGTAAGCTCTGAGTGTCAGAGTGGCCTGGAAATAGCAGACCCATCTTGCCCTGGGAGGGCCCTGCTTAATTTTCCAGCCTTATCTCTCGTCCTTCTGTGCTGCAGGAATTAGTAAAGAACATGGACACTAGAGTCAGAAATCCATTCAAACTCTGGTGTTGCCGAGTATTCACTGCAAAACCTTGGCTAGCTTATTTAACCTCTTCATGCCTCAGTTTCCTCAAAATATAAAATGGTCATAATCAGATGGTTACTACACTTAATGTGGTGACGATTTTGCAATGGATACAAATGTTGAATCATTACGTTGTACACCTGAAACAAATATAATGTATGTCAATTATATTTCCATTTTTAAAATGTTCATAATAATAGTTTTTACCTCACAGGGCTATGAGAATTAAATGGGATAATCCATTTAAAGTGCTTAAGATAGTTCCTGGAACACAGTGAGCATTCCATAAAAAGACAGGACAGATTCTGACCTGAGTAATCAGAAGTTTTATAAAGGAGAAGACCAACGTGTAATGGATGCATAAAACTAGGAAGTCCTTACCCAGTGGGGAGAAGGCAGGTCATAAAAGGTTGCCCTAAAAAAGCTGACATTAAAGTTTTCACCTGAAACATGAACATGAATCAGTTAGGTAATAAAAAGGAGAGTGGCTCAACATTACTAATTATTAGAGAAATGCAAATCAAAACCACAATGAGGTATCACCTCACACCAGTCAGAATGACCATTATCAAAAAGTCTGCAAACAATAAATGCTGGAGAGGGAGTGGAGAAGAAGAAACCGTCCTACCGTGTTGGTGGGAATGTAAATTGGTACAGCCACTATGGAGAACAGTTTGGACGTTCCTTAAAAAACTAAAAATAGAGTTACCATATGATCCTGCAATCCCACTCCTGGGCATATATCCAGAGAAAACCATAATTCAAAAAGATACACTCACCCAATGTTCATTGCAGCACTATTTACAATAGCCAGGACATGGAAGCAACCTAAATGTCCATCTACAGATGAATGGATAGAGAAGATGTGGTACATTTATACAATGGAATATTACTCAGCCATAAAAAAAGAATGAAATAATGCCCTTTGCAGCAACATGGATGTAACTTAGGTAACTTGAGCAATTTAGAGATTATCATACTAAGTGAAGTAAGCCAGACAAAGACAAATATTATATGATATCACTTATATGTGGAATCTAAAAATAAGATACAAATGAACTTACATATGAAAGAGAAATAGACCCACAGATATAGAAAACAAACTTATGGTTACCAAAGGGGAAGGGGGGCAGGGATAAATACGGAGTTTGGGATTAACAAATACACACTACTATATATAAAATAGATAACCAACAAGGACCTACTGTATAGCACAAGGAACTATACTCGATATTTTGTAATAACCTATAAGGGAAAAGAATCTGAAAAGGAATATAGATAGATAGATATAGATAGATATAGATAGATAGATATCTAGATATCTGAATCACTTTGCTGTACACCTGAAACAAACACAACAATGTAAATCAACTGTACTTCAATAAAAACAAGACAAAACCAAAAAAACTGCTTAGCCTAAAGCCTTATAAATTGAGGAGAGAGTTCTCTGGGTTTGATTTTGGTGGTCTTGGAGCTACTTATCTTTCTGACCTTTCTGCTACCTTTCTTGCTATCTTTCTGCTACGACCTGCAGCAACTGGAGGTTGAGGTGGTGAGATCCTATTACATTCCATTTGGAGGAAAGAGTCACTTTGGGACAGAAATCTGTAGGGCTGGCTTCTGCCTCTCCCTCTCCATTCACGTCCTGGACCGCTCCCCCATCACCCTCCCTTTGGCTTCCTCACCAGTCCCAGGGCCTTTTGTCCTCATTGATTCCATAGCTAAGCCACTCTTTCTCATGGTCACCCCCATCCAACACCTCTGCCTGGAAGATCCCCACTCAAGCAAGTCTCTTCCTCAAGGAAGTCTTCCCATATCCCTTAGTAGTCTCAGTTAGTCTAAGTTCTAAGAGAACCATACTTCTCTCCTTCAGCATACTTATTTTAACTCCTGATTATGTATTCATTACTGTGTTTGTTTTGCTAATGACTGTCTCCACCCAATAAATGTAAGGTCCAAGACAGCATGGATCATATCTAATTTTTCTCCATTATATTCACTATGCCTGGGACATAGTAGGCAGTTAATAAATGTAGCAGGGAGGAGAAAAGAAAGGAAGGAGGAAGGGAAAAAGGAAGTAAGGAGATAAGGGAGGGGGGAAAAGGAAGGGAGGGAGGGAGGGAGGGAGGGAGGGGAGGAGGAAGGAAGGAAGGAAGTCCTACCTAAAAATGGTCCCCCCAGTGTGGAAAAAACACTCTTTGTGTAACACCAATAAACATCCCCCTGGCAGAAGCAGCTCTATATGTTGCCCACAATCAGGAGTGCTTCATGACATCAGCATTTGGAAGATCTGATTTCACATAGACATTTCGACTGCTGGTGGAAAAACCCCAGAAGGACTCAGTATCTCATCAATAGATCCCCTTGAGATTCAAGATGTCCTATCTGTTGACAGGTAGCTGACAGCACTGGGACTTCAGTTCTGTCCCTCTGTGGAGAAGTGGTCTTGTGCTGGCCTAAAAATATCATTCCTATCTCTTTCTTCACCCATTTCTGAACACAAAAACATATTTGTGACTCTTCATTGCAGGAGTAACCACAATTGCCATTTCTGCTTATTCATGGCACTAATACCTGATAATTATTCTTTTTTATCTTCATCTCGTGCCTCATTAATAGCACAATAAGCATCATTAATTGCTATTAAGTCATTGCTTCCCACAGTGGTGTGAACCTGGTCCCTCCCCAGAAGACTTAGCTCAGGTCATTGATAGTATCAGTTTATAGCCACCTCTTTCCCTTCTCCTTTCCTCCACCCTCATCATGAAAAAGACATACAGTGCACACACCATGCTGTTTCCAAAACACCAAACAGCTTACCAGAGCCAATCTCCCTGTGTATAGTGAAGAGGCAGGTGTACTGGGGTGTGGCAGGGGCTTTTCCAGGTCACACAGCAAGCTAGCGAGATCAAGTTAGAGTCTTCAGCTGCCGTCCAGGTCATGGATGTTGGCCATCTCAACTAGGAAGTGTTGTTGGAGAGAAACAGATGAATTCAAGAAGTATTCAATATTTAAGAAGTAAAATAGAGTGCTTTCTAAATCACGGACACTTTTCTAAGGGCTTTGGGTAGATTAAGTCCTCACAACACTCAAGTAAGGTGGGCGGTATTATCTCTTATTCACAGACAAGGACTCTGATCCACAAAGACATTACATAATTCAGGTCACTGGGGTCAGGCATCCAACCCAGAGGGTTTGATTCCAAAGCCTACATCTTTTACCATTATGCTATTGTGCTTTCTGCTCAATTATCTGCTTGCTACAGAATGAAGATTTCCCATGTATATGCATCTCTTCCACCCACACCCCCTTACACACACATGAACACACTCACATACACATACACACCCACCTCTAGAGCAAATTGGTAGGAATGGGAGCGACTGAGATATGTAGATGGCCAAGGGGTGGACCAGGCCAGAGAATGTGGCCAGGCAACATGGGTGTATTCAATCAAGGTCAGAGAGAGAACATCTTTGGTTGCTAGAGCTACTGTAAGTCACCCTGAGAGGATTGGGCTAACTCATTTATTCTGCTGAGCTCATGTGACCTTCTTAGGCTGGATTTGTCCTCTTAGATTTCTTTTTCATTGATCTGACCCTTAGGCCATGAAGGAAGGAAAATAAGAGGACTCAGGAGTCTGAAACAGCTGCCCTTGGAGATTAGCTGCACCTCTGCTGAGCCAACTTTTTACTTTTCTATTTCTATCTTGCCTCTTCTTATTCACAATAGCCAAAGGGTGGAAGCAACCCAAATGTCCATCAATGTCGTACATCCATACAATGGGATATTATTGTATCCCATGAGGAAACCTCCGTTTTCTCCGTGCAATCTCACAGTCCTTGTCAAGATTTGAGTTTCCCTGTGGGCTGCACGATGGGACCTGCGCGCCTGCGCCGCAGACAGTTGATGACCATCCGCGCCCTCCTCCTCTTCAGAAGCCCAAAGTACTGCCTTTTTTTAAGTAGCCTCTAGAACTGTGTTTATTTTATGAATAGTATTCCTTATGGCTGCCAATCTTATTTACCTTTAAGTAATTTCTGAAGTTTAACCCTTTCAAAATACATTGTGTAAACAAGATAAGGATTGCCGTTACCTTTTTTTAAATTTTGTTTTAAAAAAACATTGTACACCACCTTAGTTCACTCTTGTATCCTGGTGAAGCATCTTAATGAGACTTATTTTTAATTAATGAACGTTTCTTAGAAGTTTTGGGACAGACTACGTAATCTTTATAAGTATGATTTCTGAAGAAAAGCAAATGCATTAGTATGTTTGCCTTAAACTTGTAGACTAAACGAACTATTGTCAAATAAACAGTGATAACAGTAAAAAAAAAAAAAAAAAAGATTTGAGTTTCCATTGTTCAAATGTGCCTGAGAAATGACAGCTGCATAACTCTGCTCCCCATTGTACTGCAAGCTCAGTGGCTTGCAAAACTTTGATACATTTGGGGAGGGAAGGAGCAGCTAGGGCACTTGGACGTCTTCCCTGACTGTGGCGACAAAATCCTGCCTGACGAGATGCTTTCTCATCTAGTCTTGTCAGACACCCATGGGTTGTTTACCCCCGAAGGGAGCCTGGGATGAGGATAATTGCTAAGTCTTTGAGCAACACCACCTCCTTTTATCACAGTGACATCTCACTGCTTCAGCTCCCGACACAGGCAAAGGGGGCCCCAGATGTCAGGACCTGAGGTCCAAATGGAGCCATGGGTTGGTGTCACAGATGAAAATAGAGGCATTGAGCAGAGAAAGGGCTCTACTGCTGCAAAGATGAATTCATGCATGTGTTCAAGCAGTGAGTATGAGCTCTTTGGGTACATGGCCATTCTCTGGCCATGTGTGAAGGCAGGACATAGCTACCATGCTTGTGAACTCACAGAAAAATAGTGCTCAGGAAGCATATGCAAGTTCAGTGAAGCATCTCCCCTTACTTTTCTGCAAAGCAGTCTGAGAGACTGAGCAGCTTGGGGACTGGGTGTCCTCACCCCACATCTGCCTGAGAAATAAGTCCGTTTCAGGTCTGGGATGCTATTGCTGTCACTGTGAATAATGTCAGCCCACACGTGGACATCAATCTTGTATTGATGGAAACCCAGTATGGAATAAGGCAGTGGTTTTCAAGCTTTGCTGTACGTCAGGGCCATCTGTGGCTTTTTAAAGTCCTGGGGCACCATACACTTTGTGGACCTTTGTGTCTGACCCCTTTCACTTGAGCATGATGCTTTTAAGGTCCATCCATATTGTTGCATGTATCAGAGCTTCATTCTTTGCGTCTGAATAATATCCCATTGTATGGATGTACGACATTTTGTTTATGCATTCGTCCATTGATGGACATTTGGGTTGCTTCCACCCTTTGGCTATTGTGAATAAGAATAGGCAATGTATAGAGACAGAATTAAAACAGAGTTCTGGTTGCAAGGTCTGGGAGAAGGGGAGAGTGGACTGCTTAATGGGTATGGGCTTTCCATTTGGGGTGCTGAAAATATTCTGGAATAGACAGAAGAGGTTGTTGCACAACATTGTGAACGTACACAATGCTACTGAATTGTACCCTTTAGAATGATTACAATGGGATATTTTATGTTATTTATGGCCTAGACTCCACTAAACTGGTTGGGCCGCAACTAAACCAGATCTCTGGGGTTGGGAGCCAGGCTTTAATATTTTTTAAAACTCCCTCGGTGATTCCAAAGTGCAGCCAAGTTAGAGAACCAGTGGTGTAAGGAAAGGAGGAAGAACCATGTGAATTAAACACCTGACACTCCCCAGGACTCATTAAGTGCCATCTCCTCCAACACCCACCCCGACTACACTCTCACCACTTCTAGTCATTTCCTGTCACCTCATCTGGTGTATTTCCATTTTAAGTGCATGTCACCATCGAATTACCTTGTTTATTCATTTGTTCGGTTATTGTCTCTTCCTACAAAACCAATAGTGTTCAACCTTGCAATGCATTCAAATCACCTGGGGCCCTTTTTAAAAAAAATACCAACGTCGGGACCCTTGCTTGATCACTTAAGTCAGAATCTTCTGGAGGAGGACACAGGCATCTGAAGTTTTTAAGAGCTCTCCCAAGCAATTGAAATATGCAGCCATGGAGGAGACGCACTACCCTGCAATGTAAGCCCATGAAGACTGTGTCTACAGCCCCAGGAACAGCTGACCCAGAGCCTGGTCAGGTGATGCCAGGCTACTGTACAGAAAGTATTTCATTTTATCCTCAGAATAGTTCCCCAAGTAGGTTTTAACAGGTGAGGCAATGCTGGCTCAGAAAAGTTAAGTGATCAGCCTGCAACCAAGCAAGAATGGGAATGTAGTCTAGGGACAACCCAGCCCCCTTTCTGTGCTAATCTAGGTCAGGGGTCTCCTCTGGGTTCCCACAGCCTCCTGTATCCTCATCTCAGCATTGGTCACCCTGACCTCTGTTTATGAGCTGTCTGGGTACCCCCGCCAAGAGAACTCCGTAAGGACCATTCACCATCAGAAGATAAAATAATAAAATGTTATCAAATAATAAGATTAGACAACTATTGAATTCATCAACTTAATTAGTTGATTAATTAACTGACAGTTGCTCCAATCCATGGTGACCCATCTTTTTCTGCCTTACCATTCTGGTTCACACCCCACTAAGATTTCTTGAGCCCCACCCCCCACCCCCAAGCCCTGTGTTCAATGTTTTCATTCTGCAGTCTTGATGAGGGAGGTGGTATTATTCCCAGTTTATACCTGTAGGGTTAGGGAGCATGAGTGTCGATTCTGACAAGGCCAGGCTCCCAACTCACAGGCCTTTACTGAATGTTTTCCATGAGGCTTGCTAGGTGCTGAGTAAACAACAAGCGTGGCTTATGTTCTCACCAGCCAGCAGTCCTTTCAGGAAGAGAGACAACAAGCCAGAATTATTAGAGCAATGTGACTGACCAGTAGAAATGCAGGGAGCCCTGGAAATTGGGATCTGACCTAGTCCAGGGAGGGTTCAGAGATGGCTTCCTGCAGAAGCTTCATTTCACCTGAGATCCAACTGATCTTTTAACAACCAAGAGTTATCAAATCACTCCCCAGTTCAGAATTCCTCAGTGGCTTCCCATTGCCTATTGAATACGGAACCAATTCATTTTGCTTTGCCTGGGATTTCTCCAGGCTTTTTAGCACTTAAATCCCTGCATCTCAGGAAACCCATCAGTCTTGGACAAACCAAAATGGTTGTTCTCCCAACCAAATCCAGACTCCTTAGAGTAGCTTCAAGTCCCTTCACGATCTCATCCCCTCCTAGGCTCACTTCTCAGTACATGAACTCAACACTTACCTCTACTCACCTCTCATCACCTGGACCCACCTCTCACCACCATCACTTACATTTTATTCTCTAGCCACACGGAAGCAGGCGTGGTACCCTGAAACCACTGAGATCTTTCCTCCACCTCTGCTACTGCCCATGCTGAGATCTCTCTTCATGGGCTGCCTCCCCCAAATGCCCACCTGTTAAGCACCTACTCATTCCTCAGGTCTCCGATGAAATACCAGCTCCTCTGGGAAGCCAACCTGCAACTCTATATAACCTTATGCATGCATCCCTCCAAAGACTCTTTACACTAGGTTGTCTTTCTCTGGCTAATTGTCAGATAACTCTAATTAATATAATTAATCAGTTTTAGATTAATTAACTAACAGTTACCCCAGCCCATAGTGACACATCCTTCTCTCACACACTGATATTGTATAAATATGTGTCTCATTGGAGGAGCCAGGGCCTTCTGATGTTTTGTCATTGATAGACTGAGGAGGAATTGATACGGAATCATCTCTGCCACCCCCGCTTTCAGGAGACTACTGGACATGCCAGAGCCTTCATCCACCCAGCTCTTCCTCCTTGTGACCTCCTATGACTCTGAGCGAAATGTTCAAACACGGTGCCTACGCAAGGGACTGGTTTATCTGGACCCACCTGCTTTTCTGAAGAAAGGTTACCTCAGGAAATGCCCTTTTCAACCCTGGGCACATGGGGCTGGACCCTCTTAAGGACTTTCTCTGGAGCACTCAGTGGTGTGTCGCACCCAGCTCTTCCCAACGCCACATTCAGTGACCCCGTGTTCATAACCTGAAATCAGTCACCATGGGAGTAGTTACACCATGGAAGTTGGCAAACACCACAAATCAGGGGTTTTTTTGCTTTTTGTTTAGAGCAAGCCAGTTGTTAAACATTTTCCAGCACACCATTGCAAACACTCACGTTCCCAATTCCTACCCCAAAGATTCAGTCTTCTTAGCTGACCAGACTCTATGAAAGAATAAGATTTCAAGAAGCACTATGGAGGGCTTCCCTCGTGGCACAGTGGTTAAGAATCCGCTTGCCAATGCAGGGGACACGGGTTCGAGCCCTGGTCTGGGAAGATCCCACATGCTGCAGAGCAACTAAGCCCGTGAGCCACAATTACAGAGCCTGCATGTCTGGAGCCTGTGCTCCGCAACAAGAGAGGCCGCGATAGTGAGAGGCCCGCGCACCGCGATGAAGAGTGGCCCCCACTTGCCACAACTAGAGAAAGCCCTCGCACAGAAACAAAGACCCAACACAGCCATAAATAAAATAAATAATTAAAAATTAAAAAAAAAAAGAAAATTCTCCCTATTTCACTTACAAAAATTAATTTTAAAAAAAAAGGCCAGTTGGGGAGAAGGTAAAAATAGAAGGATTCCAGGAGATAGAGAGGCCTACTGGGGAAACAGAAATGAGAGTCATAACATGGACACCCCAACACCAAAAAATAAAGTCCACCAACAATTCGAACACTGTGTGACAGAGAAAGAGAAATATGGTATGATATCGCTTCCATGCTGAATCTAAAAAGAAATGATAAAACTGAACTTATTTACAAAACAGAAACAGGGACTTCCCTGGTGGCACAGTGGTTAAGAATCCACCTGCCAATGCAGGGGACACGGGTTCAATCCCTGGTCTGGGAAGATCCCACGTGCCACGGAGCAACTAAGCCCGTGAGCCACAGCTACTGAGCCCACACACCTAGAGCCCATGCTCTGCAATGAGAGAAGCCCTCAATGAGAAGCACGCGCACCACAACAAAGAATAGCCCCCACTCGCAGCAACTAGAGAAAGCCCACGTGCAGCAACAAAGACCCAACGCAGCCAAAAATAAATAAAATAATAAAAAATAAATAAATTTATAAAAAAGAAAACAGACTTACAGACTTAGAGAACGAATTTACGGTTATCGGGGGGAAGAAATAGATTGGGAGTTTGGGATTGACATGTACACACTGCTAAATTTAAAATGGATAACAAACAAGGACGGACTGTACAGCACAGGGAACTCTGCTCGATATTATGTAACAACCTAAATGGGAAAAGAATTTGAAAAAGAATAGATACATGTATATGCATAACTGAAGCACTTTGCTATACACCTGAAACTAACACAACATTGTTAATCAACTATACTCCAATATAAAATTAAAAGCTTAAAATAAATACAGGAAAAAAACCAATTCAAACACTGTGAGTCTGTTTCTGTTTCACAGGTAAGTTCATTTATATCATTTTTTTTTAGATTCCGCATATAAGTGATATCATATGATATTTGTCTTTCTCTGTCTGACTTACTTCACTCGGTATGATAATCTCTAGGTCCATCTATGTTGCTGCAAATGGCATTTCATTATTTTTTTTTTTTTTTTGACTGTGTTGGGTCTTTGTTGCTGCGCGCGGGCTTTCTGTAGTTGCGGTGAGCCAGGGCTACTCTTCGTTGTGGTGCACAGGCTTCTCATCGCGGTGGCTTCTCTTGTTGCGGAGCACGGGCTCTAGGCGCCCAGCCTTCAGTAGTTGTGGCATGTGGGCTCAGTAGCTGTGGCTCACGGGCTCCAGAGCGCAGGCGCAGTAGTTGTGGCGCACAGGCTTAGGTGCTCCGCAGCATGTGGGATCTTCCCGGACCAGGGATCGAACCCGTGTCCCCTGCATTGGCAGGCGGATTCTTAACCACTGCGCCACGTGGGAAGTCCCCCAGCCCCAGTCCTCTTATCGTCGGTTGTGGTCAACACCATCTCCCTCTCAGAGTCGTTGTGAAACCCACACATTAAAAACTGTGGCTCCTTAGAAGGCTCAACACTTTATAGACATTGTCGTTAAATGCCTCTGATGTGTTCCTGTCAGTAATTGGTTTTAAGACCTGGGGACCTAACCAGGTAAGAAATGAGGTAAGTAAAGGGAAATCCTCTCGTTGCTGGAAAGAGACAATATTAAGGTTTCACAAGGACCTGGTGAATCATGCCAGGTTGATTTTTTTTCTATATCATCTGTGTTTCATAGAGACATGTATAGTGTCTATAACCTAACACGTTCTCTGTAAATGTTCATTAACTTAAAGGAAAGATAAATACACCCACTGGGAAATGGAGACTTAGAAAGGCAAATGCGACTGGCTTTGGTGGTCTTGTATGAATGCAACAAAGATTTGCTTTCTCTGGACTTTTGATATGAAGCTGCTAAGTCCCAATAAGTAATGGGGACTTTCCAAATAGATGGGGAAATAAAACTAGAATCAAATCCATTAGCAACTGAAAATGGGTGAATGAGAATAGTATCAAACATGCCTATGTGTTTGCATTTCTTTAAACCTTGTTCTCTCGTGTTCATTCCTTTAGTCGATATTTTCATATCAGTTCATGTCAGCATGTTATTTTACAAACTCGCTTTTCTGCATCATATTAACTCCAGGAATACACATATAGCACATTCTGCTTTCCATCAAGTAGGCATTTGATCACACCTTTCTCATTGTTATGGAAACAGCTTATCTTTGAATAGTCCGTGCTGGGTCTGGGACTTTTTATTTTGAATAAAAATTTTTGAACAGCTGTTTGACATGATATACACAACAGTGTATATTTTACTGAGGGTGCAAAACTGTTTCATTTGGCAGTGACAGTTTGTCTAGAACATAGGAAAATACAAAATTTCTTGTCCTGTGAAGCTACTGCTGAGAGCAAATATACTTCCAAAACGCCATTAGCTTTCAATCTCCAGATATTCTTTTCTTACTGCGAAAGCTCTCTTTAAAACTTCCACTTACGGACTTCCCTGGTGGTGCAGTGGTTAAGAATCCACCTGCCAATGCAGGAGACACGGGTTCGAGCCCTGGTCCGGGAAGATCCCACATGCCACGGAGCAACTAAGCCTTTGCGCCACAACTACTGAGCCTGTGCTCTAGAGCCCACGAGCCACAACTACTGAGCCCACGTGCCACAACTACTGAAGCCCACGCACCTAGAGCCCGTGCTCCACGACAAGAAAAGCTACTTCAATGAGAAGCACATGCATCGCAATGAAGAGTAGCCCCCGCTCACCGCAACTAGAGAAAGCCTGCATGCAGCAACGAAGACCAAACACAGCCAAAAATAAATAAATAAAAACAATAAAACTTCCACTTAACCAGCTTTCTGGGTTCACCCAACATCTCTGTTTCCCCTGAAAATATACTGAATGCTGTCCCAGTATGCTGAATTCTTGAGGCCAGAAGGCTACTCACTAGCCAGCTGAAACATTCCTGCTCAGTTGAGTTGAGTTATTTTAAATAATCCCCAACCTGATTGTGCTGATTGTAGTTGCTGCTGCAATTATATTGTTTAAATACTACCATATAAATGAACAAACTACAAGAGAAAGGAGGAAGGAAGGAAGGGAGGGAGTGAGGGAGGGAGGATGGAAGGAAGGAAGGAAGGAAGGAAGGAAGGAAGGAGGAAGGGAGGGAGGGAGGGAGGGAGGAAGGAAGGAAGGAAGGAAGGAAGGAAGGAAGGAAGGAAGGAAGGAAGGAAGGACATGGATGGCTTTGTTTGGGGAAACAGAAATCCACAGAAGGGAGCTGTAAGGATTCCAAGGGTTTTCACAGAACCTACGGGACTGTAGGGACCTGAGACTGGAACTCCATCTCTGACTCTCAGCTTTATGTCGCTTCCCTCTCCCCTTTTATCTTTCACAGTAGACACAGACTGTCCATGGAACCAGAAAGCTGAACAGCAGTCTCAGAATTCCTCCTCCTGGGACTCTCGGAAAAGTCAAAGCATCAGATCTTCCTCTGGGCTGTTCCTCTCACATACCTGGTCACCATCTTTGGAAACCTGCTCACCATCCTGGCCAGCATCACAGACACCCACCTCCACACACCCATGCACTTCTTCCTCTCCAACCTGTCCCTGGTCGACGTCTTCTTGTCTTCCACCACCGTCCCCAAGATGCTGGTGAACCTCTGGACTCAGAGCCAAGCCATCCCCTTTGCAGGCTGCCTCGCCCAGATGTATGCCTTCCACCTGTTCGGGACCATAGACAGCTTCCTCCTGGCCGTGATGGTCATTGATAGGTTCACAGCCATTGTCCACCCTCTGTGCTACTTGGCCATCATGAGCCTCCGTGTGTGGGGGCTACTGGTGGCGGGGCCATGGCTGATCACCAACCTCCAGTCCCT
The DNA here is from genome assembly GCF_949987535.1 of Balaenoptera acutorostrata. Lineage (NCBI taxonomy): Eukaryota > Metazoa > Chordata > Mammalia > Artiodactyla > Balaenopteridae > Balaenoptera > Balaenoptera acutorostrata. The sequence continues at coordinate 171,447,151 of NC_080065.1, forward strand.
TGTGCACACCTGCCTCATGGCTCCACTGACCTTCTGTGCCGGCTCTGAAATCCCCCACTTCTTCTGCGACCTCATACCCCTGCCGAAGCTCTCCGGCTCAGACACACACACCAACGAGCCGGTGATCTTTCCTTTCGGCATCGTCTTGGGCATCAGCTCTCTCACGTGCATCCTCCTCTCTTATACTTCCATTTTCCAGGCAGTCTTCAAGATCCTCTCTGCTCAGGTCAAATGGAAAGCCTCCTCCACTTGCAGCTCACACCTCACCGTGGTGTCACTATACTGTGGCACCATCTTCGCTGTGTGCCTGCAGCCCGCATCTCCCGCTCCTCCCAGAAGGACAAGGCAGCTGCCCTGACGTGTGGGGTGGTCATCCCCATGCTGAACCCCTTTGTCTACAGCCTAAGGAACAAGGACACGAAGGCAGCCCTAAGGAAGCTGGTCGGCAAAGTAGCCCCCTCTCAGTCCTAGGGCAGAAAAGTTGTTCGGCACCTACCATGTTCCAGGACCACTGTTCAGTGCCTGGGACACAGGGATACACCCCATCTCTGCCCTCAAGGCATTCAGAGTCTGGCATGGGTTAGAGACCTGTCAATAAATAATCACAGAGCAACTTGGTAAATGTGTCATATGAGATGAACAAAGTGCTACCGGAAGGGAATGTGCATTTTCCCCATGGTTTATCTTCCCCCAAAGATCAGAGTAGCAGAGAAGACTTTGAAGTAGCCTTAAATTTTCTGGGGTATCAGGCTTATAGTATTGCTACATGGATAATCCTAGTGGAATGAAAGATTAGCTACACTCATTTTAATATTGATAAAGACAATGTGCATTGGCCACATGTATTACATCACTGTGCTTCCTAAGTGACTTGGGGGGGGGACTTTGAGAGGATCTGTTGAGATTAGCTCACTTGCTATTGGATTCAGCAGCCACCAGCCTCAGTCTCACAGGGGCCTTGTGGTCCTGACTTTGCATGGGGATAATTGGCATAAAAAAGCCACCCCATTCCCCAGATTGGAACATAGGAGATGCTGGCATTTGGATCATGGGTACTGTGATTCAACAGCCTGGCACTGGACCCTGAAGTCTGCATCCTTAACAAGCTCTCCAGGTGGTCCTGAAGCAGGGAGTGCACAGAGCACAGTGGGAGGACACTGGCCCTGGATTAGCTCCAGAGTCCGCGTGTTTCCTGTGATGTCCATCACCTGACTCCAAACCCAATACAATTCTACCGGTGCTATCAGCAACCAGTGTATGGGGTGGCCTGGAACTCATGGAGAGTTAGTGGTAGGGGTTGAATTGTGTCCTCCAAAAAAGATAGGTCGATGTCTAACCTCTAGTACCTCAGAATGTGACCTTATCTGGAAATAGGGTCTTTACTGAGGCGATCAAAGTAAAATGAGGTCATTAGGGTAGGTTCTAATCCAATAAGACTGGTGGACCTATAAAAAGGGAGAATTTGGACACAGACATGCACCTAGAGAGAATATCATCTGAAGATGGAGGCAGAGATCAAGTTGATGCTTCTACAAGCCAAGGAACACCAGAGATTGCCAGCAAACCACCAGCAGCTAGGGGAGAGGCAAGGAACAGACACTCCCTCACAGTTCCCAGAAGGAACCAACCCTGCTGACAACTTTGATGTGAGTCTTCTGGACTCTAGAAGTTTAAGGGAATAAATTTCTGTTGTTTAAGCCATGCAGTTTGTGGTAATTTGCTATGGCAGCCCTAACAAACTAATACAGTTTGTTTAGGAAGGGCCAGCATCATGCAAAGACCATGCCCAGATATATCATCTCAAGTCCATGACCTACCCTGTGTTCTGGTTAAGGGAGTTGTGCTACAACTGGAGAAAAAGGTGAAGAATTCAAGCTGCATGGATTCAATTTCTGGGTCTCAGAATAATGACAATAATGATATCGACAGCTGAGATTTATTATGTGCCCTGTACAGGGCTAAGCCCTTTATATACATTATCTCATTAAATTTTAAACAAAAACCCTACAAGGTAGGTAATATAGCTCCTTATTTTGCAGATGAAGAAACTGAAGCTTGAAAAGTGAAGCTGCTAATAAGCCATAGCGAAGATTCAGAGGACCCATCCCATAGCCCCAGGTCTTAATGACACACGATATTGTCTAGAACTTGGTGCCTAAAGCAGGGGTTTGCAAACTACAGTCCATGGGCCAAATCCATCCAACAGCCTGTTTTTTGTATGGCCTGCAAGTTAAAAGTGCTTTTTACATTTTTAAATGGTTGGTAAAAAAATTTTTTTTAATTTTTTTTTTTGGCCGTGCCACACGGCATACAGGATCCCAGTTCCCCGAGCAGGGATCAAACCCGTGCCCATTGCAATAGAAGTGTGGATTCTTAACCACTGGACCACCAGGAAAGTCCTGGAAATTTTTTTAAAGTAAGACTATTTCGTGACAGATTGAAATTATATAAAATACAAATTTTAGAGCCCATAAATAAAGTTTTATGGGAACACAGCAACGCCCATTAGTTTATGTATCATATATGACTGTTTTCAAGCTACAAGGCAGAGTTGGGTAGTCTTGACAGAGACCCTATGGTGTGCAAAATCTAAAATATTTACTATCTGGCCCTTTACAGAAGGATTTGCTGACCTCTTTTCTTTAGAAAAAGTAAAGCCTGATACTCAAAGTTGTCCATGAATCAGAAGCATCAATATTATTGGGAGTTTGCTAGAAATGAAGACTCAGACGTCATCCCAGACCACTAAATCGTAATTTTAACAACCCCAGGAGAGTTACATGAGCCTTAATGTTTGAGGATCACTGGGATAGATGGGGGATGGAGGGAAGCTGTAGAGACTTGGAACTTGAATAGGCCATCTGTTCAGAAATATGAGTGAACCATATCTGGGGCATTTTTCCATGGGCATTTTCCATTTTTCCCTGCCCTAGACAGGGTCCTGGAGAGGATGATGGTCCATGCCAAATGCTTTGAAAGAACTGCAGCTACAGTTGGAGTAAGTGGCCATGAGGTGGCGATAGTGCCATTTCACAAAATGGATTAAAAGCTGCTCTTTTTCAGAAACACAGATCCTGGCTGTGAACTGGCCCAGTTCCACCCACCTCCGGTGTAATCATCCCCTGGGAGCCAACAGCATGTGCAACGTTCTCTTGGTGGGACAGAGCCCACAGTGAGGGGAGAGTGAGTGTGCAGGGAGCTGTGGTCAGACCTCACCACAGGGATTGGACAAAGGGCAGAGGAGACAATGATAAGGGTTAAGCAGGTGTATGGGAGGGCAGGTGCTTCCGAACAAGCCTGCTGCTAAGTTATACCATGGGTCAGGGATGAGCAAACTTTTTCTGTAAAGGACCAGAGAGTAAATATCAGCTTTATGGGACATACAGTCTCTGTTGCAATGACGACTCAGCTCTGAGGCTATAGCGAGGAAGCCACGGTAGAGAGTACATTGAGGAAGGTGCGCGGCTGAGCACCCATGAAACTTTATTGACACTGAAACTTGGATTTCACATCATTTTACATGTCACAAAATATAGTACTTTTTTTAACCATTGCATTGAAAAATGTATTAAAGTCATCAAAATGATGCAGAAAGATTCTCAACTAATATCTACCTTCTGTGTATTCCTCTTCCCCAAATTGTAGCAATAAAATATAGCACGTAGGGGGTTTCGTTTGTTTGTTTTAAAGAAAGTAAAACATATTGCAGAAATGGATCTGGCTGTTTGGGTTTTAATGACAGGTATTTGTCCACTCCTTTTCTCCCCTCCCCTCCCCCACCCCAGAAACCTTCCTACATACTTGCCTCTCCTAATATGGCTGGCTACCTTGCAACAGGTGCTCCCAAATATAACAACTACCAAAATATCTTGACTACATCTCACAAAGAGGAAGTCGGGAAGAAGGTTCCACCTTCTGTATCAACTGTCTAGGCTCCACGATTGCAGAAAAACCCTAGTTAATTTGCAACCCAAAAAATCCTGTCTAAAATCTGCCATCTAATGTGGGCTTTCTAAAATTACGTATCACCGGACATGTTAATCCTATGGTTATCACTAAGTCTTCCTTCATGGACACTAGGTTTGACAGTCTTAATTACAAAACAAAATTATCAAAAGTAGCATGAAATTTGGTTCATGAACTGTAGTCTTTTGTTTTCAACCATTTAAAAAATTTAAAAACCGTTCATAGCTCAAGAGCCAGATTTGGCCCTCAGGCCCTAGTTTGCAAACCCCTGTATAGACAGATGGGAGTGACAAGCAGCAGGGAGACCAAAAGGGACTAAAACGTGAGAGGTGAGGAAAGCTGAATCCCCGTATCAGAAAAGGAAGGGATAAACAAAGATGGGGCCACAGGATCTTTGTATATGCTGCTCCTGTCTCTCCACTCCCACCCTGAGTTAATGCCTCCCCAGTTTTGAGATTTCAATGCAAACCCCACTTTAAGGAAAGCCTCCCCTCACCCCCTCCCTATCCCAGCTACATCAGGTGCTCATTATCCCCTCATTCTCCTTACCATATCAATGATTTTTACATTCATTTGTGTGACTCTTTGATGAATGTCTCTTTCACCCACTTAACTTTGAGCTGAGAGCGAGGGAGCCATACCTCCATGGTTCACAGGGCTCAGCAGCCACTCAAAATTTACTTGTTGAGTGAATGAATGAATGAATGAACAAATGGATGAATGAATGGATGGGTGGGAGGATGGATGGATGGATGGATGGATGGGAAGGCAATGTGATGGCAAGACTCGGATGCCACACGAGGTGGTCGGGTAGGCTGGGTTGGAACAGAGATGTCTAACAGTCAATGTTAAATTGTTGCAGTTGCAATGTAAACTTCCCCTCCACTCTCCCAAACTTCAGTAAAACCCATTCCACACCCAGGGGCCTTGGGTGAGTGGGTTTCTGATGAAATCAAGGAGAGGAGTAAGTGCCTCATCCTATAGACCAGGAACATTGAGCTTACAGTGAAACTATTTAATTCAGCAACAACAGGAGATCATGAGAAAATAATCATCTAGAGATCTGCCAAAATCTCAGCAAAGATGTTGGAAGAGGTTTGAGCCAGTCTTATCTAGATCTGAAGGAGCAGAATGACCCTGGACAGTATGAAAGTACAATAACATTTCTTTCTCTCCATATGGGATTTTATTGGGTATTTAAAGCAGTTTTAGAGATTCATATACTGAGGATCATAGAGGGAAAGTGACTGTCCCAAGGTCACATGCTGGATTAGGGTGGGGTGGGGAGGAATTGCAATCCAACCTGGTATGACCCTAAAACCTGATCCCTCCCTCCACCATGATGCTGGATGGCCTCTGAGGTGGGTGACTTTCCCAAGATCATGCTGCAGCTTGGAACAGTTCAAGTTGTGCCCATGTGGGGTTCTGGGGGACAAAACATACCACCAGAGTGGGTAGAAAGCCACTTCCAACAAGACATGAGGAAGGATTCAGTAAGGCTTGAGCCCAAGGTCCTGGAAAGGGAGCTCCTACTTCCAAATGTACATTTGCCAGAGATTTGGGGAGTCACTTCCTTCTCTATGAATCTGTGTAGTGGGAGGTCCCCAGACCACACTCAGGTTCGATTCACTAGAAGGACTCACAGAACTCAGCAAAGTTGTTATATTCATGGTTTATTACAGGGAAAGGATACAGATTAAAATCAGCAAAGGTAAAAGGCACATGGGGCAGGGTCCAAGAGAGACCAGGCACAAGCTTCCAGTTGTCCCCTCCCTGTGGTATCACGTGGACAGTGCTTAATTCTCCCAGCAATAATGTGTGACAACACACATGGTGTACTACCAACCAGGGTAGCTCCCTTGAGTCTTGCTGCCCAGGATTTCCACTGGGGATTGGCCACTGTTTTAGTTTCCTAGGGCTGCCATAACAACACACCACAGACTAGGTGGCTTTAACAACAGAAATTTATTTTCTCACAGTTCTGGAGGCTGGAAGTCCAAGATCCAGGTGTCATCAGGGTTGGTTCCTCTGAGGCCTCTCTCCTTGGCTTGTAGATGGCCATCTTCCCCCTGTCTCTTCCCATCATATTCCCTCTGTGTGCACACATGTCTGTGTCCAAATTTCTTCTTCTTAGGATGGCAGTCATATTGGATTAGAGTAAAGACTTCATTTTTATTTAATCACATGTTTAAAGACTCTATCTCTGGGACTTCCCTGGTGGTGAAGTGGTTAAGAATCCGCCTGCCAATGCAGGGTACATGGGTTCAATCCCTGGTCTGGGAAGATCCCACATGCCATGGAGCAACAAAGCCCATGTGCCACAACTACTGAGCCTGAGCTCTAGAGCCCGCGAGACACAACTACTGAAGCCCGTGTGCTGCAACTACTGAAGCCCACACGCCTAGAACCTGCGCTCTGCAACAAGAGAAGCCACCACAATGAGAAGCCCGCACACCGCAACAAAGAGTAGCCCCTGCTCACTGCAACTAGAGAAAGCCCGTGTGCAGCAACAAAGACCCAATGCAGCCAAAAATTTTTTTTAATTTTTAAAAAGACTCTATCTTCAAATACAGTCACAGTCTAAAGTACTGGGGGGTTAAGACTTCAACATATGAATTGGAAGGGGCACACAATTCAGCCCATAACAGCCACATAGACATGGCTGACCACCTACATGGCTCATCTTAGTTAGTCTCTGGCCCCTCCAGAGGTTAAACTGATACAGTGTGGCCCAAGGCCCCCACTATAAATCGCACTGTTAGCATGAATTAACTGGCATGGCCCCCAGGTATACAAAGAGATTCTTACCAGGTAGGATACTCCAGAGGCTTACAGGCTACCTCCCAGGAGCCAGTCAAGGGCCAGACCTTTCTTTGGAATGTGCAGGAGAGCCCAAGACCTGGGAGGGAGGAGGGAGGAGCTAAAGAATGACACGGGGTCTCTGCCTGGCCCTGCCCAACCCAGGCTTCTTGTCCCCATTTGATCGACCACTCTTTTCCAGGTTGCCTCCTTACCTCTGGGACAACCAGCATCTGGGAGGCCCTGGTGGCCACACTAGCACCCCCAGGCCCTGCAAGCTGGGCACTAGGGCAGCTCTTGAAATGGCTGCAGGTAGCTAATTGCCAAATGTGTGCCAGGGCCTGCACAGAGGCCTTGCCAGCAAGAAAGTCCAGCAGAGCTAATAAAAGGGAGGTACTGCATGTGCAACAGGGGGCCCTGCTGTACCTCAGCTTCAGCTCCACAGCTGCCTGGCAGGGCTTTTCCAAGGGCCATTGGGAGGCTCTGGCCAAGATATGCTGCCCCTCTGACTGCCTCCCAGGTGATACCGTATCCTGCCTCAGGAAGATGCCTAATGGTAACTCAACCACCCTCTGTCCCTCTAGTTCCTCAATGCCACCACAGTGGACATCTCTGGGAAGCCACCTCTTCCCTGGTGCCTCTGAGGACTGACTCCCCGCCAAGAAGGACTGTGCAGGCTGCAGCAATTGCCTCATCCTGAAAGATGACAGATGCATGTGAGCCTCCAATGTGGCGACAACTGGAATGACAACAGGAGGTGGAGGAAACGCCCCATAACCAGCTCCATCTTCCGTTTCCCAGGAACGGAGGACCCCCAGAGAGGTAGCAGATAGGGGAATTAGCCCACAGACACATGCCTCATTCCCAACACCTCCTATTCCCATAACCTTGATAATAGGGGGAGTTTTTCTTCCCTTTGGATGGATGAGGAAACTGAGGCCTAGAGAGAATGTCTTCATTTGGTGTCTCCCAGAAGCTGATCCTGAGATAAGGATTCAAGGGCAAGCAGTTTATTTGGAAAGTGATCTAGGAAATGCTGAAAGGGAGGTGGAGAAGTGAGACAGGGAAGGGAAGGGAATCAGTAAAGAGTGCATTGATATGCAAGTTTCCACTGTGGGCAGCTGGAACTCAATCCCATGGGGACCTCTGAGAATCAGTTTGGAAAACACACCTTAGTCACCCCATACAAAGGGTGAGGAAGCTAGGGTACTTATCCACCAACTTCCATTGTCTGCCACAGAGGTGTAGAGCTCCACTCAAACCTGACCTACCCCCCTGCCTGAATTTCAACAGATCCCTGTTTCTGCTGGGGGCTGATTTATCCATCAAGCATCATAAGCATAGCACATAAGCCAACAATGTGAATATTTGGAGGAAAGAAAACACATACACACACACTCCAAAATCCAAACAGCAACTAGCAAAATTCAGATGAATAATTGTACAAACTTCACAAAGTGTGAAATTTAGCATTCATAATCATTGTATACAGTTTGTAGATCATTTGTTCTCACTTATCAAGAATTTCTGATTACCAACTGTGAATTAAATGAGCTACATGTAGCCAAATAAATGCAACAGGAAAAGTATAGAAACCCTGTCAAAGGGTTTACCAAAAAAATAACAAATATTGATGTGACCTGTGAGTGTTCTTCAATCATCTGACATGATATGGGTGGGGCCAAGGGCTGCTCTCACCCCTACATTGGTCTCCAGCTCCTCTGAGTTAGAGTACCCCAAAGGACACTAGCCCTACAGCCCTTCCCCTCAACTTGTGAAGAGGTGTTGTCTTGACCCCCGACCTCTCTCTCCACTGTCGCCAGTTGCCTCAAAGGCATCTGGGCAGGGATCTGATGGTGTGCACTCCACTCTCAACCTGACTCCTCCCAAACACACACATCCAAGAAAAATTAGGGACTTCCCTGGTGGCACAGTGGTTAAGAATCTGCCTGCCAATGCAGGGGACACAGGTTCGAGCCCTGGTTCGGGAAGATCCCACATGCCACGGGGCAACTAAGCCAGTGTGCCACAACTACTGAGCTTGCACTCTAGAGCCCACGAGCCACAGCTACTGAGCCCGTGTGCCACAACTACTGAAGCCCACGTGCCTAGAGCCTATGCTCCATAACAAGAGAAGCCACCGCAACAAGAAGTCCGTGCGCCGCAACAAAGAGTAGCCCCTGCTCGCCACAACTAGAGAAAACCCGCATGCAGCAATGAAGACCCAATACAGCCAAAAATAAATAAATTTATTTTTAAAATTTTTTAAGAAAAATTAACAGAGCCTGAGACCTGCGAGGCACCATCAACCATACCAATATATGCATAACAGGAATCCCAGAAGGAGAGAAGAGAAAGGGACAGAAAGAATAGTTGAAGAAATAATGGCCCCAAAATTTCCCAACGTTGATGAAAGACATGAATCTACACATCCAAGAATCTCAATGAACTCAAAGTAGGATAAACACAGAGATCTACACCAAGACATATTATCACCACACACACACAACCTTCTCTGTACAGGCCTCCATCACCTGGCACCTGATCTCCCACCTGAACATTCAGCACTGAATAAGACAGACAAGTATTACGTGGTCAGCCCCAGTCTGAACAAGGAGACAGATAAACTAGAACAAATCACTGAACTATAAAGTTCAAGCTATGGCAAGTGTTAGAAGAAATGAAACACAGTGATGTAATAATGACTGGACAGTGGTAGGTGGTCAGGGAGGGGAGGGCCTCCCAAGGAAGTGCCACTGGACCTAAAGGATGAGAAAGAGGCAGCTTCAAATGAACCAGTGTTTCCCAGGGAGAGGGAACTGCAAATGCAAAGGGACTGGGGCAAGAACAGTTTGATGTGAAGGAGAATCGGAGCGGAGGTCATGGTGGGCCATGAGGACAACAAAGGATATGAGGCCAGAAGTCTTGTTGTGGCTGGATTTTATTTGTGGGAATCTGATTTTATTTTAGGTAGGGTGAGCAGTTATGGGAAGACTGTTCAGCAGGGGTGTGCTATGATCTGATTTCAGGTTTTTAAGTCCACTCTGGGCACAGCATGGAGAATGGAATATAGGAGTGAGGCAGGTTAAATTTTCCAAAATGACCACAATAATATCTCCCACCCCACATTCGCTTGCACAAAGAATGTTACAAGTTCACCTTGACACACCACCCATTGACAGAGGTGGAGTCTATGTTCCTTCCCCTCGAATCTGGTGCCGGAAGTAATACAGTGCGACATTCCAAGCTGGATCAGGAAAGGTAATGTAGCTTCTGCCTTGTTCATTTTTGAAGCCCTGGGTGGCTATGTAAGAATCCCAACTACCCTGACTACTGACCTGATAGGAGGAACCCAGTTCACACCAAGAGGCCTGTGGCGGTGCCCTAGTCCACAGCCCCTGTGGAGGTCCCAGCCCACACCTGGCATCAACTGCAAGTGAACATGCCTCCAGATGATTCTGGCCCCTCATTTGTTGAGTCACCCCTAAGCCTCTAAGTCCTTCCAACTGAGGAGTAGAAACAATCAATGTCAGCTCTGCCCTGCCCCAATTCCTGACCCACAGCATCTGTGAGCATCATGAAACGGCTGTTTGGGATGGTTTGTTAAAGAGCAGTAGTAACTGGAACTGGAGGGAAAGGGGAGTGGAGAACTGGGTGGAGGAGGGAAGCACCAGAGTGGCATCCGGGAAACTAAGGAACAGGGGTTGTCATCAAAACGAGTGGTGCCAGGGCTTGCACCAGGCTGGAGCAGTGGATGGGAGCAAAGAGAAGGGATTTGTTCAGGATGCATTTTGGAAGTAAACCCCAGAGAACTTTCTGTATGCGATCACCAATGGAGGGTGGATAAGAGGAAAGACTAGGGCCCGCGACTGCGCCAAGATATTCAGAGCTGGAGCCCAGGAAGGTAGCACAGAGCCCCCGTTCCCTCCCGCTCCCGGCCCGGGCGACTGACTACATCTCCCAGCATCACTCGCTCAGGCCGCGGGAAGGGGAAAAAAAAAAAAAAGTTTGGGCCAAGCATTCCCGGAATGCGCTTCCTGCTGGCGCGGGGCGCGGGGCGGGGGGCGGGCGGGGAGGCCCGGGCGGGGCGGGGAGGGCGGGGGGCGGCGCGGCCGGAGCCCGGGGCGCGCACTCCGCCCGGCCCGGGCCCCAGCATGGCCGAGCCGCTACTCAGGAAAACCTTCTCCCGCCTTCGGGGCCGGGAGAAACTTCCCCGGAAAAAGTCGGACGCGAAGGAGCGCGGTGAGAGGGGGAGGTGGGGAAGAAGGGGCGCCGAACCCCACCCGTCCTGGAAGCGGGTCCCGGGGCCCCAAGGAGGGACAGGGGAAGCCCTGCGGAGCCCCCTGCGGGCCGGGGTTGGGGGCCGGGGCACGCAAAGGTCCTGAAAGTAACGGGCTGGGGGGAGAGGGGGCGCGGACCGTTATGTGCGCCTGGCCAGGGATGCCAGCGCTGCGGCTCCTTGGGAGGCCCGGGAGGGGGCCTCGCCCCTGACAGGAAATGGGGCCGAGGCAGAGCGCCTTGAGAGTGCAGGGGAGGAGGAGCTGGGAGGCCTAGAAACTGGGGCTTATTCAGGCCGGGCAGGGGACACCCTGAGCCCTAGAGACCTGGGATGGGAGATGGGGGCGTACTCCTGCAGAGGGAGAGAGGCGGTGCATCAATCATGGTGGCTACCCCCCACCCCCTCTCACCTATTAACCAGTGACTGCAGCTACACCCAACCTTAGGCAGCCCCAAGAAACTGTCCCCTTTATACAGATGGGGAAACTGAGGCACGGAGCAGTTGGGTCATTTACCCAGTGCCAGTGAAGTGACTTAACAGCTCTGTGGACTATGCTACTAAATGAACCCAGAGAGAGAGTCCTGGGGAGTGGAAATCTGAAGTGACCAGAGGAGGGAGTCCTTAAAGAAATGGGCAGGACCTTAAAGAAATCAGAGCTGCGTGGGACAGGAAGTCCCGGAAAGGAAGGAGTTAAAGGAAGGAGGGCAGAAGACTCCATGGATCTGACCTCTCCCCAGCCCTTCCCAAAGATTCCCAAGGTTCCCACAGCAGAGAGAAGGGACAGGGGTGCCCACGCACAAACACACACAGGAAACAGCCCGGGATGTCAGAGAGAGGAGGATGGAGCAGGAGGGGGAGGTCCCAAGGCATTGACCGTGGGGGTCAGTCCTGGGCTGAGAGACGGTGGCAGCGGGTTTGGAAGACAGGCACGGAGGTGGGGAGTGACATGCTGCAGGTATGGGAGAACCCAGCAGGCACTCACTCAGTCATGCCTGCTCCTGTCTTCCAAGCAAGCTAGGCAGCGTCCACTGTGGGCTATGTGCTTGACCAAGATATGAGTGCCTATGCTCTCCATGTTGAGCTCTCCGAAGCCTCCCTGAAGGGCGGCATCAAATCCCCACATTTCACAGGAGGACACGGAGGCTCAGAGATGGAAAGTGACTTTCCCAAAGCCACCCAGTGAGGAGGGACAAGGGCAGGGCTCCATGCAGAGTTAACGAGAGGTGTAGGGAAGTAGAGTGGGGAATGCAGGGCCCAGGCCCAAAGAAACCCCACGGGACCTCTGAGGCTGGAGAGCAGAGGGACAGAGTCCTGTTTGGGATACCAGGGCCAGGGAGGTTGGGGAAGAGGCCATAAGCTGGTAACAGATGAGACTGCTGGCCTGCAGCCACCCATTCCGAATGAATGTATGGAGTGTCAGTGCTGAGTGCATTCTCCTGCTGGGGGAAGAGCCCTGGGCCGGGACTGCTCTGGGAGCAGTGGGAGGCTGAGTCTCACACCCCTTGCTCTCTGCCAGGCCGCCCAGCCCAGCGCCCGGAGCCCAGTCCTCCAGAACCAGAACCCCAGGCCCCGGAAGGACCCCAGGCTGGAGCAGAGGGGCCCCCCAGCCCCGAGGCATCTCGGAGCCCGGCTCGGGGTGCCTACCTGCAGAGCCTGGAGCCCAGCAGCCGCCGATGGGTGCTGGGCGGGGCCAAGCCACCAGATGAGGCCACCTTGGGGCCCGGGGCAGCTGGCAGTAGGGAGCCTGCTGGTGAGATCTGGTACAACCCCATCCCTGAGGAGGACCCCAGACTCTCGGCACCTGAGCTCCCAGGCCCACAGCCAGGCTCAGCTGAGCCGGAGAGCCTGGCCTCCCCAGGTGAGCACAAGCCTTACACCCCGGGACCCCCAAGATGACTACAAGCCTCACCCCGATCCCGAGCCCAGATTTCTGGACCCTGAGGTCTGCTCTCCCCATAGGCGCAGCCCCCGCCAGTCCCCCAAACAAAGCCTCCCGCACCAAGTCCCCAGGCCCGGCCAGGCGCCTCTCAATGAAGATGAAGAAGCTGCCTGAGCTGCGGCGCCGCCTGAGTCTGCGGAGCACCCGGGCTGGCCGAGAGCGTGAGCGAGCCGCCCCCGCGGGGTCCGTCATCAGCCGTTACCACCTGGACAGCAGCGTGGGGACCCCGGGGCGGGCGGCAGTGTCTGAGGGCGCACGGGGCCTGAGGGCCGGTTACCTCAGCGATGGCGACTCTCCTGAGCGCCCAGCGGGGCCCCCGTCGCCCACCGCCTTCCGCCCCTATGAGGTGGGCCCATCGGCCAGGACGCCCCCCACTGCACTCTGGGGCCGCCTCAGCCTGCACCTGTACGGGCTGGGGGGGCTGCGACCGGCACCTGGGGCCACTCCGCGAGACCTCTGCTGCCTGCTGCAGGTGGATGGGGTGGCCCGGGCCCGAACGGGGCCGCTGCGTGGGGGGCCAGACTTCCTGCGGCTGGACCACACCTTCCACCTGGAACTCGAGGCCGCGCGGCTGCTGCGGGCCCTGGTGCTGGCGTGGGACCCCGGCGTTCGGCGGCACCGGCCCTGCGCCCAGGGTACCGTGCTGCTGCCCACGGTTTTCCGAGGTAGGATGCATGGCTGCAGGGGAAGAGGTGTAGGGCACAGGATTCAGCTCAGGGCTCCCTCCTTCCTCCAGAGTGCCCAGGGAGCTAAGCCCAGGATGGGACGTGGGTTGGAGTAGGGGCCAGGGCCCAGGAGCCTGTGGGGCAGACTCGACTCAGGAGGTCCCCTTGTGTCTTCAGGGTGCGAGGCCCAGCAGCTGGCTGTGCGCCTGGAGCCCCAAGGGCTGCTGTATGCCAAGCTGACCCTGTCGGAGCAACAGGAAGCACCAGGCACAGCTGAGCCCCGAGTCTTCGGGCTGCCCCTGCCACTGCTCGTGGAGCGGGAGCAGTCCCCGGGCCAGGTGCCCCTCATCATCCAGAAGTGTGTTGGGCAGATCGAGCGCCGAGGGCTACGGGTAAGTCCCTCACCCCACCCTAGCTAGCCCCCAGACCTCAGAACGACTCCCCAGAACACCCAGGGTATGGAGGCCAGGCTTCCCCCTACCCCACCTGGGGAACTCCTGGCTCCAATCCCAGCCTAGACAAGGGCAGGCGCACCCGCTCCCTCCAGACCCTAGCACCTAGCCCAGAATTCATGGGTCATCTGTTCATTTAGTGACATAGGATCCCAGCCCTTCTGGAGCTCAGAGTCTGATGGGGGAAAAGACATGACTCTAATAAATCACATATGTAAAACTGTGGCTGGGATAAGAGCAAAGAAACTGGGAGAGCTTAAAGCAGGACCTGAGCCACTGGTTGGGGTAGTCAGGGAAGGCTTTCCAGAGGAGGTGACAAGTAAGCTGAAAATGAGTCAGAGTTTCCTGAGTCAAAGGAGGTGGGTGCCAGGACAAGTGATCCAGAGGGTCTACAGGGCCAGGCTGTCCAGGCAGCCAGGTGGGATCCCCCATGACAGGTGTCAGAGGAGCAGGAAAGCAGCCAGTGAAACTACAGCCAGCCCCCAACCTCTCAGCCCATTGCCACTGTGATCTAGGCCTCTGGCCCTCACCCACAGGGCCCTGATCAGTCTGTGGCCCTGACAAGAGGACATCTCTCTGCTCCTACCCCCAGGTAGTGGGGCTGTACCGTCTGTGCGGCTCAGCAGCCGTGAAGAAAGAGCTTCGAGATGCCTTTGAGCGGGACAGTGCAGCTGTCTGCCTCTCCGAGGACCTGTACCCCGATATCAATGTCATCACTGGTCAGCATGCCCCTTCTCTCTCCTGCCTGCTCCCCATTCAACCCTCACCTCAAGGCAGTCCCTGTGGTCCCTCTGGGACCTCACCCCTTCTGTCGGCCTTGTTTTCATCTTCCTGTACCTATCCTCCTCCTGTTCCCCTGCTCCCAGCCCCAGCTGAATCTCCAGCCTCAGAAACCAGCAGTGCCCTGATCAGAGTGGGCCCTGTATCCACAGGCATCCTCAAGGATTATCTTCGGGAGTTGCCTACCCCGCTCATCACCCAGCCCCTCTATCAGGTGGTGTTGGAGGCCATGGCCCGAGAGCCCCCAAGCAGGGCTCCTTCCAGCACTGAGGGCACCCGTGGGCTCCTCAGCTGCCTGCCAGATGTGGAAAGGGTGAGTTGGGCCTGGTGGGAGCAGGCGAGACAGGGAGTGGGCTGACATCAGCAGAATGTTTCACCCATGCCTGGGCCTGTGATGGCCATGAATATGTGGCATTGTTACAATTCTAGAAAATAGGTGCTATTAGTATCCCCACTTTATAGATATGGAAGCCAAAGCCCAGAGCAGTTGAGTGAGTTACTTAAGGTTTCACAGGCAGGATGTATCAAAAATACAGACTCTGAACACAGGTGTGTCAACCTACCATAAGGGAAGTTCCTGGCTGTGGTATCCTGGAAAAGTCCCGACCCTCTCTGTGCCTCAGTATCCTCATCTATAAAATGGGATTAATACCAGCCCTGCCTAACACACAGAGGAGTAGGCTCAAGCCCAAGTTCTGCCATTTCAAAGTTAAGTTACCTTTCGCTTCAGTCTCCCCTCCAGCAAAATGGGATCATAATACTAATACCTAATGGTTAAGTCTTAGCTGGGTCATCACCCAGCTATGAGACCTTGAACCTCAGTTTCCCCATTCTGAACCGCCTTAGTCTCCCTCAGGTGAGACAGGGGACCGGCTTTGCCCACCTCATGCTCTCCCTACCCTCTCCGCTCAGGCTACACTGACGCTTCTCCTGGACCACCTGCGCCTTGTCTCCTCCTTCCACGCCCACAACCGCATGACTCCGCAGAACCTGGCCGTTTGCTTCGGTCCTGTGCTGCTGCCGGCGCGCCAGGCACCCGCCAGGCCCCGCATCCGCAGCTCTGGCCCTGGCCTCTCGAATGCAGTGGACTTCAAGCGCCACATCGAGGTGCTGCACTACCTGCTGCAAGCCTGGCCAGGTGAGCTGGCCCTCGCCCCAGCCCCCGCGCCGCCGATCGTAGCCAGGCCGCCGCTACGATGCTTTCTCCAGTGGCCAATTAGAGTCTCGGGCTTCAGGCAAGCCACGCCCCCTAGTCCGAGTAAGCTGGTACCTGGTTGCCTCAGCAACCAGTTCTAGCTCAGCCAGTGAAATCCTGATCCGGTCGAAGGCCTTGCCTTTCGACCGGCCAATCAGGGGCCTAGCTACCTAAGCAGCCAATCAGAGGTCTAGTTGCCACCGCTGGGCGTGACATCATCCAAGCCCTCCCTCTCCCTCTGCAGATCCACGCAGGCCCCCCGAGGCTCCGGAGCTCGTCCCTTACCTGCGGCCCAAACGACAGCCGCCGCTGCACTTGCCGCTAGCGAGCCCCGAAGTGGTGACTCGGCCCCGCGGCCGGGGCGGCCCCGAGAGTCCCCCGAGCAACCGCTACGCCGGTGACTGGA
Source organism: Balaenoptera acutorostrata (assembly GCF_949987535.1). Classification (NCBI taxonomy): domain Eukaryota; kingdom Metazoa; phylum Chordata; class Mammalia; order Artiodactyla; family Balaenopteridae; genus Balaenoptera; species Balaenoptera acutorostrata. The sequence goes on from NC_080065.1 coordinate 171,463,632, forward strand.
GCGTTTGCGGGCGGGACTTCCTGCCTTGTGGGCGGGACTTCCTATCCGGGCCGGACTACGACCACGTGACGGGCAGCGACAGCGAAGACGAGGACGAAGAGGCTGGCGAGCCGACGGTCGCCACCGACTTCGAAGACGACTTCGAGGCTCCCTTCAACCCGCACCTGAACCTCAAAGACTTTGATGCCCTCATCATGGACCTGGAGAGAGAGCTCTCCAAGCAGATCAACGTGTGTCTGTGAGCCGGGCGGGGCCGGACCCCGATTACTAAGGCCGGGCTCCTGGTTGCTAAGGCGGTGCCCTAACGACCTACGGGGACCAGACCTGTAGCTCAGGCCTAGCTCCTGGTTCCTGGGGAGTTGCCTAGTGACCAGCCAACCCATTGCTGAGAATCATTCCTCGTTTCCAGTGCTCAACATTTGGGCACCGGTTGCGAAGGCCGGGGATTGGGAATTTTCGGGACCAGCTATTGTGGCTATCTTTTCTGAGTACCAAGGGCTTCTCCCCGGCTGCCAAAAGGCAGTTCTGCTTGCAGTGCTGGCTGGCCTCTTGCTTCCCCTTAGCCAGGGAAACGCCAGTTACTGTGAGCATCACCCTGGGATGGTGAGACACCCCCCAAGTCAGTCCTCTTGCTGCTGCCAACCAAATCAGTATTAGCTTTGAGCACTGCACTCTGCTTCTCCCTCGGCGGGCCCAAGGACTATCATGAGGTACTGTTTGAGGCAGGGTGGGGGGAAAGCCCCTATCCTGGGCTCTGGCTGGATAGGGGCAGCCTGAGGCTTATAAGAAAACAGCTGGTTTCCCCACCCTCTTTTCCAAGGAAAACCCCATGATTGCCTCAAACCAGCAAAAGTAGATAGCAGAGTATGGCCCTTCCCTCCCCAATTCTTCCTCCCCATTCCTGAAGAAATTGAGCACTTATAAGACCTCCCTTTCGGAGGGGCCCCACCTGAAGTGTCAGGCTGGGGGCACTTTGGTACGGAACATATTTATTGCCTCCGTGCGTGTGTGTCTGTGTGTGAGGACTAGTGTGCATGGACATGTCTAGAGCAGGCATGTGGGGCTCTTTCAGGGACCACAGAGCAGGGAAAGAGTTTGCAGTGCCCAGGCACCCTGAAATCCCCAGTAATGGTGCCTCAGTGAGCCCCAGAGTTCCAGTGGGAGAGTAGGGTCCCCTCCTGTCTCCTCCCTCTTTCCCTCACTTCCATCTTTGTGGACAATAAATCAGTATGCACAGGTTCTGGGATGAGTACTTGGGCCCACGTGGACCAGAGGTGGTTTATTCAATGTGTAAGAGAGAAGGGGAGAAAGGACACAGTTGAGCCCACAAAGAAAAAGGCCCAAGGGCTCTCCAGTGCTGCCCAGGAGCCTCTCTGAGCTCGGACCCCTCCAGCCCCTCCCTGTCCTCAGGGAGGCTTTTAGGGTCACTGGGCCTCATGGGATAGGCCCAGGGCAAGCAAGGATGAGAAACCAGCCTGGCACAAACCAGCCTGGCACAGTCCAGGGGTGGGAAGAGAGCCAAGGGCACTGACCCATGAGGCCCTACACGGCAATGGAGCCATCTCGGAAGTCCGTCCTCCCGATGAGGATGTTGACCACAACGGGGTGGCCACCTTGGCACTGCTGCTGGGCTTCATGCAGCACCTTGACCACCTGATCCTCACTCTCTCGTGAAAGTAGCAAGCCCTGGGCCCCCAGTCCCATGGCCGCCTTGTGATAACCTAAAAGGGGAGATCAAGTCAGAATGATGGCAGAACCCAGCCTACCATGCAGCTAGCCCGGGAGAGGAACATACATTCAGCTGGGCCTGAAACAGCCTTCCCCCTTCCCACCCAGTCCAGGCCCCTCACCAGTGTAAGCCAAGCCACAGGCCACATTGCTGCCCAGACAGGGCACCTGCTCCCGGGAAATCTGGGTCCAGCCAGCATCATTCCCTATCAAAGCCATCACTGGGATCTGCAGGGAGAGGATGAGGCCAGGCCACAGCCTTCAGTCCCAGGGCTTGGCCAGCCACAGGTCAAAGACAGGGACAGGACCCCTGCCAGCCAAGCAGCTCCCTCCCCAGCCCACCCCACCCCTGATGACATCTCCCAGAACCCCAAGCTATGAGCTTCCCTTGGTCACCCGGTCACCTTGTGTCTGACGAAGGTGTCAAATTCGATGAGGCTGTAGCCAAAGGCTCCATCCCCAAACAAGCACCAGACCTGAGGGGGTACCAAGGATGGTTTGGGTGGCTTACGGCCCAGAAAGCAGCAAGCCTCCTGCCCCCAGCACGCTCTGACTCACCTCGGCCTCTGGCTGACACAGTTTGGCACCAAGTGCAAATCCTGCACCAACCCCCAGAGTACCGAAGGCCCCTAGAAGAACCAAGAGTGGGTGGGTGTGAAGGGGCCCCGAGGGTGCAAGCTGCCCCAGGCATAGGCCCGCCCTTACCAGGATCGAGCCAGCGCAGGGGGCCACGGGGCTGCACCAGGTGGGCGGCTGTACCCACGAAGTCCCCACCATCGACCACCAGAATGGAGTTGTCGGGCAGAGTTTCCTCCACCAGCTGCAGTACCCGCACCGGGTTAAGGTGCTCAGCTACAGGCATCGACGCCTTCTCCCTGTGATGGAGCAATGCAGGTCAGCAGAGCCAGCGGCATGGCCCCCCGGGAACCTGCAACCCCCCAAGTCCACTCTACCCAGCCCCCACCGAAAGGTCTGCTCCTTCTGTCGGTCAGCCTGCCGAAGCTCCTCTGCCCAGTCTGAGGCCCATGTCTGGCCCTGAAGGCCCTGCGCCAGCTTCACCACGAAGGAGCCCACGTCTCCTGGGGAAGGAAGAGGGTACAGCTGCAGGGAGATGGCCTCCTCCTGCCCTTCAAGCACCAGAGGCCCAAAGACAGCAGGAAGCGAACAGGCATCTGCGCAGGAGGCAAAGAAGCAGGCCAGTGGGGTTCTAGCACAAAATGGGTGAAACACACCCCAGAGCCTGCCGGAACCAAGTTAGGGCAACAGGGGTGTGAGGGAGAGCAAGGCCAAAGAAACTAGGCTTAGGGAGCACAAAGTGGGTTAGAAACTCACATCAGCCTCTGTCTCCTGCCTCCCCATCACACCCCAGATCATGCAGTCCTGTCAATTCTGCCTCTGAAACACGTCACTAAAAACACCTCCATCCTCCAAGCACATCTCTACAACCCAGGCATGCAGAGTGCTTGTACAGTGAACAAATAAACAAGCCAGTGATGATGTACTTTTCACCATCACCATTTTAGAAATGATCACACAGAGGCTCAGAGAAGTTGAGTTTCTCCTCCCTCTCCATCCCCACTCCAGGCCTCATCGTTTCTGTCCTGGCCCTAACAGCCCCCTTGCCTCCACCCAGTCCCCTCCAACTCGCTGCCCACCAGCTGCTACAGTGGATCTTCCCAAACATGAATGCAAACGGTGCCACTTCTCTGCTTGACACAAGTTCCCTCTCGCCTGCACCGCAGGGTAGAGTCAACGTCCTTGGAACGATGGGCAAAGCAGGGCATGGAAAGGCCATGGAAGAGGACTGAACAGGGGTGAAGGAGCCACGACAGGACAAGAGAGACCTCGGGGCAGGTCCTAAGGGCAGCAGGCGACATGGGAGAGTACAGACGGGTAGTGATCACACGCACATTCCCAGGCCTTCCCTCTGGTGCACACCCTACCATTAGTTCATCCAGAAGCACCCCATCAGTCTAAGGACCAAATATGCGTCTCTGGCCGACTCGGGGCCCCCTGGGGCATGGTCCGGGCCTTGGTCACCAGCACCCAGCTCAAGCCAGCTGCAGCAGAGGCCAGGAGGAGAGGGACCGGAAAGAACACATATGTGTGGGGGCTGCTAGGGGCTCACCTTGCACAGCCACCTGGGGCTTCCAGAACATGTCTGAGTTCATCAACATCTCTTTCCGGTTACGGTTGACAATGATGATCTTGCTGCTGCGGCTGAGGACACGGCCATAGGACAGACGGAAGTCACACACCGTTCCTGGGGTAGGGGACAGAGTCTCGGTGGACAAAGGGCCAGCATCCTGGGGAGTGCCCGCTACCTTACTTAATCCACCATAGTAGACTGAATGCATAAAGGTCTTCACCTCTCCCTGTACCAGTGTCACCTGCAATGAGACTTTGCAGCTCCCCACCCCATGAACCTGGGCTGGCCTCAGGACATGCTTTGGCCCATAGAATGTGAGAGAAGTGATGGCATGCGTTCCTGAGGCCAGACCTCCAGAAGCCCTGCAGCTTCCACTCTCTCTCTCTCAAATAACCTTGCTCCCCAAGCCCTGCATGTTTCTCAACATCCACCAAGTGAACAAGCCCAGGCTAGCCTGCTGGATGATGAGAAACATGGAGGAGGAGGTAGGGGAGAGTGAAAGAACTCAGTTACCCCAGCTGAGGCCAAGCTAGCCCAGCCTGCAGACAACCAACCCCCAAGTTACAAGCCAGCCCAGCCTGGATCAGCACAGCTGCCTTCCCGCCTCTCTGAGTGCAGACTCAGGAATGAGCCCTACCAAAATGACAAAAACTACCACCTAACCCCAGGTGGGTCTTGAGAAATGGTAAGTGCATTTTAAGCCACTGAGTTTAGGGTGGTTATTATAAAACAATAGCTAACTGATACAACTATTATGTCTCTGGCAGGTTTCAAGCGCTTTATGTAAAAATATATATGCTGTAGGTGTACGTGCTGTGTAAAGGCTGTATAATGCATACAAATGCAAATGCTGTACACAAAGTACCACAGGTGCCCGCTATCTTTGTGTAAAGCTGGGTCACAGGACACAACTGCAACCTGGCGAGAGTTTACCTGAATTTCAGGTCCAGGGGAAGGGGGGTGGTGAGAGGTAGGAGGGTGGGTGATTATGAGAGTGGGGTGCCAGCCAGTACCTGACTAGGAGGGGCAGGGTTACACGATTAGGGAGGTGCCGAGTGGGAGGGAATGGAAAGGGAGGGTGGGAGGATGCGGCCCACCTGCCAGGACGACAACATCTGCCTTCTTCAGGGCGGCGCTGCGGTTCTGCCGGATGTGAAGGGGGTGGCTCCGGCCCAGCAGCCCCCGCGCCATCCCACCCAGGAAGCAGGGGACACCCAGGGTCTCCACAGCAACCCTAGGGGTCCAGGCAGAATAGACGTGAGCGTGGCCAAGGGCCTGCCCCTCCTCACAGGGCCCCAGGGGACCAGGGATGTGACAGTAAGGGCAAGCCTGAGGCTTCTCACCGAAGTTTGTCTGAGGGTGTCGGAGGCAACAGGGCCTGGCTCCCAAGCAGCACAAGGGGCCTTTTGGCCCGGCTCAGGATCTCAACACAGCGCTGAACCTGGGGCAAGAGGTGGGGCTCAAATAGCCAACCCTGAGTCACCGTCAGCCCCCAAGATCACAGCCCCAGTACTGGTTCACAGAGAAGCCACACAGCAGGTGGGGGTCCCTGGCCAGGGCACAGAGGCAATTCACCTGCTGAGGGGAAGCCTGAGGGATGTCCAGAGGCAGGGGCCCCTCAGGCTGAGGCTCCCAGGCTCCTGCAAAGAGGTTGGCCAGGTAATTCTCTAAGTACCTGCGAAGGGGAGAAGAAGAGTCAGTGACCAGGAACCATACCAGGGTTCCAGAAGCTGAAGGAGGAGAAGGGCCGGGAAAGGGACCAGGAAGGCAGTAGGACAGGAACAGAGGTACAAAAGCAACAGCCCAGGGACAGACAGACCCCAGTGGCTGAGTGTCCAGTGGCCTGTTTCCCTTCAGAAGGTTCTGGTGACCACCCCAACCTGACACAGACCCTCAAAAACAAGTGCCACCGGCGTGGAGTGCCAGAATCAGGGGCCATGGCTGCGGGGTCAGACAGAGGTGGGCTTGAGTTCTGGCTCTGCTGCTTCCTGTGTGACTGTGGGTGAGTGACTCAACTTTTTTGAGCTTCCTCCTCTGTAAAATGTAAAAGGGAACATCTCTCCCAAGGTTCAGTGATCTATCCACTCGGGATATAAAGCACATTGCAAAACACTCAATTAATTGGAGTTGTTAACAATCGTCCGTACCCTTGCCTTTCTCTGGCTTCTGATGTCTCCTTACTCATTGGGTCACAGGGCCCTGACTTTCCATGAGGCCCTGTGCAGTGCCCTGGAGACACAAAGATAAATCCTGCTCAGCCCTGCCCTCAAGGACACCCAATCCAGCCAAAAATACACATGTGGGCATCAGCTGGCTAGAATTAGTCAGAGCCTGAAGCTTCTGTTTCTCTTTCGAGGAGGAGTAAAGATCGCAGAAAATGAGAAGAGACCAAGGATGGAACCATGGGGAACCCTAACATGGAAAGAAAAGGCAAGGCACAAGCCAGCCTTGCAGGGGGCTAGTTCCCTAATCATGCTGGAGGAAGGTTGGGAGACACCTTGCCTTACGCTTGGTATGACATTGGACTCAGCCCTATTCTTTTTTTTTTTTTTTTTTTTTTTAATTTATTTAAGGCTGTGTTGGGTCTTCGTTTCTGTGCTAGGGCTTTCCCTAGTTGCGGCGAGCGGGGGCCACTCTTCATCACGGCGCGCGGGCCTCTCACCATCGCGGCCTCTCTTGTTGTGGAGCACAGGCTCCAGACGCGCAGGCTCAGTAGTTGTGGCTCACGGGCCCAGTCACTCCGCGGCATGTGGGATCTTCCCAGACCAGGGCTCAAACCCGTGTCCCCTGCACTGGCAGGCAGACTCTCAACCACTGCGCCACCAGGGAAGCCCAGCCCTATTCTTATTTAAGATAATAATGGTTAATTCCTTTATACTTCAGCATACGCTTTACGCTATCAAAATAATCTCATTTTATTCGTCACAGAATCTTAGTCTAGAGAGAAAAGGCAACGTTGGTCCATCTTACAGATGAGGAAGCTGACGTCATATATTTAATCACAATATATGTAAGTCAAATCATTATGCTGTAACCCTTAAACTTACACAGTGCTGTATGTCAATTATATCTCAATAAAACTGGAAAAAAACAAAAGGTTTAATCATTTGTTCAAGGTTAACACAGCTAGTTAATGGCAGTCCTGGGATTCGAACCCATCTCTCTGGACTTTCATTTCACTCATTATAGATGGAACATAGCTCTGTGGATAAAGCATTGAAGGTTTCTCCGGGCTGAATCCTAGTGCGCCATTAACAAACTGGACAACTTCATGCAAGTCATTCAACTGCCTTGGGTCTCAGTTACCTAATCTATGAAATGGGCATAATAATACCTCTGAGTCTTAACTCAAAGGGTTGTTACAAAAGACATGTGAGTAAACCTGCTGCTCCTTGAGCTGGCCCACGAGGTGCTTCTCACACGCCCATGTGCAGGGACCTGTCTGTCCTGTTCATGCCCATCCAGGTACCTAGCATATAGCAGCACTCGCTAAATATTTGGAGGGGGAGTGGAAGGCAGAGGGGCAAGGACAGGCAAATGGAAGGGACAGAGGGCAAAGAGGAGAAGGAGGAGGAGGAGGAGGAGGAGGAAAATTGATTCTCCTTTCTGCACCCTCTTTCAGCCAGGCCCACCTCAGTGGTGACCAAAAATGGATCCTTTTCATGTACCTCTGCTAGGGCTGTGCCCCTTTTTATCCCATCAACAGAAAGAAATTCCCCCTTGTAACTTGTAGCTCTTCCAGGAAAACCTTCAAGCTTGTCCCAGGCCAGCCCCACTGCCCTGCTCTCTCCAACATCCTGGCCACTCACCACTCAAAAGTCCCATAGTGGCCCCAGAGTGAGCTGTGCCCATGTCATGGGCCCATAGGGACCCATTGTTCCCTTATCCTGGCCTGCTGGAGGTCCAGGCACTCCTATGTGATCCATCCAGATGTATCCCACAACTACCACCCAGATTCCAGACCACCATCATCTCTCATCCCAGTGACCGCCACATCTCCTCCCTGGCTTCCCAGCTTCCACCTGACCCCAAAGTCCACACTCCAGCAATAGCCAGAGGGAACATAATAAAAACCCAAACCAGGGTATCTCGTGCCAATGCTTAAGGCCCTGCAGTGCTTCTCAATGGATCTCAAATTAAAAACAAAGCCCCAGGTATGCCAAGTGGCTCCTGCTGGCTGCTCTGAGCTCAGTCTCTGCCCCTCTCCCCTTTGCTCACCTGCTGCCACCACGTGGGCCACTTTGCTTTCCCAACCCACCAACTTCATTCCTGCCTCAGGACATGTGCATATTCTATTTCCTCTACCTGGAATGCTCTTCCCACGGCTGGCTCCTCTCAACTGATGTGCAAATCAATGAATGAGTCAAAGGAGAGATGGGTGCTAGCAGGAGGGTGCAGGAGAAGCCAGCGGATAGGGGAGGGTACGGTAGGAGTTGGGCTACTTACCAGGAGACCCCTTGACCCACGAGGCCCTTGGGTGGCTTAGCTGACACCATCTCCTTCTGAACCATGAAGTAGGGGTACAGCACATCAATAGGCAGTTCCACGAACACCGGGCCTACATGAACAGGGAGAACGCTGCGTCTGCTGTGTCTTCCAGCCCCCAGGCCCTAGGGCCTGACCACTGCCCAGCCCCCGCCCCGCACCTGGGGTGCCCGACTGAGCAGCAGCCATCGCGGCCCTCAGGGTGGGGATGATCTCCCGCACCCTCTGCACAGAAGCACAAAACTTGCAGAGTGGCCGGAACAGGGACATCTGATCAATAGCCTGGAGTGCGCCCCGGTTCTGGTGGAGACAGGAGTCCAGGGAGTCAACACATGAGAACTTCCAGGCTCCCTGGGGCCCCTGCCACCCCTCATGAAAAGGGTACCTGCAGCAGGGTGCTGGCAGCCCCACCCAGAAGCAGGACGGGGGACTGGGCTATCTGGGCATTCTTCACCGCAGTCACTGTGTTGGTGAGGCCGGGGCCCGCTGTCACTGCCGCCACGCCCACTGTCCCTGCAATACAAACCCTGTCACAGCTGTGTCCACCCTCCTGGCCACCCCCCCCATCAAAAAACCCTGCCCCTCAAAGACATCCCAGTCTCACCAGCCCCTAGCCCTCTCCACTCTGCCCTCACCGGTCAGGCGGGCCACAGCATCAGCAGCAAAGACGGCTGTGACTTCATGGCGGGTGTCCACCACGCGGATGCCCAGCTTCTCACAGGCCACCAGCAGTGGGGAAATATGCCCGCCGACCAGCGTGAAAAGGAACCGCACGCCATGGGCCCTCAGCACGGCTGCCACATTCTCCCCACCATGCCGGATGCTCGCCTTGTCCACCTGGGCCCGAAAAGGGGGAGAAGCGAGATTGTCAAGGACCAGGGCACGGGCACCAGGGCAGGTGGGAAGAGGGGCAATCCCCCTCCCCCAGGAAGGAGGGCAGGGGCAGGGTCGGAGGGCAGGGGAAGCTTGGTGTTGCTTAGGCACATATTACACTATACACCTGGCTCAGAGTAGGACATATCATCTTATCAGATCCTCCTGACGTTATATCCTTTTACAACTACAGAGATCAAGACTCCTGAGCAAGAATCAAAGTCCCATAGAACCAATGCTCTTAAAGCACCCCACTCTGTAACACTGCCCGCCTCAGGGATGGTGGAGCAAGCAGGAAGAGAAGTTAGGGAAGGTGGATCCACAGAACCCAAGGGAGTCTGGCCAGGGGCCATCTGCTGGGACTCCAGAACGGCCTGCTCTCCAGTATCAGGGCCTCGTAACGTGACTGCTGACTCCAGCCTACCAGACTCCCTCCTACTCACTGGGCCCAGTTAACAGGCTGCCAGCCCCCACGTGCCTGATACGGGAGCAGCCTGCTGGCACAGACAGTGCTGCTGCGCAGCAACGCGCACCAGAGGCCTTTGCCTTAAATCTCCACAAATTCTCAAGTTGCTGCTGGTTAGGAGAGGAAGGACTGGGGAGGGGTCAAGGGTGCTCCAGGCTAGGAGAGGAAAGACTAGGCAGAGGGTCTGGGGAAGGGGTAAATTTCTGAGAGAGAAGCCAAGTAGTTCAGAGCAAGGTCTGTGGGGTCAGCTCTTCCCCAAACAGGTCTCCTAACACAAGCTATCACACAACCTCTCTGAGCCTCGGTTTCTTCTTGTGGAAAATGAAGACAGAAACAAGAGTATCTATTCTGGAATGTATTGAGTACGTGGGAAAATCCCTCTAAAGCATTGAGCTCAGCAGACAGCAACTGTCGCAAAAGTGTCACAGCCGGCCACGTCCTCTGGTGCCTGCTCTCAGCACTCTGACCCCATCGTGTTAGGGAGCACTGCTCCGTGAAAAGGGCTCGAGGCCCCTGAGGAAGGAGGTGGGCGGGGGGTTGAGTGCCCAGGCAGGTATAGCCTCCCTGTGACCTCTTCCTAGAGGCAAAGTCCAGGGACCCGTAAGCAGCTCGGCAATAGCGACAGGATCCTGTTAAGAATCTCCCGACCAGTCCCTCTGGATTAACTGGACCTCACTCTCCCCGCCTATAAAATGGGTTAGCTGGAAAGAACGGTGGAAGTCCATTCCTTTGGCTGCCCCCGGCCCGTCGCCCTTGTATTTCCCCTGAACCTTGTGCATCAACTGGTAGAAGAGCCCCAGGCGGTGAGCGGCGCCCAGCAAGGCGGCCACTAGCGTCGCGAAACCCAGGAGCAGGAAAGAAGGGAAGAAGTCCCCAGCAGGGGCGGCAGCCACGGGCGTCTCCATGAGATGGCACCTAAGGGAGAAAGGGCAGGGCTAGGACATGGGCGCGACAATTAAATTATCCAGAAGAAGGCACGCCCCCTCTCCCAGCCCAGATCCCGGGCCACGCCCCTTGGCACGAGTTTCTGCCCGGCCACGCCCCTTACACCCCCAGGCTCCGGGCCAGGCCAAACCTCTCAGGGACCTGGCCACGCCTCTTACAACGCCAGCCCACCCCCCTTACGTCACCACAACCACCTAAACGAGCTCACCACAGGTCAATGCGGCGACAAAGCCTCAAGATAGCTGTTTTCCCACTTACCTGCTTCTCAAAGGATCGGCGGGAAGTCCCGCCTCTCTTTGACATCTAGGACCCGAATCTCAGCCCTAGTGGTGAGCCCACCCCACGTCTACGCCCCCAAGTTAGCGTGCACGACCCTCTCCACAAGCCAGACCCCTAGCGAGCGCCCGGGCCCGAGCGTGTCCCCCGACCCCAGGCCTCGAGTCGAGGTCAGGTTGCACCGGGATGCTTCTCCCCGGGGCATTTTAACCTTCACCTACAGGAAATGGCGCTGACTCCAGAGGAATTCCGCTCCCTTCGTGTCACGTGAACAGGCGCGCGGCTTGAACAGGCTGGGCCGGACAGCTGTCGCCTTGCCCCTTTTGCCCACTTGGATCCCGTGCGCCCTATAGTCCGGCCCGACGCGCGTGCGCTCAGCTCCAGGGCACCTCCTATAAGAGCCCTGTCTCTACTGGTCGCCCCTTGCACAGGCTCCGCCCTCCCTCGCTTCCCATTGGCTCGCACTGCAGGCCTCACGCTTTTTTTTTACAAGAGGCCACGCCCCTCTGCGGCTTCCAGTAGCCGGGAGTTTGGCGCGATCCACTTTCCTCGGCCTTCCGTTGGCCCAGAGTTGCAGGCCCGGACGTTCCGGGCCTTCCGAGCCCAGCCCGCTTTCCACACCAGGCGTGCTGTACGCCCCTTCACGTTGGCCGAGCATGGACGATTTCGGACCCCTGCCCAGTGTCCACCATCCGGGAACCTCACCCCAAACAAACCCTGCTCCTCGCTCTAGCTCCAGGCCCTGCCTCCCATCCCACCGCAATTCTGCGAAGGCAGAGGCCCGCCCCCTCTCCCCTATCCCCGCCTCCGCTGTTGCCCCTACCCTTGTAAGCCTTGCCCACTTCCCCGGACGCTTGGAGTTTTTCTGCTTCCGGTGCAGGGGAATGGGCCTTCTGAGTGGTCCCCGGTTCCAACAAGCGCTTCACCACGTTGCAGCCGTCTGGCATCTGGAAAATGATCTCCCCATCAGTACAGGGGGATTAATTCTGGTCCCGAGCGCCCTACTTCCCTCCAAGACTGACTTCCATCCCTTGTCAACTTCTGGGATTTCCCTCCAAGGATTCCACCCCATCGTTAATTTTATTTTATATTGAATCATTCCTAGGTTTTCATTTCACCCAGTAAAAAAAAAAAAACCCTCCGATGGCCCCACATTCTCCACTTGTGACTGTCCATTTGCTCCTCTTTTTAGCAAAATCCATCTATACTTACTGTCTCCGTGACCTCTTCTCCTATTCTTCTTGAATCCACTCCAAACAGGCTCTTACCCGCCTCTCTATAAGAGCTGCTCTGGATTATTCCAGCAGTCTCCAAACCAGTCCCTCTCCCCACTGTCTCTCACCTACCAGCTCAACCCCACTCTCCTTGCCAATATTAACAGGATAAAATGCAAATGTCCTAGAAGGGCCTTCTGGGCCCAATTAAACTTCCAGAGCCAATAATGAAATAGTGATTATCTTATGTCAAGCACTTACTATGTGCAAGCACTGTTCCATGCCCTTTTGACATATGAACTCATTTAATCCTCACAACAGCCCTGGAAGGGAGGTGTATTAGCAATATCCCCATTTTATAGATGCTGAAACTGAAGCACAGGGAGGTTAAGGAACTTACCCAAGGTTGCACAGCTTGTAAGTGATAGAGGCAGACTGTGAACTCAAGCAGTGCTGCCTGGGCCTCCAGACTGGAAGCAATTCAAGAATGGGCCCTGTGCTTCAACCACATGGCTCCCTCATGCCTATCACAGGGTGTAGTTTTGGGGGCCCATCCAGATACCACTGTGCTTATGTTGAATTTTATTCTAAGTGAGTTGGAAAACCAGAAGGGGTTTTGAATAACCTAAGTCACACAAAACCTGCACATGATTGTTCATAGTGGCTTTATATGTAATAGCCAAAAACTGGAGAAACCAAAATGCCCCTCATTAGGTGGTTACACAAACCGTGGTCCACCCATACCGTAGAACACTGCTCAGCAATAAAAGAACAAAATATGGTAACACAATAACTTGGATGAATCTCAAACAATTTTGCTCAGAGAACCAGTTGGTGGTTGTCAGAGGCAGGGGATGAGGGGTAGAGGAAATGGATGAAGGTAGTCAAAAGGTACAAACTTCTAGTTATGAGATGAGTAAGTCCTGGGTATGTAAGGTACAACGTAGTAACTACAGTTAACAATACTGTATTGTATATTTGAAAGTTGCTAAGAGAGTAGATCTTAAAGGTTCTTATCACAAGAAAAACAGTTTATAACCATGTAAAGTGCTGAATGTTAACTAAACATTGTGGTGATCATTTCACAATAAATACAAATAATAAATCATTATGTTGTATAACTTAAACTTATACAATATCATATGTCAATTATATCCCAATAGAACTTGGGTGGGGGAGGGAGTTCCCTGGCGGTCCAGTGGTTAGGACTCTGTGCTTTCACTGCCGAGGGCCCAGGTTCAATCCCTGGTCAGGGAACTAAGATCCCACAAGCTGCGTGACGTGACCGAAAAAAAAAACTTAAGGGGAAAAGCATTCTCTACCCACAGGCTCAAAAAAAATTAAGCTAAATTGCTAAAAAAAAAAAAAATATGCTGAGTGAAAGAAGCCAGTCTCAAAAGATTACATATTGTGTGACTCCATTGATATGATAATCTCCAAGTGACAAAACCATAGTGTAGGAGGACAGAGCAATGGTTGCCAGGGGATACGGAAAGTGTGGCATATGGAGGGTAGCATGAGGAATTTTGGGGGGTGATGGAGTTGTTCTGTATCCAGATTGTAGTGGTGGTTGCATGTGTTAAAATTCATTGAACTGTACACTAAAAAATCTATTTTACTGTATGATGCTTTAAAAATAAAATTATACATGTAACTTCATACATATGTGTGTATATAGACAGATATTATACACACTCACACTATGTAAATAAAAAAATTTTGGGGGGGCCACACCATGCAGCATGCGGGATGTGGGATCTTAGTTCCCTGACCAGGGATTGAACCCGGGCCCTTGGCAGTGAAAGTGTGGAGCCCTAACCACTGGACAGCTAGGGAATTCCCAATAAGTAATTTTTTTAAAAGATACACTAGCACCAAACTGAAATTTTTCCTTGAAGTAATCATCAGCCTTCAAAGAGAACTGAGAAAGGGAATAAATTTCTGCCTGTGTAATTCAAAAGTTTCTTTCATGCCACATGGAGGAAATGTTACTGTTAAGAGCTTCACATTTTGGGAAACAGTGAACTTACCAGACCTTTCCTCATCAATCCTCATATTTATGAGTTTCAGAGAGAGCATAGGGTCTAAAAATGTCAAAGAGGGAAAAAACCATGTGCCATTTCCTTCGTTTAATGACCTCTGAGACACAGAGTAGGAAAGGGACCTTCCCACGTCTCAGCAAGTGGTTCAAAGCTAAACTGGAACCCAGATCTCCAGACCCCCTGGTTCAGTGGGCATGAGGTGACCTGTGTTTCTAAGCACTCTTACAGCCTTTAAGAAGGAGCCCAAGGCACCAGGCTCCTTCTAAACTGTGATGCAAGGCCGCAGTCCTTGCTTCCATCTCCTTGAACCAAAGACAGCGCCACCTGGACCTCTAGTCATCCTCACCAGGCAGGTAAAACTGTGAGTCTTGCAGAGCAGACTGTGTTTATTGAGTCTATAGCCCTCTGGGAAGTGGTTAGGAAAAGCCAGATTATTTGTTATGTTTGTTTGCTACTTCTTGCCACTGTCATTAAAGAGAGAGGTGTACTGAGGCAGGCAGAGGCAGAAGGGACCCTAACAATATTGAGGTAGTCTCTCTCCATGCAGACTACAATTTAAATGGACTGAGTCTGGTGATTTGGGGGTTCAAGGGGAAGCAGCGATACAAAGTGGCCCTGAGGAGGCAGTTGTAGCAAGAGAGTAACCATTTCTCAGCATCCTCGAGAGAATGCCAAGGTCCAATCAAGTATAGAAGCCAGGAAATAAATGAGGGCATCATTCGGGTTTAAGAACTATGCCAGGTGGATGAACCTTGAGGACGTGATGCTCATTGAAATAACAGTCACAGAAAGACAGATACTGTATCATTCCACTTCTATGAGCTATTTAGAGTAGTTCAAATTCATAAAGAAAAGACAGTAGAATGGTGGTTGCCAAGGGCTGGTGGGGGGCAGGGGGTGGTGAGGAATGAGGAGTTAGCATTTTGTGGGGACAGAGTTTCAGTTTTATGAGATGAAGAGTTCTGGAGATGGATGGTGGGGGTGGTGGCACAACATTCTGAATGCATTTAATACCACTGAACTACCATACATTTCAAAGTAGTTAAGATGGTCAGTTTTATGTTGTATGTATTTTGCCACAGTTTAAAAAGTGAAAAGGAAAAAAAAAAAGAGCTGTGCCAGCGGAAATCTTTGGCTGTGGTTACTTGCCCATGGAGCTGCCTGAAGAAAAAAAGACCAGACACCTACTAAATTTTTGAGAGAAACTATGAGCTTGGCCTGCAAAAGATCATGACTCTCTGGCATATAAAACAATGCCCCAGGGAGTTCCCTGGCGGTCCAGTGGTTAGGACTCAGCGCTTTCACTGTGGGCCCGGGAACTAAGATCCTGCAAGCCTCGAGGTGAAGCCAAAACAACAACAACAACAACAAAAAAACAACAATGCCCCAAGATTGTACCATGAGGTCCTTAAAATCATACCAGCAGGAAATGGAATGAGAAAGCTTCAGAAGTGGTGATGGGGAACAGAGGCCAGTGAGGAACCTCCCAGAGGATAGAGCCAAGGACCATGGACAAAGACCTTACTCTCAGCAATGGCAGTCTTCACAATTCCTGCCTAACTAAATATTTTAATTGCTAAATTCAGTGACTTCTGTGTGCTTCCCATGCTTCCACTGAGGTTTTTGGTTTACTATGGCTTTAACATTTATTTTGCATGTAGATTGGAAGTTTCTTTTTCAAGTCTGTGGGTCACCAGCCACAAGAAGCCATTCCAGGGCTCGAAGGACAGTTTGAATTAGATGCTGTGAATGATTGACTCATTAGGCTAAGTGGCACCAGTCCTTCTGGTTCTGCCTAGGAAGATGCCTTCAGGTGTTTCAGCACCAAGATATTTACAAGACAAAGAAATCCTTCTCTTGCTAATACTGCCTGCCTCTCATAGCAGTAACTTTTTAAATTGTAATTGGGACAAAATACACATACCATAAAATTTACCACTGTGACCATTTTTAAGTTAAATGGTGTTAGGTACATTCACATTGTCGTGCAACTATCACCACCGTCCATCCCCAGAACTTTTTCATCTTGCAAAACTGAAACTTCATAGTCATTAAACAACTCTCCATTCTCCCTCTCCCAGCTCCAGCCCCTGGCAATCACTATTCTACTTTCTGTCTCTATGAATTTGACCTCTCTAGTTACCTCATATAAGCAGAATCATACAATATTTGTCCTTTTTTGTCGGGCTTATTTCATTCAGCGTAGAGTCCTCGAGATTCATCCACGTTGTAGCATTTGTCAGACTGCCCTTTTTTAAGGCTGTATAATATTTCATTGTGTGTATATACCACATTTTGATTATCCATTCATCTGTCAGTGGGTGCTTGGGATGCTTCTACCTTTTGGCTACTGCGAATAGTGCTGCTATGAACATGAGTGTACAAATGCCTCTTTAAGACTCTGCTTTCAATTCTTTCTTTTTTAAGATTTATTTTTTATTTATTTATTTACTTTATTTATTTTTGGCTGTGTCAGGTCTTAGTTGCAGCATGCAGGATCTTCGTTGAGGCATGTGGGATCTTTCGTCGTGGTGTACAGGTTTTCTCTTCTCTAGCTGTAGCATGCAGCTCCAGGGCATGTGGGCTCTGTAGTTGTGGTGCGTGGGTTCCAGAGTATGGGGGCTCTGTAGTTTGCAGCTCACAGGCTCTAGTTGAGGCACACGAGCTCAGTAGTTGTGGCATGCGGGCCTAGTTGCCCTGCCGCATGTGGGATCTTAGTTCCCTGACCAGGGATTGAACCCACGTCCCCTGCATTGTAAGGTGGATTCTTTACCACTGGACCACCAGGGAAGTCCCTCAGTTCTTTTCTATATATACCCAGAAGTCAAATTGCTAGATCATATGGTAATTCTATTTTTCATTTTTAATCTTTTGAGGAATCACCATACCATTTTCCATAGCAACTGCACCATTTTATAATTCCATCAACAGTGTGCAATTGTTCCAATTTCTCTACATCCTCACCAAAACTTATAGTGGAAGCCTCATCACTAGTGTTTATCTCACTCTTTTTTTCTAGTTCCTTGAGGTGTAAAGTTAGGTTACTAACTTGGGATCTTTCTTCTTTTTTAATGTAAGTGCTTACAGCTATGAATTTCCCTCTGAGCATAGCTTTTGCTGAATCCCACAAGATTTGGTACGTTGTGCGTTCATTTTCATTTATTTTAAGTATATTCCAATCTAACTTGTAATTTCTTCTTTCACCCATTGGTCAAAGGTGTGTTGTTTAATTTCTATATATCTGTAAAGTGTCCAGTTTTCCTTCTGTTACTCATTTCTCATTTCATTCCATTGTGGTCAGAGAAGATACTTTGGATGATTTCAATCCATCATCTGTGTTTAATTAAACAAAAGTGAACTACTAAACTACAAAACTCACTTCACATCTATCAGGATGGCTAAAATCTTCAAAACCAGAAAATAACAAGTGTTGACAAAGATGTGGAGAAATTAGAACTCTAGTACACTACTGGTGGGAATGTAAAATAGTGCAGCCACTATGAGAAACAATTTGGTGATTTCTCAAAAAGTTAAACAGAATTACCTTATGATCCAGCAATTCCACTCCTAGTTACATACCCAAAGGGATTGAAAACAAGGACTCAATCAGATACGTATACACAAATGTTCATAGCAGCACTATTCACAGTAGCCAAAATGTGGAAACAACCCAAGTGTCCATCAACAGACGAATGGATAAACAAAATATATATATATATATCCATGTGAATAACATGGAATATTATTCAGCCATAGACAGGAATGAAGTTCTGATATGTGCTACAACATGGATGATCCTTCAAAACGTTATGCTAAGTGAAATAAGCCAGACACAATAGGACAAGTATTATATGATTCCACTTATATGAAATATGTAGAATAGGCATAGTCATAGTGACAGAAAGTAAGTTAGATGTTACCAGGGATGGGGAGGAGGGGGGAATGACGAGTCATTACTTAAAGGGCACACAATTTCAATTTAGGAGGATGCAAAAAGTTTTGAAAAGAGATGGTGATGATGGTTGCACAAACTTGTGGATGTAGTTAATGCCACTGAGTTGTACACTTAAAAATGATTAAACAGTAGAAATTCATCTCATGCTATTGTAAGTGGCTAACCATTATCCTTAATTTTGAAGATGAAAATGGTGATAATTTGAAATTGAGCTTCAAAATTTAAAAAAGGAGATGGAAGAACTTAAAACAGCTTAATGCCATTTTCAAAAAGAATAAAGCAAACTAAAAAATGTTAACAGTTCTTATCCATTCATTCAATCAACAAATATTTGTCAACTGCATCCAAAATACCAGGCTCCATGCTATGCACTGGAAATACACGTTATTTTTGGACCTTACACTGTAGTGAGAGGTTGTACGAAGACCTTACACTGTCTAAAGGAGACAAACAATAGATAATAAGATCATTTTAGTTAGTGATAAATACTTGGAAAAAATAGTATCAAGAGACTGAGAAGACAAGCCACAGACTGGGAGAAAATATTTGCAAAAGACATATCTCATAAACGACTGTTATCCAAAATATACAAAGAATTCATAAAATTCAACAATAAGAAGAAAATTTTAAAAGGATAAAAAGATAAATTTTGTTATATATATTTTACTACAATAAAAAAATTTTAATTATTCCTTTTTTCTTTCTTTCCCCATCATATACCAAAGAAATAAAGGACCCAAGGGGGAGAGAGGTGGCCAACAATCATGAAAACATCATTTAAGTGTGACAGGAAAAATAAAGGCAGCCTTTGGTTGGTAACATTCATTCCGCCCGCCCCCCTCCCCGCCCAAAAAAGTGAACTACTTCTGAGCGAGACAAAATAAAAGGATGCTGGACCGGGTGCCAACCCCTGTTCACTGCTATGTAAAGCACTGCCCTCCACTGCCCGCCAGCACCGGGTAGGGTCAGGGCCGCCCTCCACTAGTGACCATCATGCTCTGCAGACCGCGTTGCAACCCAGCAAAGTCAAGGAAACGAAGACGAAGGGAAAGGGTAGCCTTTATGGAGTTCATGCTGGGTCTCAGGCACTGTTTGTAAATTGCCTCACCCAGGCTATTTCATTTAAGGTTATGGGAGTGGCCTCTGTTTTCCAGGTGGGGGAACTGTCAGGCAGGGCAAGTGTTCATGAAAAAGCTAGAGCCGGAACTCAGGACGAGTGTTTATTTTTAAAACTCCGCGGCTTCGCGCCAGGGTCCTCCTCGATGCCACCCTCACATCTTTATTGCGCAGAGTGTATACCACCGGGTTCAGCAGCGGTGTCACCACCGTGTAGAACACAGCCACCAGGCCGTCCTGGTCCGGGTTTCCTCTGGACTCAGGCCGCAGGTAGATGATGGAGGAGCAGCCAAAATGCACAATGACCACGGTGAGGTGGGCCACACAGGTGGAGAAGGCCTTGTGCCGGCCGGTTGCTGAGGGGATCCTCAGGAGGGCGGCCACAATGAAGGTGTAGGAGTGGAGGATGAGGAGGAAGGAGACCAGCACCACGAGGACACTCAGGAAGAAGATGGCCAGCGCTTTGCTGGCACTCCCCGCGCAGCTGAGCTTCAGGACCTGGGTGATGTCGCAGAAGAAGTGCTCCACGCGGTCGCTGCGGCAGAACGGCGAGGAGAAGGTCAGGCTGGTCTCGATCAAGGCCACCGAGGACCCGAAGCAGAAAACCAGGGCTCCCAGGTAGAGGCAAACTGTGGGTCTCATGATCACCCAATAACGCAGGGGATGACAGATGGCAACCTAGCGGTAGTAACCCATCAGGGTAAGGAGGAAGCAGTGGCTGCGTCCCAGGCCCAGGAAGAAGAACATCTGAGCCCAAGAGCCAGGGATGGAGATAGCGCCACTCTCCATGAGCAGATGAGCCAGCATATTGGGGATGGTGACCAGCGCGTAGCAGGTCTCAGAGAGGGACAGCACGGCCAGGACGCGGTACATGGGAGCGTGAAGGGTCCGATCCGCATGTATGATGGTGATGATGGTGACATTGCCACTCAGGGTAACCAAGTATGTGAGGAAGAACAGTGCAAAGAGGGTGGTCCTCAGGCCTGGGAAGGTGGAGATACCCACCAGTATGAACTCCGTCACCAGCCAGGTGGCATTTTCCCACTGCTTCTCAGGAACCTGAGAGGAGGAAGCAGAGGAAATGGAATAGGACAACTTAATAAAGCTCTGCTAAGCAACAGATACCAGTGAGACAGGATAATCATCCCTGTTTTACAAAAAAAAAGAAAAAAGAAAAAAAGGAAAAAGAGACTCAGAAATGAGGTCAGTTTTCCTCATATCACCCAGCTAGCAGCTCTTCAACAGACGAGAAAATTACAGATATGGAAATGACCTGAGTGCCAATTAACAGATGAATGGATAAAGAAGATTAGTACATAGACCCATTGGAATGTTATTCAGTGGTGAGAAAGAAGGCAATAGTGCCATTTTCGACAATATAGATGGACTTTGAGGACATCATGCCAAGTATGATGTCAGACAGAGAAAGAAAAATACTGTGTGATCTCACTTATATGTGGAACCTAAAAGCCAAACTTGTAAAAAAAAAAAAAAAAAGAGTAAAATGGTGGTCACCAGGACCTGGGATACATTGATATATTGTAATATGATTACCACTGTAGCCATATTCAGCATCTCTATCATGTCACATAATTATTATAGTTCTTAGAGTCTCTAAGTAATCCTTGCCTCATCTCCAAAGCCATGGGTGGTGGAGTGGGTAAGGGAGACAGACAATAAAAGTGTATTATAATCAAGGTTTTGACTGAAATAAAAACACACAGAATGAGAGCTGTGAGTTTCAGTTTTATTTGGGGACTTACTGAGGACTATAGCCCAGGAGACAGACTCTCAGAGAGCTCTGAGCAACTGCTCCGAAGAGGTGGGGAGCAGGTCAGCACATATGTAATTCTGGAGAAGGGGGTGTGCAATCAAGCACACATCTTGGTAGAAAATTACTGCTGGTCACAAGGCACAGTTATCTTAGTTAATGATTTTAGTGCTTTTCTAAGTATGGGAAGATGCAGGAAATTGGGTTCACAAAAGTCTCTCCTGGGGCTTCCCTGGTGGCGCAGTGGTTAAGAATCCGCCTGTCGGGTTTCCCTGGTGGCTCAGTGGTTGGGAGTCCGCCTGCCAGTGCAGGGGACGTGAGTTCGAGCACCAGTCCGGGAAGATCCCACATGCCACAGAGCAACGAGGCCCGTGCACCACAACTACTGAGCCTGCATGCCTAGAGCCTGTGCTCCACAAGAGAAGCCTCCGCAATGAGAAGCCCACGCACAGTGACAAAGACCCAGTGCAGCCAAAAATAAATAAATAAATAAATTAAAAAAAAAAAAAGAATCCGCCTGTCAATGCAGGGGACACGGGTTCGAGCCCTGGTCCGGGAAGATCCCACATGCCGCGGAGCAACTAAGCCCGTGAGCCACAACTAATGAGCCTGTGCTCTAGAGCCCGCGAGCCACAACTACTGAGCCCGTGGACTACTGAGCCCGTGTGCTGCAACTACTGAAGCCCACGCACCTGGAGCCCATGCCCCACAACAAGAGAAGCCACCGTAATGAGAAGCCCGCGCACCGCAACGAAGAGTAGTCCCCACTCGCTGCAACTAGAGAAAACCTGTGCACAGCAACAAAGACCCAATACAGCCAAAAATAAATAAATAAAATAAATTTATTTACAAAAAAAATCTCTCCTGAAAATATCTAACTATCTGAAGGGCTGTTCTGTCAGTTTTCCCAGAGCACAGAGAGCTTCATTCCTGAACCCTTTCAGGGTGTGTTGAAGGTCAGTGACTGCAGTGGCCAATGACTCAATCCTTGAAGGACCAGGTGGCCAGTGACATTCTTTAGTGGGACCACTACAATTTAATCCCACCTGGAGGTCCCTGAGGGGCAGCAAGGGAAGTGGGATGTTTATCCACCAGCCCCCAATCGTCTTGCTCAAGAGTTTTGACCAGGAGGCGTTAATCTCCCAGTACTTCCAAACCTGCCACATGTACAGGGAAATTCAAAGCCTGGCAGGTAAGAAAGGGCATAAGGGCCAAGGGGACATGGTCCAGGAATTTACAGGGTCCTTTACAATCCGTGTGAAAAGAATACCCAAGAAAGGCAAAGCCTGTAGCATCGATATCTGAAATGAACGAAGGAATACTTTTAGGAAACCTAATACCCAGGGCTACATCAAGTCTTCCATGAGCCCTAGGTACTTGTGCTTTCCTCCATAAAAATTGTTTTTGTTTTTGTTTTTGTTTTAAAAAGGGAATTCCCTGGCAGTCCAGTGGTTAGGACTCCGCACTTCCGTTGCAGGGAGTAGGGGTTCCATCCCTTGCCCAGGAACTAAGATTCCACAAGCCTTGCAGAGCAGCCAAAGAAAAAAAATCGTTTTTAATTTTTATTTATTTAATTTTTATTTAAATACAATTTAATTTATTAAATAAATTAAATACAATTTAATTTTTTAATTTATTTCAGTTTTATAAAAATTTAAAATTTTACATTTTAGGACTGTGTTGGTGTAAAATGAATATAATTTTCACCCTAAAAATTTACTTATTTCTTCTGATCTTAGAAATTAACACAATTTCATGAGCCCTCTAATAGTATTGCAGGCCCTAGGCCTTGTGCTAATAAATATATCTGTGTTAATTAAATGGAAAATAACTCTGAATTATTGACCTTTTTTTTCTTTGGCCACGCTGCCATCATTCGGGATCTTAGCTCCCCCACCAGGGATGGAACCCGTGCCCCCTACAGTGGAAGCACGGAGTCCTAACCACTGGGCCGCCAGGAAATTCCCATAAAATTATTGACCGTTTTAATTCAAACAATGAAGAATTAGTAAAAATCCTGGATTGGCGATAGTTTTATTATTTTATAATCAATTAACCTACTAGCTCAGAAAAATATATATAACCTATTTTGGAATGTTTCTGAGTATTTTGCACTCATTTGGAAAATGGTCCTAATGTAATCTTTCCCTGCTTATCAAGAGTTAATTGGTTTGCAGAGAAGCACATTTCAGCCTTGAAATCCTGAAATACCAACTCTGAGACGAGGATGGGTGGAGGCGGTGGAGAGGTGAGTCCTGATTTATGCGCCATCTAGTGGCATTTTGGGTAATCTGCAAGCCGGTGACCCTTAGAATAAATAGCTGTGCCCCTGAAATTACTCACCTGCAGCAATGGGAGGAGAGAAATTGAGAATGACCCTTTAAATGTTTTGGAAGTTTGTTGAAATTTTAATTTGTGAAAAATAAATTTTAGATTATTATTATTATAGTTCTGAGAATATATAAAGTAGAGAAAAACAACAAAAATGTGCTTGGTAAAGTCCAAAGACATTCTGTTTATAAAGAAAGGACTAGTCAGGACCATCAAAGAACTTAACAGGTGTAAAAAGTGAGGAAGGGATGCCCATTTTTCATGAAGAAAGGAAAACCAGGAAGCAGGAAGCAGGCAGCCCTGTTGATCAAGCACAGGGGTGCAAACTTTTTCTGTAAAAGGCCAGATAGTGACTATTTTAGGCCATTTGGGCTGTACGATCTCTGTCATGACTGCTCAGCTCTGCCCATCTAGTGTAAAAGCAACCATAGACAATGTATACGTGTCCATGACTGTTTCAATAAAACTTTATTTACAAAAACAGGCAGGGGGCCAGATTTGGCCCTCAGGCTATAGTTTGCCAACATCTG